>NC_141035.1:12134166-12500000 GCF_052040795.2 Danio rerio | reverse complement strand
TTAGTCTGTAGGACAGTCTGATGCAGAGTTATGAGCTCACAAAGTTTGATCCCATGTTAAGTCAATGAGAGTCTTTTGCAATGGAAGTCTATGGGACAGTTTCTAGGGTCCAAAAGTGGTTGCTAGGGCGTGGCTAAAAAGTTAAAAGCTCATCAGTTATTTTCAGTTAGGTAGTCTGAGTTAAATGAGCCCAGTTAGAAGTCTGTGTGACAGTCTGACTCAGAGTTATGAGGTCACAAAGTTTGGTCCAATGTTAAGTCTATGGGATTTTTCCGACGGTCCCAGGACGTTTTTCGGAAAACCGAAATAAAATATACTGATCCGATTTTTGGTTTTCCGAATTGAACATATACATATATATTGAACTTAATTCTGGTCATCAGTCATTCATATTATGCTCGCGGTGAATTCCATAATGCGTAATAAAACTGATCTGGATGCCCGAATCAATCGGGCCACATGCGGCGGCCGTAAGCGGAATCGGCCCGAGAGTAATGTGCGCTGCGGCCCGGAGCTGGCGCGAATCAGTATTTATATACCTTAATGTAAAACCTTTTGGTATTACATTGGTACTTGAGCCATGGTATTACAACCATTTGAAGTTATATAACAGCAAACACAGGCTAAAATGTAATCACAAAGTGTGGGCACTGCGTTTAACCTTTGAATAAAATGCAAACAGCATACATATCCTGTTTCTACCATAGTGCTCAAAATGACCGCATGCATTTCTGTCTGCTACCCTGTGAGTTTTAAAATGGATGCCTCTGATGTTGGCAAAAACATAACTTCAGATATTTCTTTCAATACAGAATATTCTGTGCCGTGAAAAAGCCTTCTCCTTTACTTGTGATAATGAAAATGAAAGCCAAGCGAACATTCACGTATATTATTCAATAAACATATTTAATATAAAATCCTTCTAACTTTATTTTTAATCTGTATTTTAACCCTCTAAAAACAGCTATGTCCTTGCCACAAAACTAATAATTCATCTTTAAAACCTACAATTTCTTTCTATTCGGTCCGGTCGAATTTATTTATTGTGCAAAAAATAAAACATCCAAACAGCATCATAACCAATAAAAACACACAGCAAAGAAAAATAGTTTTAAAATAGTGAATATATATATATATATATATATATATATATATATATATATATATATATATATATATTTATATATATATATATTATATATATATATATATATATATATATATATATATATATATATATATATATATATATATATATATATTAGGGGTGTCACGATTTTGATTTTTTTATCGAAATCGATCGAAATTTATGCTCAATTTCGATTATCGAATCAAAAAATAGAATCGTCGATGCTGCCGCGCCCCCATGTCACGTCAGCTTGTCTTGCCAAGCGGGAAAAAACAGGCTTGTTGAAGTGCTTGTTGAACTGCAGAAGCAGGAGACCCGTCGACAGAGCTTAATTCCTCTCCTTTTTCAATGAAGTCGCCGGTGTGTAAGCATTTTGGATTTCCAGTGAGTTATGTTGACAACGTTTGTGTTGTCGACAAAAAAACACAGTTTTGCAAGCTCTGCTATGTACGTATTAGGGTTCGTCCGTTAGACAACACCGGCATCGCGATCCTCCGCCCGCCCCCGATGCAAATCCGCTCGCGAAAAGTACACACTCAGGCCCTGTTTACACCGTCTTTGTTTTTTAATGGCATTTTAGAACGACAACGATTTGACATCCACAGTGGTGTGTAGCATTTCTGAGCAGCCCTCCTTCCTCTCTACCTCTGACACACACACACACACACAGACACAGACGCACACACACAGCCATGGGCTCGAGACAGCGGGTTCAGGCAGTCAGAGGATCAGTAGACTGCTTCAATCTTTCACTCACTTGTACTTAGTCATTTTAGCGAACACCTCAGATACTGTTGGCTGGTTCCTGTTGGTTGTGCGTCTTTTTTACCGACGCCATTATAACGACACAGATCACTGCCTATTCACGAGTCCCGCAGAAAAAGTGATTGACAAGTGGTAATTATGTGTGTGTTTTTTTGATTTGTTCATAAAACACATCAGTTACTGCACACTTTTTACCTATCTGTCCATTAGGGATGTAACGGTATTGTAAATACCGTCATACCGCAATATTAATTTTTTTCGATATTACCAAAGTCGCATGACTCTGTAAAACTATAGGTCTTCTGAGAAAATTTGCTTAGGCGAATGAAGCGAACGGGAGGTAGCAAAAACTACAATACCCATCAGCCCATGCTTGACCATCATCCCTTGCGGTCTGTTGTCGCTACAGATCCAGTAATGCGGAAATGGAGTGTGCTGCTAGAAGCGGGGATGAAAAGAGCTGGAAAACTCTAAGGCCCTGTTTACACTAATGCGTTTTAGTTTGAAAACGCATAAGTTTTGCTACGGTTACGCCAACCGTCCACACTACGCCGAAGTTCTCGAGCGCCGAAAACGGAGCGTTTCGAAATGTGTGGATAATGTCTCAGTGTGGATAATGGAAAACGGAGACTTCTGAAAACGGAGGCGGGGCTGCAGACGTTCGACTCTCTGATTGGGGCTTTTCCTGAATATTAAGTAGCCTAACACGCACAGTTCAGTCCTGCATCCTCTCCTTGTAAGTTCAGACTTCGCAAGTTTGATCAAGGCTGCAGTCTCTTCTTCTCAGTTTGATATGGAAAAGCAGACTATACCGAGGACACGGGTAAATCTTCAAAGGGAACAGTGTACTTTATAACTTCATTCACATCACCCTGGCTTCGTTGTTTCACTTTATCAACAATAAAATGTAAACATGATTTAAGGAACTGCCTATTTTCATTTTAATATTAGCAACTTAGACAGCAGACATGTTGAGGCGTCGTGCTGCATTAGATGAGCGTCATCTTCACTGTGTGGATATTTATAACAAAACGGAGCCGATAACAACTGCCTCCTTTCAATTTCAGTGAAAATACGAAACACAGCCTCTCTTTTGCTGAGTATCAGTTTTAATGATCGATAATGGCCATTTTAAAAGTATAACATACAATAAGTTTATACATTATAGGAAATAAAGGCAAGCGATCAGTCAATATACAGAATGTACGTGGTTACATTAATCATTAACTTATCTTTGCGCTCAGCCAAAACACGTTACCTGAGAACAAGTAATAGATTCCAATGACCAAAGTCAGGGAATATGTCGTTAGATAAAGACAACAAGATAAATGAAATATCCCGTTTAATAAATATAGTGAGATTAGATCCAGCGGGAGATGCTTGATGAGAAGTCCGACTAGCAGAGCTCTCATCTGTGTAGATGGGCTGAGTGTGATTAAATGTTGAATGTGATGAGTTTTCAACAATACTAAATTGAAACTTTATTGTTTTTACATGGTTTAATAATTTTTTGTTATTAAAATTGAAGTTCCTGTTTCAAAGCTTACAGATAGATGGCTAATTTGTATGTCATTGACACTTTTGGCACTTTTTTGGAGAATTTTCATAAGTTTTGTTTTTTCCTGTAAATGATTCAATAAATACCGTACCGTGACATTCATACCGAGGTATTACCGTACCGTGAAATTCTGATACCGTTACATCCCTACTGTCCATATAAATATACTTTTATTTTTTTTACTTTGAATCTGCACCATGGCCCGCAGCAACTTCCTCCTATGCTGTTTCCTTAACCTGCAAGTCTTTATTTTACAAATTATAAAGAATGTCTGCTTCTCAAGCTCAATGAGGAGTGTCATTCATGTATTTTAAGATGCACTCAGTCAAAAGACTGGTTCTCTCAAGGTTTTTTTTCTTCACTCCCATCAGGTGAAGTTTTTTTTCCCTCTCCGCTGTCGCCACTGCCTCACATGGTTCAGGATTGGTAGAGCTACGCATCGATGAATTGGCTCTTCAGTGTTTGAACTCTCAGTAATGATTAAATCACACTGAACTGAGCTAAACTGAACTGAACTGAACTTAAACACTAAAACCTGAACCACACTGTTCCAGTTACTATGACCATTTATGTGAAGCTGCTTTGACACAATCTACATTGTAAAAGCGCTATACAAATAAAGCTGAATTGAATTGAAAAGGCTTAAAGTGACAATAATATTTATACAATACGGTAACAATGATATTTATACATGAAATGTTGACTAGTGTGCAACTTAAGCAACTTTTTTTTTTTACATTTAGTTTTGTAGTTCGAGCCCAAACAAATATGTTGCATTTTTCAATTGTTTAAGTTCATTTGATTGACAATGTAAAATCTTTTAGCTACGTTTGATGTTTCATTGTTGAGTTAAACATTTTTTAAGGGCCTTTGATACACTGCTTTTATTATTTATCTTTATTTTATTAATTAACATTAACTGTGTGCGTTAGCAGACAGTTTTTGTCACGTTCATTATTTATTAGACTCCCTCAAAACACACAGGCACCCCCATTTCCAGTGTGGATTATAATTTTTTATTAATAATAAAAAGATTTCATTTGTCAACTCTTGTTATTTCCTATATATGGCTTAGGGTGTCAAAATTAATTGTTTCTTCGGTGCACAGCGATGCAGACGCGGACAATTCGGTATTGGTTCAGTAATAATCATAACCGGTTATTATGTACTGACGTCATTTATCTACTATGCACTCTGTCGCGAGGGAGGTGAGTGCGGGTATTTACAACACTCAGCCAACTCAGGGCCGGCCCGTGGCTTAGGCACCATAGGCAAATGCTAAGGCCGCTGTATATCCAGGGGGGCGTCAGAAATGAGCGCGGTTCAGTTGGTTTTGTTTTCGATATTACTGATACACATTCAGTTATAAACGGCAATAACTCAAAATCCTCTTACCCTAAAAAGATCTAAAGTGTGTTTCCTACAAAAAGACAAAGCTGGTTATATTTCACAGCTGTCTGTCTTTTTTTTTTGCTCGACATTACGAGCACTGCTCTGTTTGAGCCCTCGCAATCTGTTAGGATTTAGCCGGGAGAGTTCGCGCTGAGAGGAGCTCTCAGTAAGGGACCGTCGGAAAAGTGCTTTTTTTCATTTTTCTGCTTAGCTCAGCGCGAGCTCTCCGTTGCGAGGGCTTAAGTGTGTGTGTGTGTGTGTGTGTGTGCGTTTGTTTATTTGTTTACTTGTTTGGTGCTGTCAATATTTGTGTATGTGTTTGAATGAGAGACAGTGTGGTGCTGTGTGTCTGTGTGTTTATACAAACAGCTTGTTATAGCCTCCCATCTAAAATATAACACTGTATATGGAAAGCTTCGTCAATGCACCATGATGCACAGAGATATCAAATTGAACCAAATCGATGGCATGATAATCGTAACCGAACCAAACCGTGAGACCAGTATAGGTTCACACCTCTAATATGGCTTTTGTGCTTTTATTGAATGGGAGTTGGTTAGGGCTGTAACGATACACGATATAAAATCGAAATCGCGACACTCAGATCTACGATCCTGTGTCGCGGTGTGATAAGGAAGAATCGCGACACACCCACCCCGTGAAACCTTTCCAATAACGTCACGCGTGCCTGCAAAAGTTGAGCTAATTAACACTTTTTTTTCGATCGACATTACAAACACTGCTCCGTTTAAGCCCTCGCAATATTTAGCCGGGAGAGCTCGCACGGAGCTCTAAGTAAGGGGCCGTCTGAATGTGTCAAGAATATCAAAAACAAAACAGACTTAACCCCGCTTGACAACCGACAACGTCAGAAACATTGCCAATGCTGTCAAAGCGGCCGGATTTTCAGCGCATATACGATGACTTGCTCACACTGTTAATGTGGCTGCGCAGAGAGGGATGGGCGTTCACCAGATGTCAGGTAACAGCCAAACTTTTCTGTAACCGTGCTGTGCGCTTTCTGTTTGAACCTTTGAGAGTGCTGACTGACAGGTGCATGAGGTCAGAAAACACGACGAAGCTTTAAGTTAAAATAAACACAGTTTTTATAGTTATAGCCTACTTTATTTAGAGATAAAGGTATATGGCTCTGCATATAATCACTCTATCTTGCTGGAGTTTATAGCCGTTTTGCTTTACTTCAGGACGCATTAACACCGCTCTGAAGGTCTGATCGTTGTTTTAAGTTATCCAGAGCTGTATGAATATACAAATCTTGAATATCACAATAGTATTAAATATTGCAATTGTAACAACAGACAGCAACACTTTTGCACTGTCGATACCCAGCTGATTCAGTCGTTTATAAGAGGACCGCGCCTCTTCTTTTTTCCTTGTCAACATAAAGGCAGTAAGGTGCGCCTTGTTTTCGGCCACTTTTTTAACTGCAAGGCATACTTAATTTGCGGGATGATAACGTATAACCCGTGCCTACAGATACATTTGCTAAAGAAGCAAAATGGAAGAAGAATATTGCTGTTTGATACAGACCTGTTGATACTAAACCAACGCTTATGTTGACCTGGATCTGCGTAATAAACGCAACAAATAGGCTTTACTTTTTATTTTACAGCTTAAAGCATGTACCAGATTAATGCAATATCATATTTAAACAAACTGTTTACAAAAAGTCTACATATGCGCGCGTGTTGTTGTCTTTTCATCATGCAGTGCGCGCACTTGAACCGCGAGGGAGAGAGAGGAAACCATAGGCTATATCAGGACATAATCTTTAAAATAAGGATTTCTATTAAAATGTAAAAGGTTTTGTGATTATAATAATAACAGCGGGGCATTAAATAAATGCATATTTTCCATGGAGCAAGCAATTTGAGGAAGTCTGCGATTTTTATTTGACGGAAGAAATAAACATATGATTGGAAAAAAAGCCTATGCCGGTTATTAAAAAGAATCAGTCAGTATTTTCGTTTTGTAAAATAAATTATTTATTTAAGTGAAAATAATTTAGGGCAGTCCTATTTATTTTATTCATTTTATTTAGATTATTCTGCTCTTCTGTGCTTAATACTCCAGGTGCGTGAAGATGCTCTGTTGTTCTGTTCCGCTATTAATATATAAAAATAAATCAGTATTTTAAAATGCAATATTTAATGTGTCATACACAAAATAGACACGTCAATTTGTTTAATATAAAATTAATAGTAATCCGACCAGTTAACCGTTAATAACCGATTAATGAGCGGCGGTTGTCGGTTAGCAAAATTAACGAAATGAGCATCCCTAGCTATTTAATTTACTTTTTCTATGCAAGAGAACTTGACTGAAAAATAATTTTTAACATGCTTGAACCATCTAAACAATGGAGTTTAGTTTGGTTTTTCAACAGTATTTTGTTACAAAGAAAACAGAAGTGATATAGCTTTGGCTATTTATTTATTTTATATATGGCTATTTATATTGTTAATAATTTGCATAGTTAATATTGTTCTTTGATGTTTAGTTTATAAAGATTTTTCAAATGTTATTTAATTAAAAATAGTTTTAAAAATCTTTTTTTTTTCCCACCCCACACGAAAAAAATAAAATAAAAAATCATGATACGAATCGAATCGTGGGTCAAATATCGTGATACGAACCGAATCGTGGGTTTGGTGTATCGTTACAGCCCTAGAGTTGGTAAACATATTCAAGGGCGTGGGGTGATGGGGAGCATTTTGATTGATGTATATACATATATACATATATATACATATATACATATATATATATATATATATATATATATATATATATATATATATATATATATATATATATATATACATACATACATACATACATACATACATACATACATACATACATATACATACATTAGGGATGTAACGGTATTGTAAATACCGTCATACCGCAATATTCATTTTTTTCGATATTACCGAAGTCGCATGACTCGGTAAAACTATAGGTCTGAGAAAATTTGCTCAGGCGAATGAAGCGAACGGGAGGTAGCGAAAACTACAATTCCCATCATCCCTTGCGGTCTGTTGTCGCTACAGATCCAGTAATGCGGAAATGGAGTGTGCTGCTAGAAGCGGGGATCAAAAAGAGCTGTAAAACTCTGAGGCCCCGTTTACACTAGTGTGTTTTAGTTTTAAAACGGCGTTTTAGAATGAAAACGATCCGCGTCCACACTCGCGTTTTACCCAGCGTTTCTGAACTGCTCTCCGTCCACACCAAAACGCTGAAAACGCACATCACGTGACCACAGACACTCTCAGGCAAGCGCTCCAGCATTTCTACCCAGATGAGAGCTCTGCTTGTCGGACTTCTCATCAAGCATCTCCCGCTGGATCTAATCTCACTATATTTGCTAAACGTGATATTTCATTCATGTTGTTGTCTTTATCTAACGACATAGGCCAATTCCCTGACTTTGGTCATTGGAATCTATTAAGTTACTTGTTCACGGGTAACATGTTTTGGTTAAGCGCAGAGATAAGTTAATGATTAATACAGGTACATTGACTGATCGCTTGCCTTTATTTCCTACAATGTATAAACTTATTGTATGTTATACTTTTATAATTATCGATTATTAAAACTGATATTCAGCAAAATAGAGGGTGCGTTTGGTATTTTCACTGAAATTGAAAGGAGGTAACGTTAGTTGTTATCGGCTCCGTTTTGTTATAAATTTCCACACAGTGAAGATGACGCTCATATATGCAGCACGACGCCTCAACATTTCTGCTGTCTGTTAAGTTTTCTAATATTAAAAAGGAAATAGGCAGTTCCTTAAATCATGTTTACATTTTATTGTTGAGAAAGTGAAACAACGTAGCCAAGGTGATGTGAATGAAGTTATAAAGTACACTGTTCCCTTTAAAGATTTACCCGTGTCCTCGGTATGTTTTCCATATCAAACTGAGAAGGGGGAGACTGCAGCCTTGATCAAACTTGCGACGTCTTAACTTACAAGAAGAGGATGCGAGACTGAACTGTGTTAGGCTACTTAATATTGAGGAAAAGCCCCAATCAGATAGGCGAACGTTTGCAGCCCCGCCTCCGTTTTCAGATGTCTCCGTCTTTCCCCATCCACACTGAGACGGAGCAGCAGCTTTTCAGAATGAAAACAGCCTCTCCAGCGTTTTCGAAACGCTCCGTTTTCGGCGCTCGAGAAATAAGTCATATAAGTCATATCTCTCTTGTCCCAGAAACCTCAGTCCCAAATGAGAGGTTTTTTTTCTGTTGCAGGGGACATTGTAAATGCCCAGAGATACCAGCTTTTACCAGATTATATTTATATGATAATTTTCCTTTAAACCCATCTCTATCTAAGTTAGTGAGTGATTAAATGTTGAATGTGATGAGTTTTCAACAATACTAAATTAAAAACTTTATTTTTTTTTACATGGTTTAATATTTTTTTTGTTATTAAAATTGAAGTTCCTGTTTCAAAGCTTACAGATAGATGGCTAATTTGTATGTCATTGACACTTTTGGCACTTTTTTGGAGTATTGTCATAAGTTTTGTTTTTTCCTGTAAATGATTCAATAAATACCGTACCGTGACATTGATACCGAGGTATTACCGTACCGTGAAATTCTGATACCGTTACATCCCTAACATACATACATACATACATACATACATACATACATACATACATATATATATATATATATATATATATATATATATATATATATATATATATACATACACACATACATAACCTTTCGGCTGTTTTTTTAACTTATTTAAGTACCTACTGTATTTGCATTACCCTTGATATTGGATAATAATTCAAACCAATGCAAATCACCACGCTCTTACAGCTAAATAGGCGCTGAGACCAAAATTATTTCAAACAAGACACTGCTACAGTGCGGCGCGGGACAGGATTTGATTGTGGCTTTGGGTTCATGCCGTTATCCTCGATCCACGGGACTGCCGCAGAATGGATATAATACACGTGGATGAAAGCAAATGAAATTATATTTATCTATGCATAGAAACAAGGGTGCATTTCAGTCCTTTTAGACGGGATGTGGATGAAGAACTCGCAGCACGCACGTGACCGTTTATGCGTGGTGAAGTTTTCCAATGTTTTGTTTAGTAAGCACGGTGCGGCTTCAGGGGTCCGTTCTTTGTACATGGATTACTCAGTTAGCTGGACTTGGATGTTGATGATTTGACACGATCCAGGATCGTTTCGTTCTTCAAAGCTGATCCGAGAGTTTTGTTGTCATAGCAACAGTTCCGGTAGAACAAACCTGCTCGGCAGCAGGCTCAATTCATATAAACAGTTTAGATTAGATTAGATCGGCTCAGTTCATGCAAAGAAAATACTGAAAGTATGTACCAAATGCTGATATGTTCTTACAGTAGTAGTTATATAAACTTGGGAAAATAGTAACTATTTTATATATATATATATATATATATATATATATATATATATATATATATATATATATATATATATATATATATATATATATATATATATGAACAATATCACACGAGTAGCAGTGCGATATGGCTGTATATCAGCAATGGTGGAAGACGTGCGTTGCCTTAGTGCCCCCACCAGTGCCAATATCCATATCGTACTGCTACGAGTGTGATATTGCGTTTATACAACAGTTTGACAGCATAATTGTGTATATAAAAACAAAATGAAACAAGGAGAGTTTCAAAAACCCTTTTGTACTTTCTTCCTCAGTGGATTCAAATCATAAGCTGACAGTTAAAACATTTGAGCAAGCATCTTTAGAACTTTAGACCTGTAGTGTCTGCTTTTTGCTGGCTGTATGTGGGCGGAGTAATACACAAAGGGTAAAGAGGCTGTAGGAGTTCTGATATTGCAGAATATCGCACGGCTATCAGCCAATCAGAATTGAGAACCAGACAGAACTTTTGTGTGTATATATATATATATATATATGTATATATATATATATATTAATAAAATTTGCAATCTGCACCCCCGAAATGAAAGTACAAAGACTGCCACCTGGTGGTGCAAAGAGAAAACTTATTGATATAAACTTTTTTCCAATCATATTTTTGTCTTCCGTCAAATAAAATAGCAGACTTTCTCAAATCGCTCGCTCCACGAAAAATATGCATTTATCTAATGCCCCGTTGTTATTATAATCACAAAACCTTTTTACATTTTTAATAGAAATCATTATTTTAAAGATTATGTCTTGCTATATGGTTTCCTTTCTTTCCCTCACTGTTTAAGTGCGCGCGCTCCGTGATGAAAAGACATATGTTGACTTTTTGTAAACAGTTTTGTTGTTTAAATATGATATGGCATTAATGTGCATACATGCTTTATAAGCTGTAAAATAAAAGGTAAAGCCTATTTGTTGCGTTTATGATGCAGATCCAGGTCAACATCAGCGCTTTTTTGGCATCAACACGTTTCAAACAGCAATATTTTTCTTCCATTTTGTTTCTTTGGCAAATCTGTCTGTAGCCACGGGTTATACGTTATCGCCCCGCAAGTTAGGTATGTCTTGCAGTTAAACAAGCACCACCGCTAACATGCTTTTTTCATTCCAAAAACACGAGGCGCACCTCACTGCCTTTATGCTGACAAGGAAAAAAGAAGAGAAGAAGCGCGGTCCTCTTATGAAATGACTGAATCAGCTGGGTATCGACAGTGCAAAAGTGTTGCTGTCTATAATGTTACAATTGTAATATTTAATAATATTGTGATATTAAAGATTTTTACATTCATACAGCTCTGGATAACTTAAAACAGCGATTAGACCATCAGAGCGGTGTTAATGCGTCCTGAAGTAAAGTGAAACGGCTATAAACTCCAGCAAGATAAAGTGATTATATGCAGAGTCATACTTTATCTATAAATAAAGTATAACTATAGAAACTGTGTTCATCTTAACTGAAAGCTTCGGCGTGTTTGCTGGCCTTACGCATCGTGCACCTGTCAGTCAGTCAGTCAGCACGTAACCCCAAAGGATTAAACAGATAGCGCACAGCACTATACGGCGACAGAAAAGTTTGCGCTGTTATAATCTACTTACCTTTTAATACATTTTGATGCGATTATAATCCGCTATTAAAAACAACAACAACAATAACTGGTCCCCGCCATGGAAGAATGAATGTAACGGAAACCATGCTCTTTAAAAGTTCTCTCTAGTTGTCTTGACAACACAAACTGCTGCTCTGGGATGAGTCGCGTGCAAAAGATGCCCCTTATGCAGTCAAACTAAAAATATATAAAATAATAATTTTAATCGTTTAACTGATAGCATTAATCGGTCACAAACGCACCCTTTCTTATCTTTTATTCTTTACACCGATTAAAAAAAACAGCTACTATAATAAAGAAAATCTTTTCTAAATGTAGAATTAAATACACTGATATGCATTGAAATACATGATGAATACTCGACACATGAAAGTGTAAAGCCTGCAGCCCACAACAAATGTGGAAGGTTATTGCGTGTCGTATTTTACAAACCGTTTACTGCTAATTTG
This sequence comes from Danio rerio, assembly GCF_052040795.2. Classification (NCBI taxonomy): domain Eukaryota; kingdom Metazoa; phylum Chordata; class Actinopteri; order Cypriniformes; family Danionidae; genus Danio; species Danio rerio. The sequence continues at coordinate 12,487,613 of NC_141035.1, read as the reverse complement.
ATGCAATTTTGCTCACATGGATAATTGAATATTAATCAGATGATGTCATTACGCTACTGTGCCGTCAGCCAATCATTGCATTGCTGATCATGATTTCGAGGATCGATAGGTCTGTCCTTCACAACACACGCAGCGATTTCAGATCAGTTTATCCAGGTATTCTAATCTGATTCGTGAACTTGTTTGAAGAACCAAATTAGTGAAAGATCAGTTATCGAGATGAAAAGATCTAGGATCTGCCAAATCATCTTAGATCATTTAAGCGAGGTACGAAGGACAGACCCCAGGTCTAATCAATTACAAAAGTAATCATCAACAGTGTCCATGGCTTCTGCTACATTCATTCTTCCATGGCGGGGAATCAAAATTCATCCTGCCACAGCTACATTACAGCTTCTTATTCAAAATATTCAGTCGTTTTTTTAAATAGCGGGTTAAAATCGCACTGAAAACGTATTAAAAGTTAAATGAATTATAACAGCGTAAACTTTTCTGTGACCGTAGTAGTGCTGTACGTTCTGTTTAACCCTTTGAGGCGACGTGCTGACTGACAGGTGCATGATGTGTGAGGCCAGCAAACACAGCGTAGCTTTCAGTTTTGATGAACTGTTTCCATACTTATACTTTATTTATAGATAAAGGTCTGTGGCTCTGCATATAATGATCGTTTCACTTTACTTCAGGACCCATTAATGGCGCGGTCCGCTCCGCAAGTCTATCAGAGACATTCATAAATATTCCTAGCAAATCTAATAAATGCTGGAGACATACTCTGTACATAAACGCACTAAATAACACTTCAGCCGCGTTTATTTGAGGGCGCGCAAGAAAATCTGCACTTGAGCAGCGTATATTTGTCAATAAAATAGCGCCACATATAGTGATAGATCTGTGTAAAATGCCCAACAAAGTCTGCCGCCACAGCTGGAAAAAATCCTAGAGGAAACACTGGTGTCACATTTGTATTTGCTAAGATCTATCACAATGTTGCGCTTGTCATATGTGTTTATTGTTTTCTGATAAAAGTTTCAATTTACACATTGTTGCAGTGAGTCGGCAATGTTGCTCTAATATTACATAGCCTATTTGACCTAAAACTTTTCACTGAGCTCGGTAAATTGTTCTTTGATAAGTTATTAATAATCTGTTCAATAATTCTTTAATGCCAAACCGAATGGTAAAATACAGGTTGTAATTTAATGTAAGCTAGTTTAAATAAATAAATAAAATATTTTATTTATATAGCCTATATAAATAAATATAGGCCTAACATATTTTTAAATTAAATAAATAGGTTATTTTCTGAAAAATGCACATGTCCGTGTTCAGAGCTTGACATTAACTTTTTTGATCACCAGCCACTGTGGCTAGTAGATTTCCAACGTTACTAGCCATTTTCACTAGCCACACTTTTCTTGTGGGGAAAATGTATTTTATATGCATAAATTTGACGTTAACATGCTAAAATGACTTGATAGATGTTCTGTTATGTTCACATGCCTTCTCATTCATTTAAATTCTTGTGTGTATTGTGTATGAGCTTGATCAGTGTGCATGAGCAAATCCGTTGTGTCACAATGGAACCAGTTTTATTTCACACGACTTTTCAGGGCTCAAAAGTTAAAATTTATCTCTGATCACACCAAATAAGTATTTCTTAGCCACAAATTTTTATGTGTAAAAACAAGGAAAATATAGCGTTATAGGTGCACTTTTTAATTCAAAAAAAACTTTTCTTTAAAAAACATTACATTTTAAAAAGAATTATTGTCATGTGTCTAAAATATGCACAGTAATTGGTCCAGGCTAAAAGTCCCAGATAACCAGTGAACTACACATAAACGGGGAGTAATCTCCCATTAAAGCAATCTTACCGTAAAAAAATATATAATTAAACCATATTAACAAAAATAACTTTAAGCGAAAGAAAGCAGGTGAAACATACCGTGTTTGATAATGAAAGGATGTTCAAGTACACACAGTTAATATAGGCCTTTTAATAATCTGTTCAAAGAATAATAAAAATTCTAAACTATTAAATACATATAGTAGATATCTAATTATAAGCAAACTGTATAAAACAATTATATATATGGTGGGTGTCACGGTGACCGTCACAGCCCTGGTCTTAAGTATATATATAAAAAAATATCGCAATGTCAATTTTTTTTAATATATATATTTATAAGGGCTGCACGATATTGAAAAAAAAATGACATTGCGATATTTTTTTATATATATACTTAAGACCAGGGCTGTGACGGTCACTGTGACACCCACGTCACCGCCGTACATATTATATATATATATATATATATATATATATATATATTAGGGCTGCACGATATTGGAAAAAATTGACATTGCGATATTTTTTTCCCCTGCGATATATATTGCGATATTTTATATATATATATATATATATATATATATATATATATATATATATATATATATATATATATATATATATATATATATATATATATATATATATATATATATAATTAAAACTAGGGCTGTGACGGTCACCATGACAACCGCGTCACCGCGGTGGTCATTGCCACCTCGGTTGTCCATTGCCACCGGCCGTAGTACGTGAAGTCACGCACTTTAAAACACAAATTACTGTTATGCTGCCAAGTATTACATATCTGTTAGAATATAACATTAGGCGCGATTCAGCAAGTTCAAGTTCAACCATGAATCTTGTTAGAAAACAAACTCTTACATCTGGGAACATTTTGGATTCGTGCCGACCGAGAAAGGTGAACGAATCAATTTGGATTAAGCTTTTTGTATGGGGGTTTTAAGTAAAGTGTGTTTTAATATTCACTGCTGAGTGCTGAGAGTCCAAACACTGAGGAGCAAATCCATCGATACGCAGATCCACGGGTCCCGAACCATGCAAGCTAGTGGCGATTGACGGTGAGGGAAAAAAAGCCATGTAGGCTTAATCAACTCCTGTCTTCTAAACGCAGAAGCCCAGCTCAGCCAGGCATGGCAGAGGCATTTGCAAAAATGGCCAGATACAAAAGAGAAAGTGATAAATGGAAGACATTGACGAGAAATTGAGCATAGGCTATTTGGTAACTACTTAAGAACGCGCCGCTCCGCAGAGTAGAGAAACCTGCGTTGCGGGCGGCGGAACAGAAGGAGAAGCCCTCTCTCGCATGGTTGTGAAAAAGTAGCCTGTCTGTGCATTATCGCTACAAGCACACCGTCTGACAGTGTATTGCTGGAAACATTATAACTCCATTCTTCACTTAAACCGGACAAAGTCAACATGTTAGTTTTTCTGGCAAATAATTTAAAATATGACTACAAAAGGTGGAGAGAAACTACGCTGTTTTTTTAAACATCTGACTTATATTGTTACTAGGTTAATATTTTCTTTTTACTTATAATTATTAATATTTATATTGTTATTACACTGATTAGTAAAGTGCCATTTAGACTATTTGTTAAGTTCTTAAAAAAGTAACGTTTAATTGTTATTATTATACAGTTTCAAGCAGTTAAAGTAATTTAATATTTAACTACAATATTTATAAACAGTTTTGTGTTGTTTTATTAACGAAAGTTCAAAAATAAACATGTACGTTTATACGGATGTTTTATTTATTAATATTAAATTCGGTTATTCCTTAATATTTACATAAAAGGTAAATTAACTTAAGTAGGCTACATTATTTGTTGATGTACGAGATCGAGAAACATGTTTGCCAGTAAATAATGTTCCCACCACTTAAAAAACAAAACAAATGAATAACTTGCGAAAAGGATGCAATAAAAAATGCAAGCGCTTAATCATTCTTCACAATCGGATTCGTACGTGCAATAAGCCGAGGCTATATTGCGCCGACAAGAACAAGCCCTAAAACTAAGTCTAGAGAGAGAATTAATACTAGTTAATATTAATGATTATAAACACGAACTGCGTTGTATGATAAACGCCTCACAATGATGTCGTGATCTTTGCTGAAGAACTGATATGTTATCGCCGTCTCCCCAGCCAGGTTTTCATCTGCTTTTTTCCCCTTCTTCTGGATACAAACAATAAAGTATCAGCGCCAGACCAGTGGTTTAAATTATATTTTACTCTCCTGATTTCTTTTCTTTTCATTAAAAAATAATTAAATGTTTAAAGTTTTGTATTGCATAGCCTATATATTTTTAAAGATTATCATTCAGCCTACCTGCAGCGCATGAGGTTGTGTGCTGGGCAAATCCCCCTTTACTCACGCTACCCATTTCATTTATGACACTGTAAACTTGACTTGGCAGGCTGATCATCTTTAAACTCAAAAGGTGTTTTTAACTTGAGACTGCATGCTTCTGCATAATGTGATGTTTCTTATTACAACTGTTAGCGGTGTCAAAATGAAAGCAAACATTAAAAAGGGTTTTGTTTAATCAATTGTATAGTTTAGTTTTAATAATAGCTAATGTATATAATAAATTATAATATCGATTATTGTGTAGACTACAATGTTCAACAAAACAATTTTATTAGGTTACTCTAATAGACCAAATCCCTAACTGAAAAACGAATATGAAAATGACAGGCAGTTGCGTCTTTGCTAAAATTAATTTAACGACAAATTTATTTTGCTTTTTTCCCCTTTAGAGATCAAAAGAGCTGTATTTAAAGAATTATTTCACTAAAACATGAATTGAATGCCCAGTTCTTTCCTATGTGAGTTTAGTGCGCCTCCGCCGCGTCTGCGTTTTTAAGGTTACAGGTGCACCCTGACCTGACGCGGGACCAGATCTCTGTATTGCTTTAATTTCTCAATTTTCATAACTGCATTGCATTTTCATATGGTAAAATATCAAAATTTATGCTCTGAAAGTAGTAGGAATGACGGGAGTGTTAGTAATTAATAACAGAAAGAACATTCACTTTTGAGTGAACTTCTGTCACGTGTTATTTTAGTATGATAAAATAAACAAAAATAGTAATGCAGAAAAGTATTTTTCGCTCTGCCAAGCCTTCTCTGTTGCTGTATAGAGAAGCAGCCTGCTCAGTCTCCTTACCCCGGCCCCACCCCGCCCACCGACTCCTGAACGTCTCACTCACTAACTCACTCACTCACGCGGGCATGCAGTGCGGTCTCATGAGGAAACGCAGCTTTTTGATATAATGTTTTTCTTGTTCCGAAATACAAATAATTTATCAAGTATTGTTTGACATAAGTATTCGTAAAAACACGCTATTCCTGCTTTTCCGAATACCGTATTCCGGTTCGGCTCCACCCATAATATATATATAATTTATTATTATTATTTTTTTTGCATCGCACCCTCCTGCGATGTGACTATCGCGGATGCGCACATCGCGATTTCGATGCTGAAACGATATATCGTGCAGCCCTAATATATATATATATATATATATATATATATATATATATATATATAAAATTGTTTTATACAGTTTGCTTATAATTAGATATCTACTATATGTATTTAATAGTTGAGAAATATATTATAAAGTTTGATTATATTAATTTGCGAGGCATTTTACACTTTAAAGCTCATACATGCAGTTGCTAAAATAAAAAGGAAAAATAAATGAACAATATTTAATATTAAGCAATACTGGAAAAGAATGACTGCTCGTCCTGTATTCAGGATGTATTGATAAACTGCCACAAAAAAATTTAATACAAGTAGTAAGGACGCCGTCCCGTGGTTGCTGAATGTCACACGACAACGTTGCTACAGCCTTTTCACGTCTTATTTCTACGTTGTGACAATGTAGCGAGCACGTAAGCGCCAACGTTGACTTTAAAAAATACAACGTTCTGCAGACATTGTGTGTTTGTTGGGAATAGAATCTGTATAGATCAGTGGATGTGCTCTCACCGGCTTTGAGCGCAGGTCTTCGGTTCACGCTGTTGTGTAGCACGGCATTCGCCCAGCCCAACAGTCCGAGCCACACTGAGTTTCTGTTGACGATCCCCGGGGGAGGCAACCCCTTCGCTTCATCAGGCACGAGTCCCATTTTCCCGAAAAACAGGTCTTATTCTGAGGTTAAAACCTTGAACTTTCTCTATCTCCTCATAAAAAACCAAGGGCAATGTTTAGGCGGAACTGAAAATCCGTCCGGTGTGAAACACACGACGAGTTTACAAGAGTTCCGGAAAGGGATTTCGGCTAAGTCTAATCGAATCTATCACACACGCACGCACGCACACAGATACAGTATATTTTTGTCTGTCTGTTTGTCTGTCTGTCTGTCTGTCTTTTATTATTGTACATTAGTTAATTACAATTAAAGAAAAATCATCATAAACAAACGTTTTAAAGATAAACGTTTTAAAACAATAACAATGTTTAGTATGTTAAAAGCACATTTTAGATCAGCTTCATTTTGTCTCATAATAGCACAGTTGAGTACACTTAGATGTACTTAAGTTTATCTTAAAATGTACTTAATACTATTTTTTAGTACATTAAATACAAAATTAGTTTGGGAAAATAGAGCACTTTTAATACAGTATTTAGCACACTTTTTTTACAATTTGAATATTCTTTTAATATATTATACTGTAATTTAGTCATAAATATATTTAAATGTTTAAAAGTAAGGTTCAAGTGTATTTATAGTTGAAACTAAATATATATTTTTAAAATACAGATATAGTATGTTAAAAGCACATTTTAGTTCAATTTCAGTGTGTCTCAAAATAGCACTGTTGAGTGCACTTAGATGGTATTAAGTTTATCTTAACATATTCTTAATACTATCTTTTAGTACATTAAGAACAAAATTAGTGTGCGAAAATAGAGCACTTTTAGTACATTACTGAAAAGTGTACTAAGCATACTTAAGCACACTGCTTTCACATTTTGTATATTCTTTTAATATATTACTATTATGCTTTAAGCTATTCTTAAATGTATTCATAAATGTTTAAGATTAGAGTTTAAGTGTATTTCTAGTTGTAACTAAATATATATTTTTAAAATACAGATATAGTATGTTAAAAGCACATTTTAGTTCAATTTCAGTGTGTCTCAAAATAGCACAGTTGAGTGCACTTAGATGGTATTAAGTTTATCTCAACATATACTTAATACTATCTTTTAGTACATTAAGTACAAAATTAGTATGCGAAAATAGAGCACTTTTAGTACATTACTGAAAAGTGTACTAAGTATACTTAAATAAGTGTATTTTAGTGCACTTTTTTCACCTAAGTATAGAGGGAGGTAAATAAGTATTTGATCACCCTGTGATTTTTCAATATCTACTAATTAGAAATCATGGAGGGGTCTATAAATTTCACCATTTCCACTTTCAGAGACAGAATGTCACGTTAGGCGTGATCAAAACAATAGCAAAACGGGAACAAAAAGATTGCGGATTCAAGTGCAGATTTAATAGATATATAGTGCAGACAACAAATAAACAACAAAACAAGAAACGAGACAGATAAACACAAACTAGACTTTGGCAAACTACGAGGCAAAATCAGGAACAACAACAAACTTACTGGGAGCAAGAAGACAAGGAAGGCAAAGTAGACAAACAACGCGATGTTAAACAGAGGTGGAATGGTTGTATAAATAGACCAGATAATCAACGGTAGCACAGAACAGATGAGATGACGGGTCAGTGTAAGTGTTCCGGTGTATGCGCGTGGTATGTATGGGAATGTAGTTCCTTCCTGGGACGCTGTAGTGCCTACAAAGTCCTAGAGTACTACAGCGCCCTCAGGTGGTCACTGATGGATGTGACATTACCCCCCCTCTAAAGAGCGGCTTCCAGACACTCCCAGACTGGTTCCAAGAGGGGGGGCGGAGCGGAGCAGGAACAAAGGGAGGGATGGGAGCGCCAGCTCAGTGTCAGTCTGTGGTTCAGGCGCCCTGGCAGGAAGCCAGGGTGCGGCCGGGGAATCCGTCCCATACAGTGGGAAGGACCACCAGGGAGGGGCGGGAGGGATGACCCATGGATGATCCCGCAGGAAACACAAGGCAGGAGTTCTTAGGAGAGCCGGCTGAAGAGGCAACTGGACAGGAGCCGGCGAAACTGGAGGTAGCTGGACTGGAGCCGGCGGGACTGGAAGCAGCTGGACTGGAGTCGGCAGAGCAAGGTGCCAGAGTGAGGTCGGCAGAGCAAAGAGCCGGACTGGAACCGGCAGGGCAAGACGTCTGGGAGGTGCCGGCAGGGCAAGACGTCTGGATGGCGTTGGTAATGCCAGAAGCCAGGCTGGGACCGGCAGGGCGAGGAGCCTGGGCGGCGCCGGCAAGGCGAGGAGCCTGGCTGGCGCTGGTAAAGCCAGGAGCCGGACTGGAACTGGCATTGTACTGTGCTCTGGGGCTGGAGCCGACACTGGCGGGCGATCTGGGGCTGGAGCCGACACTGGCGGGCGCTCTGGGGCTGGAGCCGACACTAGCGGGCGCTCTGGGGCTGGAGCCGACACTGGCGGGCGCTCTGGGGCTGGAGCCGACACTGGCAGGCGCTCTGGGTCTGGAGCCGACACTGGTGGGCGATCTGGGGCTGGAGCCGACACTGGCGGGCGCTCTGGGGCTGGAGCCGACACTGGCGGGCGCTCTGAGGCTTGAGCCGACACTGGCGGACTTTCAGGGACAAGGGCAGTCCTCTTCCTGTGCCTCCTTCGTCTGGTGGTTTGAGAAGGGAGAGCGTTGTCATCAGGAGAGGAAGCTTGCTCTGGAGCTGGAGCCGACACTGGCGGACATTGTGGGACTGGAGCAGACACTGGGGTTCCACACAGTTCTAGCAGAATCTCCAGAGGCTCACTGAAAGGTGGCCTTCGGACAGCCCGACGTGGATAAGGCCGCAACTCCAGTCCAGCCTCTCTCCTCCTTCCCTTAGACAAATTAGCTGGCCCCGAAAATATTCCTCTCTGTTGCCCTCCGCTCAGGCCTCCCTCCTGAGGGTTCTCCTCCCTCAGGGCAACAGAGAGAGGGGAGCCAGCGATCAACAAAGCTGCTCCAATGAAGTGGTAAAGGTTCCAGTCATCCTCGTATGGTGGCATGAGGGAACGAACTGGTTCCAAAAGTCCTCCCCCAAAAAACATCATTAGCAAAATATCACTATGAGAGCTCTTCTGGGCTAGCTCCAAAAACTCCTTGATATAACGCTCAACGGAGCGGTTACCCTGCTTAATACGCACTAATCTATCAACTGCTGAATCCATATTGTGATAGCGTCGTTCTGTCACGTTAGGCGTGATCAAAACAATAGCAAAACGGGAACAAAAAGATTGTGGATTCAAGTGCAGATTTAATAGATATATAGTGCAGAAAACAGTAACAAAAATCCAAAATATCAAAATATAAAGTAACAAATAAACAACAAAACAAGAAACGAGACAGATAAACACGAACTAGACTTTGGCAAACTACGAGGCAAGATCAGGAACAACAACAAACTTCCTGGGAGCAAGAAGACAAGGAAGACAAAGTAGACAAACAACGCGATGTTAAACAGAGGTGGAATGGTTGTATAAATAGTCCAGATAATCAACGGTAACACAGAACAGATGAGATGACGAGTCAGTGTAAGTGTTCTGGTGTATGCGCGTGGTATGTATAGGAATGTAGTTCCTTCCTGGGATGCTGTAGTGCCTACAAAGTCCTAGAGTACTACAGCGCCCTCAGGTGGTCACTGATGGATGTGACACAGAATCTAAAAATAAAAATCCAGAAATCACGTTGGATGATTTTTTTAACAATTTATTTGTGAATTTGTGTGTCAAATAAGTATTTGATCACTTACTTTTCTGTCAGATTTCTTACTCTCAAAGACCTGTTATTTTGCTTTTAAATAGTTCAGCTACACTTTGCTTATGATTTTAATTTAGTAGCACCCGTTTGAGGTTGTTAGCAGTCATAAAGACACCTGTGCACTCCACAATCAGTCAAAAGTCTAAGTAGCAACATGGGCAAAACCAAAGAGCTGTCAAAAGAAATAAGAGACAAAATTGTAGACCTTCACAAAGCTAGAAAGGGCTACGGGACAATTGCCAAGCAGCTTGGTGAAAAAAGAACACCCGTTGGAGCAACTGTCAGAAAGCGGAAGAGGCTAATGATGACCGTCAATGTCCCTCAGACTGAGACCTCATGGAAGATCTTTCCTTGTGGGGTATCAATGATGCTAAGAATGGTCAAGAATCAGCCCAGAACTACACAGGAGGAGCTGATCAATGCCGTGAAGAGAGACTTTATTTAAGAGAGACCCACTAATTTACAAATAAATTGTTAAAAAAATCATACAATGCAATTTCTGGATTTTTATTTTTAGATTATGTCTCTCACATTGGGAAGGACCTATGGTGAAAATTCTAGGCCCCTCCATGATTTCTAAGTAGGAGATATTGAAAAATCACAGGGTGATCAAATACTTATTGACCTCACTGTATACACACACACACACATATATTCACACACACATATACACATACACACACATATATACACAAATATATATACACACACACATATATATGTATGTATATGTGTATAATAATGGTATATATAATGGTATATAATGTATGTATATATATAATGTATGTATATGAACTAAGTTTACATATTCTTACATGTTTTACATATTCATTTGATCAGTTAGCAGGCTTACATTCATTAGCAGTATTATTAGACATTTGTCATTAAAATAAAGTCAGTTATTATACCTGATGCTTAGCAAAGATAGCCATTTCCAAGCAGCACCTGGTTTGCATGATTGTTTCCGAGCAAGACCTATAAAATAATAATGATGATAATAATAATAATAATAAAAATTATAATAATAACAATAGCAATAATAAAATGCCTATAGTTCGCTACCAAACATCTTGCTGTTGTGCATCTGATCCTGGTTTGCATAATTGTTTCTGAGCTACTGTAGGCCTAAATAATAATAATAATAATTAATGTTCACATATTATACCTATTGCCATTATATAATTGATTTTGGTTAGGCTATATATATATATATATATATATATATATATATATATATATATATATATATATATATATTTATACAATAGTTCTGTCTGGTTCTTGAATCTGATTGGCTGATAGCCGTGTGATATTTTGCCAGTAACATCACACAAAGGCCTCTTCACCGTTCATCCTGTGTATTACTCTGCCCACATACAGCCATCTACAAGCAGACAATATAGTTTGAACAATATTACTGTTGTTAGACAACAAAATGTACTTTTGAGGCTTTTTTAGTCGAGAATATAGTTGTTTAGATTCCAACTATGCACTTGATTTATAAGAATAGTGCCTATTTTAAAATATTTAAAATTCTGAGAGAGCTCGTCAGCGGCCAAAGACGCTTGACGTTGTCGATCCACAAAATAATGCCAGGACTGCATATTAAGCCCTTGCTTAGTGTGTTTTCCTGAGCGCGAATAAGAAGCTGAAAGACGGAAGTGTCGCGATTTTTAAGTTGAACCGGATAGAGTCAATAAGAAGCTGCGAAAAAGAAGCTGGATTCAACCTCGTTCCTCCTTATCACAAACAAAACAGAAGTCTGGTAAGTTAGAGATTGCTCTGTTTTTTTCTTGGTTAATTATTGTGATATTATAACAATCACTTAATGTTTGATATGCATTGTGTATAAAAGTCCCCTTTAAGAGGACTATTCCTGTGGTTGTTTTAACTTAGAGATGTAAGCACCCATGTATGGGTGCTCAGTTCCGTTTAGCAAGCTTTGAGGAAAAGTTTGATGGTCACTCTAGCACTGTATCATTCTTTTATTTTAATAATGTAACCTTGACTTTTTATTTTGTGACGGATGTTTGAGTATATTTTTCTTTCCTTTTGCCTACTCGTTGTTGAATGGCATGTATGTAGTCTACAGCACTTGGTAGAAACACATAAAGGCCAATCTAAAGAACGAAATAGTTTCTGTCTCTGCACTGTTAGACCTTACCGGGCGTTTTTACAGTAGAATACTGGCAACACTGTTGCCAGTTACTCACTGTAAAAGTTTGGTTACAGTAAGTAACTGGCAACAGTGTTGCCATTTAATTACTGTAACTGAACCATTACAGTGAGTGGCTGGCAACAGTGTTGCCAGTTATTTACTGTAACCGAACCATTACAGTGAGTAGCTGGCAACAGTGTTGCTAGTTAATTACTGTAATAGAGCAGTAGTGGTAACAAACTGGAAACTGTGTACAGTTAATTACTGTACTGTAGAGTTACAACTCACAGCATTATACTGCATACACATTAATAGTATGTTATAGTCTTACTAAAATTAATTCGTATTCTTACCTGTTTTAAAAATAGAAGGCATACAAATTTAGACAAATGTATTTTATTGTTTTGGCAGCAAACAAATATACAACAGAAAATGTATAACAAAATTAAGAAATCAGCAGATATAAATATCATCTTACATCTCACAGGTCTGCACAGTAAGGCTGCGGTCACACTAACAATTGAGCATGCAAAATTCTGTCATACGGCACTGCGAAAAGTAGTGGGATTAAACAAAATAATTAGAGATTGAAAAAGCAAGCGACTGGTCCATAGTTTAAATTTTTGTTCAGACAGGTCATAATTTGATCTTTGATTGGTCTCCAGCAATCACATGATGTGATTTCGCAGGTCAGAGAACTCCAAGCTTGAACTTTCCAATGCTGCGAACAGTGAATTTTTTTGCATGAGCTAGCATTCCAGGTCTGCAGCATTCACATGCGTATGAATGGAAGTCTAAAGGGAGAAAAGTGCAGTGTGACTGGGACTTTAAGCTGTAACTCTAATTATACACACCTGATCAAACTAATTAAGGCTTGTTAGAAATCTACAGGTAATGTTGAAGCAGGGTGTGAACTAAACTCTGCTGCGTTGCAGTCCTCCAGGAACTTGGAGTTTGACCCCCATGGTATATAGCATATTTTTAAAGCAATTGTCAACATTTATCACAATCACATATCAAATAAAAAAATGCACGCATGCACACACACACACACACACACACACACGCGTGCACGCACACACACACACACACACACACACACACACACACACACACACACACACACACACACAGAAAGTGCTGCAGTAAAATGTGTTTCTCTCTCCTCAATGCTGACCATGCAAAAAAATAAATAAATAAATAAACAGCAAAAAACACAAAATATTTATTTTATTTTTTAAAGTTTCAAATAATTAAAAAATAAGCATATGAAAACACACACATACTATCAAATCCAAAGGATCCAATCTTTTATTGTTATAATCATTATCTACTTTAAAATCTCATGACCACAAACTTTTCTATTGTTTCTAATATAAATGCATAGGTGAAAACACTGCTCTGAAAAATACTTAGCAACAAACTCACAACCTGGGACCTGACAGTGGAGCTTTTGTGTGTGGATAGTTATTTGTATCATATTTTTTGTGATTCCCTGTGATGATTTCTGTGCACATGTTACCTTACTGAGGTGATGGAATTTATTGGTTTTTATGTGCATAAACTTTTAGCATCTGTACATTATTGCAATATGCAATATCCAATAAATAAATAAATAAATATACTTAAAGCGAGGAGAGGCTAACTAGCTAACAATGTAGCTATCAAGTACACAGTTCAAGATAACAACAATATAACTTAAAACACAGCCTTATTTTAGAAACCCTCAAAAACATTTTAACACATTTTACTTACTCATTGTAGATTCTTATTTAAAGCCTAAAACATCAGACTCTACATCTGAATTGATAGACAGAGAATAGAGCACACTCAGCAGTAAACAAATCAAACACCTTAAAGAGCCAGCATTTTCTGAAAATTTTTCTAATATCTTTGTGTTTAGAATAAGACAGCCTGTGGGAGTGTGGTGAGGCCTAAATCATTGTCTTCTGCCTTTAAAATGCACGTCTCTATAAACAGCAACATAAAGCTTCAGAGTAAATGGGACAGTAATGGTTGAACAGTAATTTGCCATTTATTGTCACAGTACATAAAGTAAATTACTGTAATTTATCCTTTGCATTACACAGTTCTATACAAACTCTACTCCTTTTACAGTAAAACACTGTTTCCTTTCATTACAGCAAAACACTGACTATTTTGCAGTTATTTACTGCAAAATCTACAGGGTAAGCGTGCAGTTAAGCTTTAACCCTAATTAAGCACACCTGATCAAACTAAATCTAAAGGTAGTGTGTTGAAGCAGGGCTGGAACTAAATTCTGCTGGGCTGCGGCCCTCTAGTAGTTTGACACCCCTGGAGCATAGCATATTTTCAAAGCAACTGCCTACATTTATCACAATTATGCACATATTGTTTAATAAAAACAATTAAAATATGCAAACTTCATCCATAGGAAAAAAATGATAATAAATAATCTGATCCTCATGTCGTTCCAAATTTGTAGTAATTATAAAAAAAACACAAAAATGACATGATTTATACATTTTTTTAGGAAAGCCTTTATACTATACTGTTAATGCCACTTTTACTTACTTTAATTGAAGTTTTCCAAACAAATTCATTGAGTCTCTGCAAACATGTATGTACGTGCTGTTTAAGATATTTTTTTTTAAATAACACATTTTTACGTAGCAAAATACTAATATTCAGTTGAAATTGCAAATTAAAAGCTGAACTATAGGTTAAATTAGGCAAATTAGACTAATTATAGAAACGTTAACAAAGTTATAAGAATTATTATGTCAATTTCTTTGCTCTGTGTGAATATTTTTGCCTTTAAATGCATTTCATCCATATCTTATGCTTAGCTTTTAATGATCTCTGTGGCATTGGTTGACTCCTAACGCCTGTTTCACACCACAAGCGTCAGCGGCGCGTGAGCAGCGCGTGTGTTTTCGGCGCCCATGTTAACAGATTGGAGCTTTCATACCGCACGCAGCAGCAGCGCTTCAGTGCGAGGCGTGAGCGTCGCCGAAGCAGCAGTGCAGCGATAGTTTCGTCGCTGGGTCTATTTTTGACGCGCTGCTCACGCTCAATTAAAGTGACAGTGCATTGATAATGACCAAAACACAATGAATGACAGTAAAAAGTAGCAATTTTACCCAATAAATACGTTGATAACGTCAAATGGTATACATATAGTCATTCAAATAAACTTAAAACGATTAAAAACGGCAACATTTATTTAGGCCCGAACTACAAAACCAAATGTAAAACAATTTTAGTATCAGTTTTGCTTAGGTTGCACACTAGTGTTGTAGGAGAGGGGAAATAGAATATTTACGGGATTTGTAGTCCATAGCGAAGTGTATTGTGGGTAGTGTAGTTCGACACGCATACTGGATTATGTGAGCTCGCTGTGTGCTGTGCAGCTGAGCAGAGGAAGAAAGTTTAAATCGGCTTTGTTTTATGTTCACTCGAGTTATTCCTACCGGGAGCTGTTTGCACTGTGAATCTGACAACACGAAAATAAGTAAAATAATGGCATGCATTGGTAACTTTTGTCCGTCTCATCTGCACGAGCATGAATTAACGAGCTGTTATTCTGCCGCTGGACAGATGAAAAGTTTAAAAGGTGTATTTGTATATAGAGAGACATGGGTAAGATAGAATAGACAGAGATAGGTTGATCTCTGCAGCAGCTGCCGAAGAACTGCGCGCTGCAGACGCAGCTGGTGTGAAAGGCAAACGCCTGCGTGCTGCTACTGCTCGACATACGCGCTGCTCACGCTCTGCTCACGCTCTGCTCACGCGCCGCTGACGCTTGCGGTGTGAAACAGGCGTAATACTCAATGTTAAAACATAAAAGAAACTAAAGAAAACACATGGCTGCAATGAAATTAAGCTTATCATCAATGCAATGTCCCACTCTCCTCTCAATACTGACCATTCACATATCAAAACTGAACAGTAAATACATATAAATATATAGAATTATATAATAAAAATAAATAGCAACATAAAGCATCAGAGTAGATGGGGCAGTAATGGTTGATCAGTAATTTACCATTTATTATGACAGTAAATATCTGTAATGGGTACATAGAGTAAATTACTGTGATTTATTCTTTGCACTACAGAATTTCATACAAATCCTGCTTCTTTTACAGTAAAATACTGTTTTCTTTCATTACGGCTAAACACTGGCTATTTTACAGTTATTTACTGCATAATCTACAGTAAGGGTTAACAGTGTGTATTTATTCCATAAAGTCTCCGGTTAAGTGCTGGGACACCTGGCACCCGTCACAATACCGACGGCAACAGAGAAATACTGTAGACTGTAATAGACTGTAGGGAGAAATATCTTTAGACGGATGGCATTTAATGTCACATTCAGCCTTATAATCTAAATATGTGAGCAAAATTCAGCTGTTTTGTCATCACCTTAAAGGGAGTCACACACCAGAAGCGCCGCTTCACATTACGCTATAGAGATTCATTCAAATACTAGCTCTAAAGTGACGTTGGTGAATTAGTAACGGCTTCTGCTGTTCTGACGTCAGCTGCAGATGTGAATGAATGACGGCGGAAAGAAGTTCCTAATACAAAAGTGTTTCAGACTCTCTGTTTTAATTTTCTTTTTTATATACAAAATTATGCCGTCGAACTGTTGTATAATCGCAGTATCACACTCGTAGCAGTGTGATATGACTCTATATCAGCACTGGTGTGGTGCTAAAGCACGCCTCCTACCAGTGCTGATATAGAGCCATATCGCATTGCTACTATATATATGAACAAATTTTCAAAGGAACCAATACATACGTATAATTCATAATAAATAATGTGTTGTAGTTCAGACTTACAGATGAGCTCGCTGTCTGTGCATTGAGCTAATAGTGAACTTGACATTTGTGTGAAAAAATTAAATTAAAGTGTTACTGCTGGCCCAGTTCCATATTGCAAATATAAATATTGCATATAGACTACTAATCAGTGATGCCAACTGTCTGCAATTTATTTGATGCATTTACTATTGCATGAAATAATAAAAAAAGGAAAGAGCGTTCGGTAAAGTGCGTGATGCGCACAGAAATCAGTGCACTATTCTAAATTTAGTTCTCTTTAACCTAATTCTGCTTAAATTGTACAAAATCTTTAAAACGACAGGACTTCAATCAACCCTTTTCTGTTTGGAGAATTACAGTTATTAATAGCTTAGTCCTTATTAATGATCAGTTTATAATGTGCAACTATAATACTGTTACGAATGTGCAACTATAATATTGTAACAGACTTTATTTGATTCTGTGATGTGTACATTTCTGATGTTTAGTATGTAGGTGTGTGCAATGAGCAATAAGTGTGAGAGAAAACTGTTCAGAATAAATGAGAGTTTGGAAGAGTTCAGTTGCCTCCGTTTGTTGTTTCGTATGTTTCAGTGTTTAGGCGGACCCTGTGCAAACGCTTGGTTACATCGGTGGCAGCGGTTTGTTTTGTTTTATTCGCAATCGCGCGATTGAGTGTTACGACGGGTGTTTAATTAGTTTCGTTTGAAAAAAGTTCATAGCTAAGTTAGCTCTCGCGAGTTCAACGTGGACGTGGCCATCATGTGGGGTAAAAATGACTTTTATCCGGGACGGGACCACGGCACGATTAACAAACACGTGAGAATAGAGTTACCCTCGCCGTTCTACGGTGATGAAAAGCAGAGCTTTCTGTGTTGGGCTTGGCAGTTTGAGGTCGCCATCAGAGCGCTCACAGAAGGGGATGGCATTACATCACATAAATTTGAACTGGCGTGAATTTTGCTGACGCGGCTGAGCAGCGCGACCTTTCTATTGTGGGACAGCCTTCCTCAGACTGTGCAGGCTGATTATACAGCGATTAAAGAGAGACTAAAGGAGGCTTCCGGTCAGCGGCAGTTCATGGATCGCTTCAGAGCTAGCCTATCAGCCCGCCCTCGAGGCCCGCGGGAAAGTTTGGAAGTGTATGCTGCAGAGATTAGCAGGGTAGTGGACGAGGCTTTTCCTGAATATGGCGACAGGGCTCACAGAGAGGAAAAATTTCGCCGTTTTCTCGCTGGCTTGGATCCCGTGCTCAGAGCTAAGTGCCATGAACAAGGAGCCACGGATTTGGAGGAGGCTGTGATAATAGCAGGTCGGTGTGAAAATGCTAGGGATGCAATAAAAACTAATTACATGACTTTTAATATTGCTGGAAATGCTGCTGATTGAGGAGCTGTGGCTGCTGTGTATTCTGTCACTGATAATGGAGGATTATACAGAGCTATGGACCGGTTGACAAAGGAAATGAGAGATCTGAAAATGGATCTAAGGCGTTTGGTCGATGAGAATCGAAAATTAAAAGCCACAATGTGCGCTGGGTGAAGTGGATTTTATACTCTTCAAAGTTTGAAGTTAATCTATATATTCAAATTGTATGTGTATAATCTTCTTGTAGACTTGCATACCATTAGAAGAATTACCATATCACAAGAAATGGATAAGATATATGGTTAACCTAGGTGGAATTTGGGGTCAGGGGTTAACCTAGGTGGAAATTGGGGTCAGGGGTTAACCTAGGTGGAAATTGAGGTCATGGGTTAACCTAGGTGGAATTTGTGTGACATATGTAGATCAAAGGGAAAAATAGTTGCAAAAGAAGTATATAAGCAGGCCAGAACATCAGTGAGACAGAATTTTTCAGACAGAGATGCTACTGGGGGTCTCCTGAAAGTTCTCCTTTGTTGTCGACAATAAAGTATACTCTTCTGTTATTCATAATCTCCAGACTGAGTTTGATTCATTAAGAGAAAATCTAAAAACCACTACAATTGGCGTCCCTGGGTGGGCTGGAAAGAAGCAGGACTGGTGTTACTGTGCATGCTGGACTGGAGAGAAAAAACAAATATGTGGCCACAATAAAAAACGGTAAGCGATTTTATGCTTTTTAGTTTGTGTTTTTTCTGCCAGGACCTGCTTGTAATGGTAAATACACTTGAATTGTTTCTCCAGGTTTAAAGAATTAAAAGTAAATGTAAAAAAGAAATTAAAGAAAAAAGGGGTTTTGAATAACAGAAGAAAAAGAGTAATTTGCATGCAAATGATCTGTGTTTTCCTAAGAGGGCCTTGATGGATAGGATAAACAAACTAGTAATTGTTACCCAGATTTGGGAAATTATTAATGATGTAAGATATGCATAGAGCATTTATAAGTTTTAAGAGAGAGTCCTTAATGTGTGGTGACAGTTAAGAGATTAAAGCAGATTAAAGTATGCAAATGATCTGTGTTTTCCCAAGAGGGCCGTGATGGATAGGATAAACATTAACTAGTAACTGTTACCCAGATTTGGGAAATTATTAATGATGTAACATATGCATAGAGCATTTATAAGTTTTTAGAGAGAGTCCTTAAGGTGTGGTGACAGTTACGAGATTAAAGCAGATTAAAGTAGAGAAAGAAGCGCGCAAAGTCCTACGATACCGCTCTGTTAAAGGTGAAGCAGAGGGCTGCATGCAGGGTAGGCTAAAATCCTGTGGTTACCGCTCTAAGGTTAGAGGCTGCTCGGACAGGTCACTCAAGAGGAGTGTAGTGTACACTGAAAAAAGTGTTTCATTGAATCAAAGTAAAAAAATTGCGTCAACTTGTTACACCTAATTACTTTACTTTATATCAACTTAAGTTTTTTACTTTAAAAAGAATTAATTCTCTATTACTTAGCCAAAGCAAAAAGTCTCTTTGAACCAAATAAAGTTTTTAAGTTTAATGAAATCTCAAATTTACTTTATTTACTCTTAATGTTTTCACTTTGTATTAATTTAATTATTTTACTTTACATCAAATCAAATATCCAATCAAATACAACTTAAAATGATAATGTAATATAAAGAAATTGATTTGCTTTCAAAACGTGTAATTTTATTGTTTAAGATGAATGACTCCAAGCACCAAACTTTTGACAATTTATTTTGTCAATACCACATTTTTATAACATGTACAGTATCTTCCTACAAATACACAATGTCTAACAAATGTAAACATATTAACTTAACAACTTTTGTCATAAATTTCTACAATGTGCATATTGTTATAAAACCTTACTGTACAACAGTCTTTAGTATCTATATACATAGACACTGGATACAATGTAAATTCACCATAAAAATCAGTTATGGTTTCCAAGAGAAACATGCCATTTTTTCATGAACAGTCATTTAAAACTGACTACACAAAACTATTAGAATTCTGTAATCTTCCCATGAACAGTCAACTATGAACTGACTACACAATCAAACCTTCTGAATTATTTTTAAGTTAAAACAAGTTTGCTCCAAGAAAATTATTTAAAATGAGCAGTGTAAAATCAAACACTTCAAACACCTACCATATTAGCCAACTGAAGAAAGAGGGGGGAATTGTATTTTCACCTTCATAGAATAGTTTACCTAAAAATGAAACTTCTCTTATAATTGTAATAAAATTTCTCTAAACCTAATTTAAACAATTTAAAATACTTTGAATACCTTAAGGATGAGTGAGTAAATAATTGCAAGAATTTTAATTTTTAGGTGAACTAACTTACTAAGATAAAACACGTTAGGTTAAGTAAACTGTAGTGCAGTTATCTTTGTTTAAAAGGCTTTATACAGTCCAACATATTCAAAAAAAATTACCATCAGCAGAACATTGTAGCTGGGTCAAAGGTAACAAATTTACTCCTGCAGCATAGAGGTTCTTCAGCACATCTGCTTACTCCTGCAGCTTTGAAGAAAGGTTCTGCACCCTTCGGCTCATCTGCATACTCTCTATGTCCATGATTAGTTTCTGGAAGGCCTCAAAGGTATATTTGAGTCCTTCAGGATATTTTAAGTTCAGTGCATAAATGAGTCCAAACATCATGGCACAGGCACATGCAACAGAGGGCAACTCATGAAGTACTTCCACACCATCAATTACAATGGAAATGTCCAGTGCATGACTAAGAGCATCCCTTTCACGGATCACAAAAAGTGCCATGGTGGTCTTTTCAAATTCGCTTTCTGCTTCCTCCCTCTGGTCAGCCTGAAACATACAAGAACAAAATAAATAAAGGAACTTTGGAAAAAAAAAATTGTGTATAAATAAAACACACCCCATGATCTGAAAATGCATTACAAAATTTAGTTAGCTGTACTATTATGGTGGTCAATGTAGAGCCAAAATGTCTGTTGCTAAATTTCATTCAAATATCCTCACTTGTGTTCAGCATAAAAATTAAATTTGTACAGTTTATTAAAAGAGTAAGAGATGACAATTTTTGGATGAAGATGTACTTTTACACTCTCTTTGGCTTTAGAAATGCTTTTAAACACTTGTACAAACAAACACTTCCATATAATGACAATTGTAGACAATAACATATTTTAGAACCACAATGGCCAATCAGAGGCATTGATCAATCTACTAAATAGTGCTCAAAATGCAGTTTTAGGTAAAAACACCCTTTTAAATGAGTTCACGTTTACAATCCAGCCATCATCTACATGCCCTATTGCCATTTCTAACATGAATGAATTACTGTCCTCTGCAAAATTTTGAATAATGTTGGTAACAGCCCCTATCCACTATTCTTGCATGGACACAAAACCCAGGCAAGTAAATGGGTGCTCTTAACAACATTCTTCAAAACATGCTCTTTTGTGTTCAATGGAAGAAATTCACACAGGCTGATGTGCAAATGATAACACAATTACTTAAACTACTTTACCGTATTATGTCAATACCAAATTAAAATTTCCCCACGTTTTACTCACCCCCGAGGTTTGGAAAAATGAGGAAATGTTGATTTAGTAGAGAACTAAGTCAAACATAGTTGGAAAAAATTTGAGTAGTTTGCATTATCCACATTACCTGGTATTCTTTGATTAGACAGCTTGCATCTTCACCAAGGTACAGGATCAGGCACTTCAGCAAGCACTCTCTTCTGATGTCTACGTCCAGGCTCTAAAATTGTTCAAGATGTATTGTTTTCATTAGACTAAAACACTATTAATTGATTTCCATAAGAAAATGTGTTTGCATGCAACCAATACCTGATCCATAACTTTGACAATGTCCTTTGTTTTGTCACGGAACATTCCACCTTTGCTCCTAATAACCTGGAGAAGCTGAGCGCTGTCTGTCCAAAGAGGCCATAAATTTTGACTGTAAAGGTAAGGTCGTGATGCGCAAAAATTCGGCATTAATCTGTAAAAAAGAGAAACAGAAAACAGACTTTAGAAAAAAATTATTTTACTTTGAGAACTAGTTGTAAAAATATAAACATAAACCATTAAACAACAAAAGGTATAATTAAGTCATCTAACACAGTGTTTCTCAACCAAGTTCTTGGAGGACCACTAACACTGCATGTTTTGAATGTCTCCTTTCTCTGTCACTCCCATTACAGTTCTTTCAGTCTCTACTAATGAGCTGATGATCTGAATCAGGTGTGTTTTGTTGAGGAGATATGGAAAATGTGCAGAGCTGGTGGTTCTCCAAAAACAAAGTTGAGAAACACTGATCTAGCATTTTCAAATACACTAGTTGCTACAATCCTATGGTAAAAGTGATGGTAAATTAAGGATTAGTCACTTACATTTAAATTTCTCAATAAAATAAACTTACCTCCTCTTGTTGAAACAGCGCAGGCCATATTTCTTGTAGTTCTTGAACACTAGGTTTGTTTTCCACAATTTCTTGTCTGCGTAAGGCGAACGTCTTTGTCATTTTTTCTCTGATTGTCAATGCATTGTTTCTTTTCTTCACTTCTTTTAAAAGTGCCAGCCGCTCAACTTCAAGGTTTGCTGTCGTCTCTCCAACAGGAAGGGATGGGATATGATTGGCCTCACCGCATTTAGGTCGTTTCACATTCTTTGCTGGAAAAGGATGATCTGAGGCTTTGGTTTTCAGAGAATTTACCAAATACTCAGGGCATCCAAGACCTTTTAACTGTGTGCGTAGGTTTCCCATCTTCATTTTGAGTCTCTGTGTCCAACCATAGCACCCATTGAAGGATCCTTTTTCTGCCAAGCAAGGGTGTTTCTTGATAAGCGCCTCTGAAACTTCACAGAAGTTTGCACTGCTGGGATAAGATTTATACTTGTATATCTCATCACAAACCTTCTCCAGAATATCGGATTTCATCTTTGGAGTGACAGTCAGCCTTGTTCCATTAGTCTTAAAAAGAACATTCCCTCTCTCTAATTGGAGTTCAGTGTCATAAGAAAAGCGTGAAATATTAAATTCTTTTGGCCACTGTTGATGTCTTGTAGAAACTGTTTCTGAGCTAGGGGATGAGAGCAGGACTGTATCATCAGTGTCACCAGAGCCAACGGAGGACAGAGCATCATCATTAGACTGGGTTCCATTAAATGTTTGAGCAATGAATGAGTCATTGTCTGGCAAGGGGATAATCTTCAGAGTACCAAGACTCTGAAGTTCTCTTGTGTTTGTCAAATTTACAAATACATCTCCAAAATCTTTGTCCTGATACTGTAGTCGGAATCTACCATTTAATCCAAAAGCTTCCCTCACTTTTTCAATGAGCTCATCCACTGATTCAGGAATCCTATCTGGCAGAAGCAACTTTCTGGAATCATCTTGACTCACAATCATCAAAAGCTTGACAGATCTTCCTGACATGCTTAAATATTCTGGGAGGGGGAAAAAAAAATAAGATTAGATACAGATAATAATAATAGATAAATGGCAGAAATTTACATGTTCACTACATCTTGTGCATTTTTCTCAAAATTTAAAAACAATTCTAACCTTATTCAAACATGTATATATCTCTTTAGAGCCACCATGCGTCTCCCCCCAATTGTGTACTGAACAAGTGGATATGGGTCTGTAAGGTCACAGTGCGCTAAAAGCTCAATTTTTTTGTCAGAAGATTTTACCAAGACATAGGATCTATAATGTTCAGTATACTATGCATCAAGTCTTTTGACAACAAACAGTGGTTTGTCCTGCAACACAATAATCTGCACAATTTCACCAAACTCCGGAAGTCCAGAACATTCTCCATAAGCAATGACCATACTTTCTCTGTAGGTGAAGCCTTTAAAAGTTACTTCCTTGGCCAAGCACACAGCCTCCAGGTTTGGGTGTTTCTGTTGTACATGTGCAGGAGAGGTGCACTGATGCAGATGATATGCCATATGAAACTGATGTCTTTGTGACAATGATAGGAGCACATTCTTGAAGCAGTTTGTGTGACGCACAACTCTTTTACAGAAGCTATGCTTAGCCTCAAACCGCATTGTCCACAGAGCAACCAAAGGGCCAAAAATTTTTATGAGCTCAGGATAGTGCTCCAAGTAGTGGTGTTTGGGCAAAAGTTTAGTCTCAGGAAAAATCTCTTGGAATCTGATTCTATATTCAGATATCTTGAAGGTCAGATATGCTATGGAAGCATTGGTGTGTGAAGGAGCGACGACAAGATCCACAATATCTTTCAGATCATTTAGAAGTTGCCATGCAGGTTCATTGGCAGGCACTCTGTCTCCAATCAAAAAAGGAAAAAACCTCAACAGGCTCCAATTTTCATGGGCATTACCCCCACTGTTCTTTTTGCAGAAAATGTGAGAGGAACAGTATGTGGATGATTTGTTTTGTCATTCCATTTAAATGGAAAGTTCTGAATTGCATTATTTAGGTGTTCCAATGTAAAATACTTTTTAGATAAAAAGACTGTCAAAGACAAAGCTATCTCAAAAGGGACAATACCCTCAAAGAGATCATGCATAACATCAGCTGGGAACCCTGTGCAAACATTGAAGTGTGATATTTTTTCTGAAAACACACACCCACCTTTCACACCAAAATGGTGAGGTAGGTCATTGTCTTTTATAAACTGAAGATGAGCAGAATGTAGTTCTTCAGTTCTTATGCAGAATGTTTCAGATCCAACTTCACGAGTCTGGTATTCTTCTTTCTCTGCTGTACAAAATCTGCAGACATATTTTCCAGAGAAACTTTCTACAAAGCCAGCAATACTATGAGCCCCAAGGTTATCAGCAACAATGCATTGAACTGTGCCCTTCACAGTCTTTCCCAGTTTTTCAATGAAAAGTCCGTGTCTCTCCAAAGTGACAAGGTCATCAATCAATGGTTCCAGCACTTTATCATACCCAAAACGCTTAACATCACTGCTTTTAATTACAGCAGCTAGATTTATAGCAGACAGCGATGACTGACATCCTTCATGTAAATTGCCTAATACCCAATAAACTCCAAAAACTTTGTGTTTTTTCTTGGACGTACCAAGGGGGTTGCATATCTCAAATTCATCAACATACAAAATTAAAGAGATAGCAGGTTCAGAAAACAGTTGTATATTTACATGTATATTTAGATTCATCTCCTTTATACACTGATTTTAAATGAAGTGTATTATCAAGTACTGGCTGGTAGCTCAAAAGTTGCTGCAACGATTGTAGAATTGGAACGTACTGAAATGTCCTTCCATCACTCCGATCAAGCACATACTCTACAGGCTTTACTACTGAAAAATGGGATTTGTAGTATGCCTTACTACTTACAACTGAAACTGTGCTAAATAAATACTGCAACTCCTGCAAAAGGTCATCAATGGCCACACCAGGTACAAGAAAAATGTGCTCTAATTTCAATAGGACTGAGGCTAATTTGTGTTCTATAGCTTTGGACAAGTCTTCAGTATTTTCAGTTTTTTCACCAGAGCATGTAGGTTCATCAAGTGAGACATCTTCGTCTGATTCAATATCATCTTCTGCAGAAAAAATAGTAACTGGTCTTTCACTGGCAACAATACCAGGCTTTAAGTCCTCTTCAGAGAATGACTTGTGTTTTCTTGCCTTGTGTGTTCTAAATGATCCATAAATATTGGTTTTGTATGAGCACCCACTAAAAACACAAGGAACCGTTTCATTATTCTTCAGGTGCTGCCCAATGTGATGGAAGTAGTCTTTAAACGATGATGTGTGTATGTAGTCACAAAGCAAGCATTTATAAGTTGTCAGTGCATCTTTTTGATGGAGATTCTGAGGATGTCTCCTTGACACATGGCTCTTCAGAGAACTCCAAGTATTAAATAAGCAAGGACAGTCTGAATAAACACAAGGATAAGGATGACGACGTCCAAAATTCCTATGATCAAGTTTAAAATGCTTGAGAATTTCTGAACGATTGCCTTTGGAGACACCACAGTCTTTGCATTTGCACATTGAGTTACCTACCAATGAGAATGATGAGGTAGAGAATTCGGAAAAAAATAAAATAAAAAAACTGACCATCCAAAGCAACAATTAAAAGTGCAAATTACTTACGTTTCACTGGATTATTCAAAATATGTCCTAACTGTTGTTCAGCAGAATTCCATCCTACAAAAAATAAACAGAAATGATAAACTGGCTTACATACAAGTAAAAAGACATTTTTTTAAACACTGATGTGTCTAATTATTTTTTGGCCTACACACTGTGCGTCCTCGAACTGAGAGCAGGCGAATGCTTGTTCCACTTTTTCCACAATTTACCTTTTTCTAAGCCTAATTTATTACCATTTGAAATATAATTTGAAATAGACTTTGAGTCCTTTGTCTGTCATGCTTTGCAATACATAATTATTTTTAAATGTTTCAAAATTTGTAAAAAAAATTAGCCAAAGTTGTGCTGCGCAACTAATTGTGCAAAACGGAGTAGGTGCTGGCATTGGTCAAAATAAATGTAAAGAAGCTGTCAACAGCATTTGCTTTAAATGTGTTTTTCTAAAAGGACTATAAAGTGACATCAGAATATGTTCCTTTTTTAAGCAATTTCTCACTCACACACACACGTATATCTCTACACACACACACTTACCTGTCTATCTATCTACACACACACACATATACATATATATATATATATATATATATATATATATATATATATATATATATATATATATATATATACATACATACATACATATATATATATATATATATATATATATATATATATATATATATATATATATACATACATATATTTACATACATATATATATATATATATACATATACATATATATATATATATATATATATATATATATATATATATATATATATATATAAAATAGTCTTATGTTCCTTTATAGTACTTTTAGGGTTAAATACATTTAATGAAGTGATATTTTGATTCACAAACAAAAGCAATACATTGAAGTCATGAGGAAAACAAAAAAAAAGCAAACGCCGTTGACAGCCTCTCTACCTGCATTTTGACCACTGCCAGCACCAAGTTACCCTAAGTGCGCGATTAGATGCGCAGCACCGCCCAAACACAGTGGCTGGGCTGAGATCTTAACAGCACGGCTGGCTTGACCACAATTTAAAAACACTACCGTTTTCCCTGCTGTGAGAAGACAGCCAAAACCAAGCTATGCAATCGCTAGGCACAATTTTTATAAAAGACAAAGAAAGACTTGTTAGAACTATGCATTTAAAAAGCTAACGTGATGTGTAAAGTTTATCAAAAAAGAAACCAGACAAGCCAGCAAAACGAATATCTTATGAACGCAAACTTCATATTAAATCAATAAAACGCATCATCACAATAATCTATCGTAACGTTAAGCCCACACAAAGCGTCTGATGCGTGCATGCACTTTATACACGAAGGCGCCATGTCAGTTAACGTTAACACAGAGTACATGCACGCTGATGGCGCCGCACATTATCGCGCTCCCCCGGCTCGAAACAGTCTAACACGTTTCGATATCAATTCATCGCACCGCAAGCAGTTTACTTGTAACGTTATTACAATTCTTTTATTTTCCCTCGTTTTAACATTGTGATGAGGGGAAACTTATAAGCCTTTTAGGCGAGTTAGAACAGTGAAACTAGTAATATTAACTGTATGTAAAACAACAGTACACCATGCAATTTTAAGAAATCATACATGTATGATATCAATAATACGTCCAACGTATCTTTAAAATTACTTACCAATTTCCTTGATTCCCGTTTCACCACGCCGCGTTCTCCCTCCATGCAGTGTAACAAAATGGCGGAAAGCTGAACGCCGACACGTACGACCAGGGTGACGTTGGAGGTCACGTGACAATGGGAAGCAATATTTTTAATTTAATCTAAAGTATTGTGTTTACTTTACATGAACAAGTTTTACTTTTAATTTAAATCAACAATACTTTTTACTTAAAACTAATGGCTAGACACAAAATGATCTTTTTTAAGTTCGATCAAGTATAAAAACTTATTTAGGGTAATGACATGCCTTGTGCACTTTTTACAGTGTAGAGTATTTATTTAATTGTAGTGTTTGTGTATTTGTTGCTTCAGGTTGAGGCAAAATAGTCCACATTGGTGTGCAGAGAAGACTCCCTTCCTCCTTGAATGGAATGAGGATGGGGGATGCAGCTCAGGTTACACTAAGTGGCGGAGAGGAGTGAATGAGAAGAGGAAAAGTAATAAGATTAGAAGTGTGAATGTGTTTAAAAGTTTGTTTTCAAAAAAAAAATAGAGTAGGTTAAAAGATTGATTGTAGTAGATTATATAAAAGGAGGGCTGCATAGTTGTGGTGTGAATTAAAGAGCAAGAAAATAAGTAATTGATGCAGTTTAAGAGAACAGATTATGATATAAAGAGAGGAGTCTCCTAAATTAAAACTAATGGAACATGTTGCATTTGAAAGACACAGAGTGAAAAGGCAGAAGAATATACTAGTTAAATATTTTTCTGAAATTATCTTTGTGTTTTAAGTTATATGTTAAAAAAAAAAAAAACAATAGGCAGAATGGACTAAAATTCTTGACATAGCAAGTGGTAAAAGTCAGTTTGCCCCAGGATGGGGGTAAGAGAGAGATTTATGGTGTCCACGTGTGAACAATAAGATTATGTCAATTTACAGCACTAGGGAAACAGAGAAGAGGAGAGGAAAAGAGAGGAGATCAAACTATAGATAAAATAATGACATAGACTTTAACATAATTATGGATAGAATATAAGTTATTAATGAATAGATATGTTATAAAGTAGTATAGTAAGATAAATGAAATGAGGTAATACTAATAGTAGAGTTATATTATATAGAAAAGAGTTAGAAACTCTACTAATGAAAAAGAATAAATGAAGCCATAGTGATCAATATATATAAATAAAGTAGGGAGTAAAATATTGTATTAATAAACAAATAGATTTACTAAATAAGTATGAATGAATAACATATAAGTTAGTTCTTTAACTGAGAATAAAATAGAAAAAGATATCTTGAAAAAATGAATATTGATTAATTGAAGATTTAGTGATAAAATGTGTAACAAAATAAGCTTTAAAATGTATAAGAAAACCTAAGAGCTAAAAACTCATTTTACGGAAAGGAAAAAGAATAGAATAGAAATAGAAAAAATAATGTTTCAAGGATAAAAATAGACGTTTAAAATATGCTTACAATATAGGCACATTGAACAGATAAGATAAAAAGCAAAAAAGCAGTAACAATATGAAGAAATAATTGACTTTAGATAATTTGTTTGTATTTAAGGGCAATAAAAATGCTTGTTTCATCTTTCTCAAAGTCAGCTACATAATGTGATCTTAGCCATCATCTATTTGTAATAAAGTAAAGTGATTCAGATGAAAATCATAGACACTAGGTAAATGTTAAAGAATGGGTTAGAGTGAGTTTAAAAGATAAATACATGTAAAAGTTTATGCAGTAAGAAGCTAAATTGATAATTATGCATTGCATTTCAAAAATGAAAAATGCTTTTAGTGAATAAATATGCGAGTTTAATTAATAATATGAACCCTGAGCTATAGCAGTAATGATTTTGAATAGTTATATCAGATATTGGGCCACCATGTAATACTACTGATTTAAAACAAGTATGGAAAAACAGATATGGGAAAATGAAATGCAATACTCAATTATGTGGCAGAGAAAATAAAGCATAAAATAATGACAAATGGCAAATAGAAGGGACATTCGTTGCAAACAGTGAGGAAATAGAAACTGAGAATAGAAAATGTTACAATGTAAAAATGAGTGGCTAGTCAAGGAACACTAGCATAGATAAGGAGAAATGTAAAGTGAAACACAATCTGGAGCTAAAGAAATATATTAGAATAACACTAAAGAAATAAAAAATTAAACATATTTACATATGATAAAATGACTGTGAATTAGAAAAAAAACTGTTAAAACCGTTGGGGAAGGAAAATAGATGGAAGGAGTCTTCATTTAATGGAGAAAAAATGGGAAAGAGGAAAAGACTTTTATAGGTCATGAACTAAATTCCATATATTAATAAGGAGGACATAGGGATGGACTCTGGGGGACTGTAGTCTTTTACCTACCAGACATCTGAGTGCACTGGCAAATGGAAAAGGTGTTTGAAAAACACAATGGACAAACTGTTGGCTGTGGACATTTGTGAAAGCAGTGAGGCAGGCACTGCATGCCCAGGAATTACTGAGGACTGGAAAGGCTACTTATGTTCAGAGACACTAAAAAGAGGCAAACAAGCGAATGATGAACTGGTCAAAGAGAAAAAGCGCTCCACCAAAACTTTACATCACTTCAATGAAGGAAAAGAAGCCAGCACTAAGAGAGAAGGGGGAAACACTGTGCCCTGATACGGACACCACAGGAAAGACTGCACCAATCTATAAACCAGTTGTCTTCTCAGGGTGTGAGGAGGGAGAGTCTGGCATCAAGTCCATCTCCAACCAGTTGATTTATAGTCCAAATTGAATACAATGTGACCACTCAGATGGCAAAATAAGAGCAAAAGTGAAGCTACCCATTCTTGTATCAAATCAGACTCCTGTCAATTTGATAAAGAGAAAAATATCATGTAAATTGTAAGAAAAGTCTTTTATGATAGTGTATGATGAAACTTTAAATATGTGTAATGTTAATATGAAATAATTTGGGTAATTTTTAATAGGTTCAGTCATAGAGATCCTTAAACAGAAGGATAAAGTACAATGCATGATGGTGGCTAAAGAAAAAAGACAATAAAAGACAATAATATTAATTTGGGCTAGAAGTTGATGGAATTAAGTATTTAAATTAAAATTAGGTAAAGCTTATTTTGAGTAATCTAAACCAAGATTTGGGAGAAAAATTATGTCAGAGATTAAAACAGAAAAGTGATTAAAGAAGAGATAGAAACACAAAAAAGTAAAATGAACTCACAATACCGGATAGGTCAAAAAGTAACAATTCTAAATGTACTAAAAGAATATTTGAAAAAGAAAAGTGTTTAAAAACAGGAAAAAGGTTGTTTTACATATGTGAAGAAATAATTAAAAGCAAAAAGGATTAAGGACTAAAAATGAAAAATCAGATCAGGTAGAGAGGAACCCTATTAAGAAATCCAGTGATTTTTCAGTCAACTTGTAAAAAATTACAACAAAAATTTATGCATAACTAGTTTGATGTGAAAGCAGGAAGGAATTAGGAGCTGAAAATGCTGAAAAGTAAAAATGCTAATTAATATAAAATGCAAAATAGGAAATAGCTCAGAAATAAGAAATTATTTAGGTGTCAAGTTTTAATAATTATTGAGTTCAGGACATTAAGGGAAAACAAAATTAGCCAGCATAGGGATGATTATAAAAATTAAACCAGATGAAGGTCTGCTATGCTGGAATAGGCATTATTGAAAGTTTTGAGAACATAGCAATAATAGAAACACCTAGATATGTTATGGCATTTCTAATTAAAGTCAATTTCAATTCGGTTGTGATTGCGTAGGTGACTAATAAAATGGATTCTATTTAAATTTAATTTGAAATAAAATTTTGATTATGGCATTAGTCAAAACAGACAAAAGTAGATTTTGTAAAGTTTATGATTTAAGAACAGTCAGTGATAGAGAATTTCTTAGCAGAGGTTCCTAACATGCACTGTACTTAAATTTGTTAGTTTGGATGCCAAATATGTTTGAGTAATTGATTTCTGTTTAGGTAATTATCAGAGGAGGGTAGACACTTGGTTACACCTAAAGTAAATAGATAAAAGGATGCATAAAAGGATTTAGAATATTTTGTGATGGATATTGTAACATGTAGGATTTAGTTATATACAAGTACATCTAGCTCAATCTAAGTAAAAGACAAATAAAACTTTTTAGGGATGACGGGTTTAGTGCTAATAAGATTTTGCTAGGCATTCTGTTTACATGACATCCAGATGCAATAATGTCAGTTAAGATGGTAAATAAGAAATTGACTTTACATTAAATAAAATAAGGTAGCAGGTCTAACACTAGTATAGAGTCACAACCTCAATTAGATGATAGTGCAAATTAAACAACGTACTAGTATCTATGAACAATATATGTAGCATTAGAGGTGAACGAAAAAGACAAATAAGATTTATGTAATACATACAAAGTACAGATTGTTGAGGCAACAGCATTTCTAGATATTGGCATTTGAGATGTACATGGTTTGAATCAAGGGTGAAATGGTAAGGAAAATTGAGCAGCAAGGATAATGATCTCCTTTTTCAATGCAGTGATTAGTGAATTGT
This sequence comes from Danio rerio, assembly GCF_052040795.2. Taxonomy (NCBI): domain Eukaryota; kingdom Metazoa; phylum Chordata; class Actinopteri; order Cypriniformes; family Danionidae; genus Danio; species Danio rerio. The sequence continues at coordinate 12,455,171 of NC_141035.1, read as the reverse complement.
TGTACACATGTGACATCTGTGCAAAGTAGAATGTGTGTAAATGATCAGCAATAGGCTTAAGGGGATATTCAAGAAGTTGATTGTGGATGTTGTGAAATGATAAAATTAGCTTGGGGCAAGAGATACAAGCTTTTGGGCAGGGCAGTTGTGGTAGATGAGTGAAGGTAATTCCATCAGCAGAGCAGGGAAAGTTTAAGACAAGAGAAGTAAGTCTCATATTAGGAATACCTTCAGAAATAAGTTTAATGTTTCTGCATTTAAAAATGAATTAAAGTCATTAAAGTCAATTAAAGTGAATAAAGGTAATTAAGTAGATAAATAAGTGGATATGTGATTCAGTGAATAGATAAGTAAATGTATTGATAAAGTATTGGAAATCAAAAAAAATTGAGCAATTACACATAATTGTTAGGAATGATTGAAAGAGCTGACGATGATCCATCAAGGCCTAGTTTAACAAAATATGTTAGAATAATAAACTGGACTGGATTGATTTGTTACCTTTTGCATTAATAAGTGATTGCATGGAAACTGACAGAAACAAGCAACTAACACTGCATGAAGTACTATTGGGTCGACCCTTGCATGTAATCTCGCATATAACTTTGCATATAACCGTTTGGAATGTTTGGCAAACATGTCTAATACATTGGAAAAAAGAAGTTTGGTCTTTTATGAGGAAACAAACTGCCATGTGCAAAGCGATATCTGTACAGAAAACCAGAAAGGACCAGAAGCAGGAGATTAATCTGGTGATTGAGTATATCTGAGGTGTTCTGGAGAAAGTGTAGTAAAGTCAGGAGAAAAGGACCTTATGCCAAGGTTGCCAAAGGGGATGCCATCAACTGGGTACCATCGGAGCCACTGCACAAGGGTGCCAAAGGAAAAAACTCCAGCAAGAGAGAGTTAACGGGAAACATAGGAGGCAGAAAATCCCAAAGCTCAAACCAACGAAGTGCAAAGTGTGGCAGAAGGAGTTTATCAGAACAGTTAAAAGAGTAACTCTGATAATATATCTGAGTGAGATATACAGAAGGTCCCACAAGTTCAAGTGATGATAATCACCACAACTTCAGGTTACAGACTCTCAACATAAAGTCTCCATAAACACTTTTTAAGGCCAGAACGAAACAAAGAATGCTCGCAAGTATGTGCCAGATTTAGGGTCAAAAAGATGAACTAGTGCTAAAAATTTTGATAGTTTAGATAAAGAAGAGGACGATGAAGAGGATCCATGCCTTGGGTGTAAGTGCTAGTCAACCTCTACCCCAAAATGGCAGCTCTCTACGATACGCAAAGTATCTGGGCTGAAGATCAACGTATTCTACTGATTATGTTTTGTGGGTGTTAGATTAGAATATTGTGTTGTGACCATATATTGTGAGATTGTGCATGTTTATTTATTTATTTATTTTTTGTTTTAGTTTTATTCTTTACTGTGTGTTAAATAACCATGACCCCAGAAGCAAATGTATAACCACCTGTATGCTTAAAACATTACCTCTTATGATAACAACAAAATAGAATCGAGTCATTTACTGTGTCCTCGTCAAAAGTGGACACAGAAGTTTGGCTCGATTTTATTCCAAAGTGCAATTACATGATCTGGTCATTTGTAATAATACTGTGACATATATTTGTCATTAGGTAGTATGGCTTAGGGCTAGATCATGGAGTTGCACTATGGGTCAAAAGCAAGAAAATTAAGACTTAAAGTCTTAAGAGGAGGGATTATATGAAGTGGATTTTATACTCTTCAAAGTTTGAAGGTAATCTATATATTCAAATTGTATGTGTACTTGTAGACTTGCATACCATTAGAAGAATTACCATATCACAAGAAATGGATAAGATATATGGTTAACCTAGGTGAAATTTGGGGTCAGGGGTTAACCTAGGTGGATATTGGGGTCAGGGCTTAACCTAGGTGGAAATTGAGGTCAGGGGTTAACCTAGGTAGAATTTGTGTGACATATGTAGATCAAAGGGAAAAATAGTTGCAAAAGAAGTATATAAGCAGGCCAGAACATCAGTGAGACAGAATTTTCAGACAGAGATGCTACTGGGGGTCTCCTGAAAGTTCTCCTTTGTTGTCGACAATAAAGTATACTTTTCTGATATTAAAAATCTCCAGACTGAGTTTGATTCATTAAGAGAAAAACCAAAAACCACTACATAGGCCAGTGGACGAATGGGACGAACGTGGTGTTCAATCTGATGTAAAGTGCAAGTGTGTTTGTGGGGGACGAGGATGCCAGTCACGTTTCTTTACTGGCTCTCGTAGAGGCCGGTCACCTGAGAGAACAGTATTCCAGCACTGTGAGGAGCGCACGTCAGGTATGGATGTTCGTAACTATAAAAACTCTTCCTCTCCTGCTTTGTCTCATATAAGACGCAGCCCCAGCCCAGCTTATCGCAGAGGATATGAGGAGGATTCAAGGAATCGAGGAGTACGTTTTCTGTCACCTGGCAGAGTGGAGCGCCGCAGCCAGTCGGGAAACGACATGTAGCTGATGATGCGGCCCAAACACCAGCTATAACAATGAGAGGCCTTCATACTGATAATGTTAATGACTGTAACTCTGTGTTGAAGATGCTGGCCAGAAACTGTTAGTGTTATACGTGAAAGGAGTGATTGAAGGTGTGGAAGTGCAAATTTTAGTGGACTCTGGCTTTTCGTATGTCAATTCCCACACTTCGTAATTGCCCACTGAGAAAAGACTATGTGTCGGCCCACGCCGTGAATGGACATATGCTAGATACACTGGGCACTATTACGGTCACATTTCAGCTGGAAAATGAGTCATGGGAGCATGTTTTTCATGTGCTAAGGGAAAGCACACAGACTGTGCTTCTAGGCTGGAACTTTCTGTTGAAAAATCATGCTTTGTTAGACATCAGCCATGCTAAACTTCAATTGTGGAACATTACAGTTACCCTACTTACCAGCCAAGACTTTGTACCAACATGTTGCAATGTTTCACTGGCCTCCACGATTAATTTGCCACCTCTCAGTGAGTCAGTAGTGCCAGTTAAAATATGTCTACTGAACACTGCTCATGTTTCAAGTGACTTTGTGGGGTATCTAGAGCCTAATGTGCCAGATTCTTCAAATTTAATTGTTGCTCACACAGTGGCTGGAGTTTACAATGGACTGTCAAAAGCTCGAATTTTGAATCCTACTGGACATGACATTTCTTAAAATCAAGGTATGCACTTGGGGGAGTTGTATTCTGTGGCGGATGCTGATATTCAACTGTTTCATGCTCTAGCGGATGTAGCTGCAGTGTCCTCTTCCACTGATGCTCCTCCTGTTTTATTGGACCAGTCACCTATATCTAATGCAGAGAAGGCTGCGCTATCAGCATTGCTGTGTGATTTTAAAGATATCTTCAGCTCGTCAAAACAGAAAACAGGCAAGTGTGGTTTACTGAAACATTATATCAGGACTGGTGAAAATGCTCCCATCAAACAGCGTGTGCATCGTGCATCCCCTGAAAAGCATGCTGAGATAGAAAGACAGGTGGCTGGCCTGCTTGTGGATGGTGTTATTGAGGAGAGCTGTAGTCCCTGGGCGTCACCTGTTGTGTTGGTGAAAAAGAAGTGTGTCGGATGGCGTTTTTGCGTGGACTACAGGAAATTAAACAGTGTGACTATTAAAGACTCTCATCCCCTGCCTTGAGTAGACGACACATTGGATGCACTGGCTGGAGCTGTGTGGTTCAGCACATTAGACTTCTCAAATGGCTACTGGCAGGTGGATGTTGCAGAGGAAAACAGAGAAAAGACTGCCTTTACAACAGGGCGTGGCCTTTATCAGTGGCCGATGGGCCGATGGGCCTTTCAAACTCCCTGGTCACAGTTCAGAGATTAATGAAGCTGGTGCTAAGAGAGTCCCGTGGCACATCTGCATGGTATACCTGGATGACATTCTAATCTATAGTAAAACTTTTGAGCAACATCTGTCAAGTTTGAAGGAAGTGTTTTCCAGGATACAAATTGCAGGATTGAAATTAAATCCAAGTAAATTGACAAAGAATTTTCAACATCACATGCTGACTTTGTTTCCTCTTTGCTGATTAGACTGGACTCTGCCTTTAGTGGTGCACGGATGCAGGGTGAGGCAGCTCAAGACCGTCAGAAACTGTATCATGATGTTGGTGTGCGTCACCAGCCTTATGAGGTAGGTGCCAAGGTGTGGCTTCACAATCCAGTGGACAGGGTCTCTGCACATTTTTTAACAGGAAATTTAAGACCTTTTAAGACCTTTTAAAATAAAAAACTCAATTTTTTAAAAAAAAAAGACCTTTGAAGTCCTCTAAAATAAAAATTTAAGACTTTACCTAATCAAAAAAAAAAAAAAAAAAACAGGAAAATGTTCAGTGTGTCAACACAGAATGATGTGATGAAGTATGGCGGCAAATCATTGGCAATATAAATCGAGCGCAGCGGTGATGTTTGCGCGCGAGGAGAAGTGAACCGTGAGCAGATTACTTGGTTGACTTGGTTTACTTGTTATCTTTAATGCTATTGGCTACTCTGCCTTTCCGGAAGTTAGCCGGGATTGGACGCAGGTTAAAAGATCACGCCGTTAAATATATATACAATTTGCAAGTCATAATCATAAGAAACTTTCTGAGAACTTTATGAGGATTCAATCTCGAGAAACAGTCAAATAATAAAAATTAATCTTCTAAAAATATGACTAGCATTCTTGTAACATGACTTTCTGAACCCATTTGATTTGTCCGTGCAGCACTTGTCTGGTTTGTTGTATTTTACTTCATTATTAACCACAACAGCAGTGCTCATTATTACACTTGGGCATGATCTTTCTAGGAAATATTGTCTTCAGAAGAGTTTATTTGTGTTTTAGATCTTTCCATACAATGCATACTATATGTGCAGTGCAACTTTGTATATTATTATAATTGTTAACATTGTTTGTAATATAGGTCAGTGTAAAATATATATATCTATATATTATATATATTTTTCAATCTCATTTTTAGTTAATGATTGAATAACCTGCATATAAAGACTTCAATCAAAAATGATTAGTCCAATTAAACATAAAAAATACAGTGACAGACATTCAGATGGGTGTTTATCGCCACCTATTGAGCAACAATTTAATTTCTATAATATTCGTTTGGCTTTACTCACTATCCATTACATCATTCCACTTCAGAGGCATACAAATACCACTTTCTATATGACAGGCCCACATCTTAAAGGTCACATATGCAGTTGAAGTCAAAATTAGTAGCCCACTTTTTTCTTGTTTTATTTCAGCAAGAATAAAAGCTGTTTTAATTTTTTAAAACCCATTTTAAGGTCCATATTATTACTCTCTTTAAGCTATTTATTTTTTCGAAAGTCTACAGAACAAATCATCGTTATACAATAACTTGCCCAATTACCCTAACCTGCCTAGTTAACCAAGTGAAGCCTTTAAATGTCACTTTAAGCTGTATAGAAGTGTCTTGAAGAATATAGTCAAATATTATTTACTGTCATCATGGCAAAGATCAAATAAATCAGTTATTAGAGATGAGTTATTAAAACTATAATGTTTAGAAATGTGCTGAAGAAAATCTTCTCTCCGTTGAATAAAAATTAGGTTAAAAATAAACAGGGGGCTACTAATTCAGGCGGGCTAATAATTCTGACTTTAACTGTAAAGTGGAATAACAGACTAATGGCAATATATTTACTATAAACCTTTGTACTTTATGCACTTCATGCATGTATAGCCTATTTTGTATACTATTGTCCATCCAATTTATTCTGACTTGTTCTTCATAGAAAATGAGTCAAGGACAATGAGTCTTAGAAAAAAAAGAAAAAAAACACGTTTGGTTTGAGTTCAGTTTAAATGTAGGTGCTAAACTTCATCAAATGGTTCAAAACACACATTTAAAGTCTGAATTATTCGTCCTGAATTATTAGCCCATGTATATTTTCCCCAATTTCTGTTTAATGGAGAGATCTTTTGCCACATGGTATAACTCTCTCTTTCTCTCCCAAGCAATAAAGTTTGTTACAAGAATATATCTCATTATTTTGATATGTGATTATATGACTTGGTCATGATGGTAAGAATAGGCATTATTATGAGATTAATTATTACAAGAAATATCTCATTATTGAAAGTAAGTCGTCACCTATTATTACTGAGAAAGTAAGTCTATTAGTTTCACACTGTGACATTATGATAAGATATCCTGTAGCCTATATTTTTATTTAACGGGGAAACTAGCTTACCTGCGTCCAATCCCGGCTAACTTCTGGAAAGGTAGAGTAGCCAATAGCGTTAGAGATAACAAGTAAACCAAGTCCTGCCCTAGGACTCACAAAAATCCAAAATGTTTCGCGCGAGCAGAGAGAAGAACCAGCGAGCGAGCGGAGAGAATTGATCGCGCGCGCGCTGTAGGCGTGACCACATCGTGCGCACAGATGATGATGTGCACGCGCGGGACTTGTTTTCTCGCACTAGATCAGTTGAGCGCGCTCGAAGATCCCCTGTGCGCTCGCGCGCTGTAGTTTTCTCGCGTGTAGACATGTAATCTGCTCACGGTTCACTTCTCCTCGCGCGCAAACATCACCGCTACGCTCGATTTATATTGCCATTGATTTGCCGCCATAAGACGAGTCGGACATGATATTTAAGATCCCACATGAAATTTAAGACCTCCTTATGGAAATAGACAGAATTTAAGACATTTTCAGACCTTAATAATCGAATATTTTATTTAAGACATTTTAAGACTTTTTAAGGACCCGCGGGGACCCTGGTGGAGAGCCGCATGAAGCTGGCACCACATTTTAAGGGTCCTTACAAAATTGACCAAGTTTTGAATTCATGTGGTGAACGGGGTCTGACTTACAGGATTGTTTATCCTTTTGAAGCTGGTGAGAGGGCACAGGTAGTGCACTACAATAGGATACGTCCTTACACCTTACCTGTTCCTTCCTTGCCGCAAACACAAACTGAGTCAGTTCCTCAGGGGCTTGAGGTTTCTGGTAGTGTGGAGTGTTCCCCTTACCAGGATGGTTTGGGTGCTTTGCCTGACGTACAGTGTTCTGTTAATGGGCCTGAGTCAAATGTTAGTAGGACTGGGAGAGTTCGTAAGCTTCCTGTCCATCTAAAAGTTTGTTATGTACTAAAAAAAAAGAAAACAAACAAACAAGTAAATGACATTTTTATTTCCCCTCTGTTTAAGTGGGGGAGCTAGAAGAAAAGTGTTCTTTCACTAAACTAGTTAAAAAAAAAAGTGAATTTGGAAACCCATGTTCTTTACTTGTTTTTTTTTTTTTTTTTTTTAAATACACAAGTTTGTATTTTATTCCCTGTGAACCTGTTACTTTGATATATATAAACGGGGACGTTTGTTTTGCGAGGGGGGGACGTATGTAACAGACTTTATTTGATTCCGTTATGTGTACATTTCTGATGTTTAGTATGTAAGTGTGTGCAATGCATTTTGCCCCTAGGGGTTTGCCGTAGCTGGGTTTTATGGTCACGCACACAGGAACTGCAGGTACTGAGAAGTGTGAGAGAAAACTGTTCAGAATAAATGAGAGTTTGGAAGAGTTCAGTTGCCTCCGTTTGTTGTTTTGTATTGTTACGTCCCTTCCCCTTTTTGGTCTAGGGTTGGGGAAGGAAAATAACAAAGAAAATTAAAATTTAGAATTTTAGTAAAAAAAGAAGACCAAATTAATGAATTGTGTATAAATTAACTAAACAAATTTTGAGGGAACACTTCAATCCTGCCTCAGAAATGTGAAACAACCACAAGAGTAAACTTAAATTATTTTATTATTTGGTTCTTAAATCAATAAACAATAAATGAAGCATAAATCTCAGGAGAAGGATTAAACCAAAACAACAAACAAAACAGGTCTAGCTCAGGAGGAGTACTAAATAACCTAATTTCAGGTAAAAGAAAAGAAATTAAACAACACAGGCTTTCCTCAACTCCCTTACTATCAATAAACACAGTCAAACAATTACAAAAATAAAAATGGCACCCTCTCCCTACAGCTTCAGTTTTTAAATCAAAAAGTCAGAAAGAAACAATACAATTACCTTTTACGTACCACACACAAAAGAATATATGTATTTATATAACAACTAAGAAAACAGACACACTGCCTGTAAAATTCCACAACGCAAAAAAAACAAACAAGTTTCTCAACAGACAGAAACTAAAGTTGAACTCACTAGCCCATTAAACTCCTTTTTACAACCAACCAGATCAACACCCACAACAATCACGAGCAGAGATGTATAGTAACGAAGTAGAACTACTTCACTACTGTACTTAAGTACTAAAAGGCAGTATCTGTACTTTACTGGAGTATTATTTTTTTCTCCTACTTCCACTTTTACTTAAGTACATATTTTCCATGTGTTTAATACTTTTACTCCGATAGATTTTGTGTGTGCTGCATCGTTACTCGTTACTAGGGGTGTCAAAATGATCGATATCAGTTCAGTAATAGGTCATAACCGGTGATTACGTGATGACGTCATTTATCTCCTATGCGCGATGTCGCAATACTATGGCGGAGGACGGAGGCGCGAGTGAAGGCGGCACACGAGCCGCTAATTTACTATTAGGGAGAAATGTTGTAAAACTTCACCTCTGCCTCTCTCTTTCTCACTTTGGACATTTGACCCGCTGGCCTGTTTGTAAGGTAACTTTCCCTCTTTTCTTGGCTGTTAAAGCTGTCGATCCATCCAGACACGAGCGTGCCTGATGTTCAAGTTTTCTCCACTTTGTCTATTACCTGTGATAACCGCGTATTCTTCCCGCCATGGGTGAACAGCGCTTATATGTCTAAAGCCCTTTCTGTTGAGCAGATGAAGATAATAACCAATCATCATAAGACCTCGCCTGTCAGCGCTCAAAAAGCAGGCGGGATAATATTGACATGAGTGTATTAGCTGTAAATGCTCGTGCTGTCTTCTGTGCATGAGTTTTGTTTGATACATTCAGAAAGAGTGCTTTCTTTAAGCAGGTCAAATTAAGAGTACAGTTCATATATCTGACTGCTGTATTAAAGAACAAAATTGTATTAAAAATAACCCTATAACTGTCACACCAAGACAAAAGCAATAGATTTTTTTATTGCATTTCTTAACTCATAATGTCGCTATTAAACACAGTCAATGCATTTTTTTCTCAACACATCCCATAATTTCTAAAATATCAGCCTCTACCAACTGGTTAAGAAGTTGGTTTATGGTAAAAGTACCAGAATTAATAAATATACTACAGAACATATGAAGTGCCAGACCAATTTAATTAAAAACATAATCAAAATTTTAAAAATTAATACTAAACCATAGCCATAAGCCATAAAGTATTTTAGATTTTCTTTTAACACAGTACTATACACGCTTTCCTGTTTTTCTTTTTTTTTTACAATAAAATCAAAATCAAGTAAATTAGTGCAACAGGATTTAGTTTGCTTGTTTAGTTTAGTTTCACGAGTGCTTCCAGAAGACAGAACTCCTGTTTATTGTGGTATTAACCAATCAAACTTCAAAACTACACTGTAAACGATTTCTTGTTAAATTAACAGTAAGTTACTGGCAACAATTATCCAGTAGCTGCTGTATTTCATAAAACAGTAACATTACTGTAATACTAATTACATTAGTATTACATTTACTGTAAAATGTAATACATCATTTTACTGTTGTTGATTTTTACTGTAACACCAATTACAGTAGTGATACACATACTGCAAAACTGAAAACAGTATTTTATTGTACATTTTTACCATGAAGAACTACGGTATTTTAACGTTACTTTCATTATTACTGTATAGTATTTTACAGTTATTAAATGTTATTTTATTTTATTTAAGTGCTACTTTATAATGGGTAAAAATGTTCAAAAATTGCACAAGTGTTATTTTAACTGTTCAAGAAATACAAGAAAAATAAAGAAACTGAAACTTTAACTTCACAATAAAGGTTTATTGTGTAAACCATGCTAAAACAGTAGCAATTATTCAATATAACAAAGCAACAGAACACTAATAAACAATTGATCATTAAAACCAGTCAACAATTAATGTATCAAAAATTATTACAATTTTAAAAACAGGTGAAAATACTGCTACAAGACATGATGAAGGCCAAATGATGTGGAAAGGGACAGTGAAAAAGGGCAGCAGCACTTCTGATGATCCTGCAAAAATGACAAGCAAAATTAATCACTGGAGTAAAAACTAATCATCCCTCAAACCATTTAATTCATTCAGAAACGAAACACTGCACTGTTGTTTTTATATATATATATATATATAAATATATATAACAGTTATAATATATATAACAGTTTTTTTAATTGTTTTTGTTGGTGAAATACAGTTTGTTGTTAATTCACAATTACACTAACGTTAATGGGGAAAAGATCAGCGGGCATTGTTCTTGAAGATCGCTAGTCAGTTGTCCACACAGGTGTGTAAAAAATAAAGTCTCATCTTAACTTAATGTCCGACTCTGTATAGCTCGAATATCTGATTCCATGATCACACTACTAGTGCTTCCACGGATTTAAGAGGGGTGAACACAGTTCATTCTCACTATAAGAGGCTACATATTTAAAATTTAATAAATAAAAATAATCTAATTTAACGTGACTAATGTTAATTAAATACTTTTAGGCTTTTAACACGTATAAATCCACTTCTAACTTACAGATAAGACTGCGTTAGAGAACATGAAAGCCGTGGGTGATTTTTTAAAATAATGCTAATGATAAGTTACTGATATTTGGTTTGCATAAAACAAAGTAATCACTAAGCATTCATTTTTGGCAAAATCTGCAGAGAGGCTCAGCGACACGAGGAAATGTGTTAAAGTTGAGTAGAGAACTAAAGAGCAGTCTAGCCTACTTCATGAAATGTTTGTGGTAATATTCTGCTGTCAATTCATTTTACTATTTTAATATGCAGCAGTGATGGCATGTCAGTGAGACAAATAAACATTTTATCGAGTCATTTCATACAATTTATTTATTTATTTATTTATTTTTTATACAAACCCTCTAGTGACATTTCCTCAAACTAAATCATCATAACGTTACTGTGCACAGCATCAGTAAAACGTTGAGAATAATTTAAATACTTAATTTTTTAAAACAGGCACTGCTGATTAGAAACTAACATTAAAGCTAAGCTTACAGAAATCCTGTATGCATGACAATATAAAGATGTATTACTCACTGATGTCGAAGCACTTCCAGGTCATCAGAGATGTAGACAGGACAGAATATGTGCTATCAAATGAGCTCTTGTGCAGCCTTTGTTGGACATCCAGGCAGTATGTTCACCCACACTGTAAGAAACAAAAACAGAAACAATTTATTAAAATGTGAGGAATAGTAAACATGTTTGGTCTACAGAGAGAAGAAAATGTTTACTTTAAGCATTGATCCTAATGAATCTATTTCTCAACTACATTTTACCTTATCACGGAAACAGCATTTTTGAGCTTTTAGACCAGGGGTGCTCAACCTTGTTTGCTTCAAATTATAATTAAAACAATAAATCTCTATGTCAAATAAAATACTTCAGATCTAAATAAAGCAGGTGCTTTTACCTAAAGGTTCCTTCCCTCCAGTAAGTTTGGCTGCAAATCCCTCCACATCTGTGCTTTAGTCGGTTCTTGTCTTAAGAGTAACTGGTGTCGCATTCCAGGTTCATCACAATCTGAGCTAGAAAGACAATATGGCAAAAGACAAGACATATATAAATAAGTCTCAGAATAAAATATTTAAAAGGATAGTTTACTTTTTTGCCACCATTACTCCACGTGTTTTAAATCCATTTAAATTTCTGTTAAACACTAAAGCAGATATTTTGAAAAGTGTTAGTAACCAGTAACTATTGACATCCATATTTGAACCAAATTTCTTTAAAAAATACGAGTTTGTGTTCAACGGAACAAATTAAATGTATAACTATTTTGAAACAAGTGGAGGATGCCAAAGATGCTATTATTTTCATTTTGGGGTGAACTGTCCCTTCAATTCAAGTGTCAAGCAATAGTCATAAAAACTGATGTGTCGCTTGAGGAAAACTAAATCAAGTACCTTCTTTGAACAAGCAGAATCATTATGCCATTGTATTAAGTGATTCTCTTTTACATTTTCCCACTATAAATCGATAGCTTCACCATGCAATCTATGTTAACACAAAAATGAATAGCATAAAATAACATATTGAACTAAACTTACAGTTTCCAGGCTGTTTGAAAAAAAAAAAAAACACATACGCCCAGTAAAATTGCTAATAAACACAAAGACAACAGTTATAGAAAAAAACGTTTGTCTAATATTTACTCAGCACTGTGTAGGCAAATAGCATAGCTGTGGCTGTTTTAACACCAGATTTTTTTATCTTAGGAACTGCTGGAAGAAGAAAAAGAGGTTGTACATGAAACTCCTCACAATAAATCTGTGAACAACTTGACATTTAAAAATCTAATCAAAATGAGGAAGACATCAACATTACCTTGAATAATCAAGTGAAGAGTGATTGGTTGCATCAGTTTTTTCAACATCAATTACTGTAGCTGAAAAACAGATAAATATAATAAGAGTAAAATAAGACTTAACATTAATCTAAATCTATGGTACAACCATACCAATCTGTATGGGGTTAAAATACATTTGTACACAAATCATTCCCTGACCCCATCAATTTCACTTAGAATAGGATGGATATATATATATATATATATATATATATATATATATATATATATATATATATATATATATATATATATATATATATATATATATATATATATATATAGTGATAATGACTTTGGCTTATATCTGTGTATTCAGAACGTACACTCACCTCAGGTACACCTGAACACCAAAAATTAAATGTACAATTAATGACACGCTATACATCAAGCTCATTAACATTATTGAGAAATATACAATTAATATGTATTTTGTTAATATTAACGTTAGCTTAAAATAATTCAACTGCATTTAATTTTCAGCTCCATTTAATAAAACAGTTAAGACTCATTTCATTATGAGTTTAGTTTAAATAACTAACTTACAGTTGAAAAATTTTACCATAATGATAGCTTAGTCATAATGACTATGTGAAGACCAGAGCTTACCTTAACGGTAAACGTTTAACTTTTCATGGTGACTTCGCCTTCATCTCAGTGTTGTGCTGAAATAGAGAATTCATTAATGCAGTTACAATAAGTTAAAGTTATGTTTTTATTTTCAGGTAACTTAACGTATGGTCAAAAACTCACTCAAGATAAACTCACTGTATCTAATACCTCGCAAACAATACAATGACCGCCTGGCGTCTGTTATTTCTTGTTTAAAATACCGTTTGTTAACGGATAGCGTGACATAACATAAGAACCTACAACTAATGTCACTTGGTTAATTATTTTAAATTACACACACAATACACAGAAATACTTATAAAACAATCCTTTAACGGACAGAATTTGACTTTAAAACACTTACCGAGGATGAATTCGCTGGATGAAAGACGACAGGTGAATTTCAAATTAGGAGAGCCGTTGCCTGCATGTCGAGTCGTGTCCGTTCGGTTCTATGAATCGGCTCCTTAGTGAACAGTAAAGAATCGAATCCGCCTAAAACCGATTCCTTTTTGTATATGATTCATTACTATTTCGTTATACTGCTTGGCCACACGCATTTATACACTAATTATACACTAATTGCATATTGCTGAATGTGCTTGTGAACACGTGTGATCAAATAATTCCCAAGCAAACGGTTCAATTCGGTTCAATACGATTCAGAGTTGCTCGAGTGCTGAACCGAACCAGTGCAAACGTGATATTGATTACAATATAGTAACATTGTTTTTTATTCACTTTACCAGCGAATTTATTACATATATCTGACATTGACAATAAGAATAAAGTTCGTTTGAAGTGTTTTGAGAATTATATATAAATATTTTTTTTTCTCCCAGAATTCATTTCACATCAACAAGCAAATGGTAATGGCGGATGAGAAAGCCCAGCTAATATTATAAATATTGCGTTTAATATGTCACGAAATGAAATTTCAACAGTGTTTCATGCGATAATGTAGTTCTTACAAACTCAAATCTGTGGTTTATTTATAGATATCATGTGTAAATTTTAAGCGTGCTTTGCCGATAGCGGAGATTCTGACCTCCAGGGTGTCCATCATCACTCATGTATCCGGCGAAACGAGGTTATAATCGGCTAGACATGTGAGACTTGCCCCGGTCTTAGATGGCTCTATAATGAATGTGTTATGAAATTTAGTTTTAACCGTTTTTCATGCGGGAATGTAGTTGTTTTAAACTCAAGTCTGTGGTTTATTTATAGAGATGGTGCGTATTTGAAAATATTGTTTTGAAAATGCGGAGATGTGACCTCCATGGTGATGAATCCGTCTAAAGCAGGCTGGTCATTATGAAATTTAAGCTGACTTTGGTTTCATGAATCAATTACTTTTGTTCCAGTTTACGTTTTGGTTAAGCACAAAGTTACGTTGATTAAAAATGATTTAATATTTTCATGTTAACCTTATAAAATTAAGTTGCAGTACACCCAATATGGAAAACCAGGGGACAGTTTTATGCACTGAACAGTCTGAAGAAACTGGTTATTTTATTTTTCTTCACAAAATACTTTGTCAAAAAATAAAATAAACATAATAATAATAATATAAAGTGTGTGTAGAGTTTTTCATGGTCATTTGTAGTACTGTATTTAGATTCACAGTAACTGATTTTTTCCCAAAATTCATTGTAAAATCTGCAGTAGCATACTGTTAATCATGTTCACAGTATGGAAATGTTGAGAATACATTATTATGCTGTGAAAACAGCAATATATACAGTAACACACTGTGCACAGCTTATACAGTAAACAACTGTTGAGAAATGCAGTATAATACCGTGAAAACAACAGAAATCGTTTACAGTGTACCAAAGTGTGAGTGTGTGTGAGTGAATAATGCATGTAAGAGAGAAACAGTGTGATTGTACCTGTGTGTGCGTCTGTGTGTGTGTAAGAGAGAGAGAGAGAGAGAGTGTATGAGAGTGTAAAAGAGTGTATTTTCGTGTTTGTGTGTGTGTGTGTGTGTGTGCCCATGTATATGTATAACAACATCGGTATTACACAGATGTTAGGAGGAGATGGTGAATTATGTGGATATTATGTATAAAATTCAATACAAAAGTATAGTTTGTAGAGTATAAAAACAATTGTAACCTATGTAATGTCCCCACAATTCACAAAAATGTGTGTGTGTGTGTGTGTGTGTGTGTGTGTGTGTGTGTGTGTGTGTGCGTGTGTGTGTGTGTGTGTGTGTGTGTGAGAGAGAGAGAGAGATAGAGAGAGAACTGTGTGAGAGTGTATGAATGTGTGAGAGTGTACATTTAGGTGTGTGTGTGTGTGTATATGTGTGTGTAAAAGAGAGAGAGAGAGAGAGAGAGAGAGAGAGAGAGTATGAATGAACATGCTGAATTATCTCATCAGTGAAGTGATTTTCTGGTAAAAGAGCCTGACGATGTGAGTTCTTGTACCATAGAAATTATTTACAGAGAAAAACAGTATCATAAGCCATGTTTCTTTTCATTCTGCTTAATCAAGTGCCCCAAAGATATTTAAAATAAACAAAACAATATGATGTCTTTTGACTGCTTTCTTTAATAACTACATTACACAATACTTGTACTTTTACTTTCAGTACTTGAGTAGTAAATTTTGAAATAAACTACTTGCAATACTTAAGTACTAAAAATGTTGAATACTTTTGTACTTCTACTTAAGTATGGTGATTAAAGAGCACTTCTACTTCTACTCAAGTCACTTTTTGATAGAGCACTTGTACTTTTACTTAAGTATGGGTCTCTAGTACTTTATACATCTCTGATCACGAGTCTGGAGCAGGGGAGAAGTGAACCTCTTCGTGGTTCTTCTTCTTCTTCTTCTTCTTCTTCTTTTTCGTTTAATGGCGGGTGGCAAACCAGCTTGAGGTGCATTACCGCCACCTACTGTGTTTGAGTGTGAGACTTCAATGAGTGGAAGGCTTACTACTTATTCTCTAAAAAAAAAAAAAAAAAATTTAAATAAATAAAAATAAAATAAAAAACACCTTTTTAAAACCCTTTCATAGTAAATTAATAATAATAAACAATATTCATAATAAAAATCTAAATAAAACTAACTAACTAACCAAAATATAATTCTTTCCGATTAAATCCTGTAAAACAAACCTGTACTCCTCAAGAATTTTAGCAGATAATCATATACTTTAGTTTCTTTCTGAGCCTTTTTAAAAATGTTAGTGATTGTAATGTCTGTCATGTCCAAATCTCTTAGTTTTATTTTAAACTGGTCCCTCTCTCTTCTATATTTTGTGCACTTGATTAATACATGTTCTATGGTTTCGATCTGTCCACAATGTCTGCAGCATTCTGTTTCCCTTTTCCCTATCTTGAATAGTGAACTGTTTAAATTGGAATGACCTATACGAAGTCTGGATATGACTGTGTCTTCCTTCCTGTTCCCATATACTTTCCTTTCTTTCCCCACTTTATTTTGTATATTATACAGATGTCTTCCTTTTGATTCTGAATCCCAGTCCTCTTGCCAAAGATTATTTACTGATTTATTTATAATATATTTTATTTCTGTTTTAGATAGCGGGATCTCAATATCCACCTCATCTTTCCCCAATGCTGTTTTTGCCATCTTATCTACTATTTCATTTCCTTCTACTCCTACATGAGCAGGGATCCATAAGAATTTTACTGTTACTCCTATTTGGTTTATTTTATTTATGTTTTGAAATATTTCATTTAGTAGATCCTGTCGTGTTTCTGAGGTCCCCATATTCAAACAATGTAGTGCTGAGTATGAATCAGAGCACACCACTACTCTTGATGGCTGATTTTGTTCCACCCACTGTATTGCCATTGATATTGCCATTAATTCTGTTGAGAAAACTGATATATGATTACTTAACCTCACTGAAACATTTTGTTTATTGTTAGGAATATATAGAGCTGCTGCTGTATAACCATTGTCTGGATTTTTAGACCCATCTGTATATATTTGTGTATAATTTAAATATTTTTGTTTTAGATATCGTCTTACTAGATTATCTTTAGACAGACTCCTGTTCTTATCCTTAATTATACTGTGTATCTGTAAATCAACTTGTGGCACTTGAAACATCCAGTGAGGTGTATCTGGTATAGTTAATGTAGGTCCTATTTTTATTTGATCCAATCCTAATTTCCTGGCCTCCAATTCTGCATTCCACCCGAAACTCCTGTTCTTGCTATATTCATGTTCCCAACAGTTTTTGATTATTGCTTTTACTGGGTGTGTATCTGCATGCCCTCTTATAGTGCTCCAATATGCCATTTTCAGCTTAAGTGTTCTATACTTTATTGGTTGTTCTGCCATTTCCACCTGAATCGCTGGAATGGGCGATGTTCGAAATGCTCCACTTCCTATTCTTAATGCTTGATTTTGAATAACACTAATTTTTTGTAGCTGAGATTTAGATGCTGAGCAATATACTATACTGCCATAATCTAAAATTGGCCTTATCATAGCACAGTATATTCTTTTTAATGCATTTCTGGTAGCACCCCACTCTACTCCTGCCAAACATCTTAGAATATTTAATCGTTTTTTGCATTTATCTTGTATTTTCTTTATATGGGTTGTTAATGTAAGTTTTGAGTCTATCCATACTCCTAGGAACCTGATTTCTTGAACCTGCTCTAACTCTTGCCCATATAGATTTATTGTGATATTTGGGGATTTCCTTTTTTTTTGAGAAACACATCACTTTTGTTTTTTCTACAGACAATTTAAAGCTCCATTTATTTACCCAATTTTCCACTTCATTAACTGCTTTTTGCATTTTTTCTTTAACATACTCTACGTTTCTTCCCCTTTTCCACAAAGCACCGTCATCTGCATATAAAGACTTGCCTATATCTTGTCCAACCATTTCAAATATATCATTAATCATAATGTTAAATAACACCGGGCTGCATACACTACCCTGTGGGGTCCCATTATCTATAGAATGTATGCTAGAATAACTTGTTCCTACCCTTACCTGAATAGTTCTGTTAAACAAAAAGTCCATAATCCAATTGTACATTTTTCCTTTGATTCCCATATTATCTAATTTAATTAATACTCCTTCTTTCCAAAGCATATCATATGCCTTTTCGATATCGAAGAATATCCCTATTAACACCTCCTTATTCATCATTGCTTTCCTAATTTCAGATTCTAAACATAAAACTGGATCCATTGTACTTCGTCCTTTTCTAAATCCACTCTGATAATGATTTAAAAGATTTTTACTTTCTATCACATAATTTAGCCGAGATACTATTAACTTCTCCATTATCTTACATAAATTGGATGTCAACGCAATTGGTCTATAATTTGTTGCTACTGTATTCTCTTTGCCCGGTTTTCCAATTGGAATTATCACTCCATGTTTCCAAGACATAGGAAGTTTTCCCACTTCCCATATTTTATTGAAGAACTTTAGAAGTCTAATTAGTGATGTATCTGAAAGATGTTTTATCATTTCATTACAAATTTCATCTTTACCTGGAGATGTACATTTTAAATTCTGTATTACCTGCTTCAGTTCATGTATAGTAAAATCTGCATCCACTGTGTCCCCAGTTGGTAATTTTTGTGTTAATACATTTGGATTTTCTTTTATGATTTGTTCCCTTTTTATTTTCATACTGTCTGATAAGTTATTATTACTGTGAACCTTAACAAAGACTTCTACCAACTCCTCTGCTTTTTCTTCATTGGTCATTATGTATTTACCTTCTTTTATTAAAGCTGGAATATTTTTATTTATTTGCTTTCCACCCATTTTCTTGATCATATTCCACATATCATTTATATCTATATCTGTGCCTATTTCATCACAGAACTTTCTCCAATAATTTCTTTTTGTTGTCCTTATTACCTTCCTTACTTCTGCTTGGGTTCTCCTATACTTTATAAAGTCGTCAAAAGAGTATGTCTTCTTAACTTTTTTTAAAGCTTTATTCCTGATTTTAATTACCTCATTACATTTTTCTGTCCACCATGGTACAGCCTTTTTAATTTCCCCCCCTTTATTTCTCCCTATAACCTCTTGTGCTGCACTACATAAAACTGCATTAATTTTGTTATTTGTATCTTCTATTTCCTCAAAGTTAAATTTTGTACTAAGCATTTTATTGTCACAAATCTCTTTAAATTTTTCCCAATTAGCACCTTTAAATCTCCATCTTGTCATTTTCTCCTCATGACATTCATCTACTTCTACCCCTATTGAACATTTTATAGGATAATGATCACTCCCTAAAGTACTATGATATAAGATTTCCCACTCACATTGCCTTGCTAAGTTATTGGATACTATTGTTAAATCTATGACTGAGTTTCTTCCTCTTAATACATCCACTCTTGTTATATTTCCATCATTTAAACATACTAACTCATTGGAATCTAATATTTCTTCTATTACCTGCCCATTTTGATCATTATTTACACATCCCCACAAGGTACTATGTGCATTAAAGTCTCCACACCATATTATGTTATCATGTCCCTCTATTCCTATATTTTTAGTTAGATCGATATTCAATCTCTTACAGGGGTTGTAGAAATTTATCACTCTTATGTTACGATTTTCTGCCCTTACATCTATTACTATTGATTCATATTCCTCGTTTACTTTTATCTCCCTGTATGCAACCCCTGCCTTAACTAAAGTAAGCACTCCTCCCCCATTTCCTTTTTTCCTATCTTTTCTTACTATTTCATATCCTTGAACCACATAATTTAAATTGGGTTTTAGCCAAGATTCTTGTACACATATTACATGTGGTTTTATCTTAAAATCATCTATCCATTTTTTAAATTCTAATCCATTTGATATCAGACTTCTTGCATTCCACTGCAAGATTAAAAACACCATTATACTTCTCCACATGTTGACTGAGAGATTGCTACATTCGTCTTTAGTTTCTCATTTATCTGTTCAACTGTTATTCCTACCACATTCAAGTACTTTTCCGCTGCTCTTAGAATTATTCTTGTTCTTTCTGTTCTACTTTCAGTTTGGGCCAAGCAATTTACCACTTCTACCATAAAGGTTAAAAATTCCATCTTATTTTGAATATTCATGGAATTATCTATTTCTTGATCAAACACTCTTTTCTCGTTTTTGTGTCTACAACCTTAACTTCTGTTTCTTTCTTTTCTTCCGTCTTAACCTTCTTGATGGCTTCTGCGTATGTTATTCCTTCAGAGATCTTAACATTCTGAACTTTTACAGCACTTTTCCTCACCTGACAACCTCCATATCCCGCGCTATGTTCTCCCCCACAATTACAGCATTTTGGTTTCACACCTTCTTCACATTTTCCGTAGTCATGTTCCCCTCCACATTTTGCACATCGTTGTTTTCCTTTGCACACTACTGCAACATGTCCAAATTTTTGGCACTTGTAACACCTTAGCGGGGGGGGGGGGGGGGGGGGGGATGAACAGTCTTACTGCATAGCTCATTAATCCAACATACACTCTTTCCGGCAGTTTCTCTTCGTCAGAGTGTATCATTATCGACAGACTGTCACTTCTCTCATTATTTCGGGTTATTTTTAGTCTCCTTGCATCTATCACTTTTGCTCCCGTAATGCTTTTCTTAATTGTTTCTACAGCTATATTTGTTGGTATTCCCGTAATTACTCCTCTCGTCCATTTCTTTTCTCCCATTATTTGACTAGTGACTTTTTGTCCTAATATAGACTTTAACCCTAAAGCAACTTTTTGTTGTTTGCTATCTTTACAGAAAATGATAATTTTCCCATCTCTCAGCATTTTTGCACTTTCTATGTTCCCAACTGTTTCTTTTAAAGATTTTGTCAGTTTCAAAGGATTCAAATTACTTGCGTCCCCTGACATAAATTTCACCATTATTTTATACTCCTGCTTTATTTTGCTCACCTGGTGACATTCTCTCTCACTCTCTGTTCCTGAAGTCTGGCTCCAATCTTTTCTCCTTTTTCGCTTTTCTACTAAAGTCCACTTGCTACTTGTTTTTCTTTCATCTTCCCCGCCATCTAATTCATCCTCCATATCCAACTCACTTCCGGATTCTACTTCCCTTCCGCCCATCTTGGTCTCAGTCACAACTCAGTGTTGCCACCCGCCGGTGTGGGACCTCGACCCCAAACCGCCTGGTTCTTCTTCTTCTTCTTCTTTGCTGTTTTATGGCAGTCGGCAACCAACTTTTGGTGCATTACCGCCACCTACTGTACTGGAGTGTGAGCCTGAGTTTGCTACCTCCCGGAGAGAAGAAAAAAAAATTCCTATTATCATTTACCTACATCTTTATTCTTTTAAATCCTGTTAATTAATCCTGTTTTCCTTAGATATTTCACTAAACTTTCATTGTTATCGTTTCCAAGTATAATTTTTACGCTGATTTCTGAAAAGTTTTGTTTTATAATTTCTCTCTTTAATATTTCTCTTTCTATTATGAATTTCTTGCAGTAACATAAAACATGTTCAACTGATTCCTCCTCCTGACAATTATCACACAATCCAGTTGGATTTTTTCCTATTAAATGTAATGTTTTATTTAAGCCTGTGTGTCCCATTTTTAACTGTGTTATTATTCCTTCTATTTTATTATTTCCTTTACCTTTCCTCCAATTTCCTACTCTCTCTTGTAATCTATAGTAATGTCTACCCGTTATATCCCTATCCCAATTATACTGCCACTGTTTTAATATATCCTTCTTCACTATAACTTTTGCTTCTGTTTTACTTAACAAGATATTCATAATTTCGTCTAGTTTGCATGCTTCTTTAGCTAAAAAATCTGCTGTTTCATTTCCTTTAATTCCTATATGTGCTGGAATCCACATAAATACTATTCTAATATTTGCTCTCTGAAGTCTAAATAAAATTTCATATATTTCATATATGCAATCCTGTCTGTTCTTAGATGTCATTGACTTGATTGAACTTAATGCTGAATAGGAATCTGAACGTATAACTACTTTCTTTAATCCACTTTCCTCTATCCAATAAAGCGCAGCAATTATAGCCATCAGTTCTACTGTATATATCGTTAGGTAATTGGTTGTTCTTTTCTTAATTGATATGTCTAATTTTGGTACAAATACACCAAACCCTGTTCTGCCAAAATCCAAATTTACTGACCCATCTGTGTATACTTCAGTAAATTCTTATATTCTATATTTTGTCATAATTTTATCTTCAATTATTCCAGACATATTAGCGATGTTTCTATAGTCCTGGCTATTGCTTAGTAATTCCAAATCAACTAATCCTAAAGGATATAACCATGGTGGTGTTGTTGCTATTGGTACTGTTTTGTTAAAGCCTTTATCAATTAATTCCATCTCTTTAGCTACTTCCATGCTATCTCTTCCAAAAAAGAGAGTTTTGTTTTTTTCATATTCCCATCATTCATATTCCCATTTTCATTTGCTGGATTACTATTTATTTCCTGCCCTTGTAGATTTATCCAATAATTCATCATTATTTGTTTCCTTCTTAGCTCCAGTGGTATTTCTCCCATTTCTACATGAAGTGCTGAGATTGGAGTAGTTTTATAAGCTCCACAACATATTCTTATTGCCTGGGCTTGTATATCTTCTATTTTTTGCAGATTAGACTTAGAAGCTCTTCCATATATGAAACACCCATAGTCTAATACTGATCGAACCAATGCTACATATATGTTTCTTAACGCATTTCTACTCGCTCCCCATTCAGTTCCAGACAGACATCTCATTATATTTAATACTTTTTTGCATTTGTTAACTAGCTGGTTAATATGTTCATTCCAAGTTAGTTTTGTATCAAGCCACATTCCCAAAAATTTAAATGACTTTACCTGCTCCAGTTTCTGTCCATACATATTAATTTCTATGTCGCAGATTTTTTTCGTAGTAAATAATACAGTTTTTGTCTTTTCAACTGATAACTTGAAACCCCATGAATATGACCATTCCTCCACTAACTTTACAGCTTCTTGTATCTTTTGTTTAACATGTTTAACATTCCTTCCTCTCTTCCACAGAGCTCCGTCATCTGTAAACAGTGACCGTCCGATATCACTTTGAATTTTGGAAAATATGTCATTTATCATTATTGTAAAGAGAATTGGGCTTATTACACTTCCTTGTGGGGTTCCATTCTCTACCACATATCTTTTTGATAATACTTTACCTATTCTAACTTGAATAATTCTTCCAAATAAAAAGTCTTTTATCCAGTTAAATATTCTTCATGTAATTCCTAATTTGTTTAATTTAATCAATACTCCTTCTTTCCATACCATATCATATGCCTTCTCTATATCAATAAATACTGCCAATACTACCTCTTTGTTTACCTGAGCTTTTCTAATTTCTGTTTCTAAATAAACTATAGGATCCATAGTACTTCTTCCTCTTCTGAATCCACTTTGATACATTGATATAAAACCTCTGCCTTCTACATAATGGTTTAGTCTTTCTGTTATCATTCTTTCCATAATTTTTCCAATGTGAGAAGTAAGTGCTATTGGTCTATAATTACTTGGATTTGTAGCGTCCTTTCCTGGTTTTCTAATAGGAATAATAATAGCCTCTTTCCAGCTCATAGGAATTTTTCCTTCCTCCCATACCTTATTATACAATCCTAGCAACTTACCCACAGCTAATACATCTAAATGTTTTACCATCTCATAGCATATATTATCTTTACCTGGTGCTGTTGCCTGAAATGTTTCTAATGCCCTCTTCAGTTCTCCTAAAGTAAACGGAGCATCCATTGAACTATCTGTTTTCTCTTTTTTATCACTTATGCCTGGATATTTTGCTTTTGTTCTTTCTCTACTTCTCAGTCCCTTTTCTGTCAAATTATTTGAACTATATACTTTAACAATTTCTCTTGCAATCATTTCTGCTTTTCCTTCTTCTGTACTCGCTAATTCCTCCCCTGTTTTTAACACTGGATATTGCCATTGTTTTTTAATTCCTCGCATACTCTTTATCATACCCCACACCTCTCCAATCGGAATTGTTCTTCCTATTTTACTACAATAATCTCTCCAACTTTGCTTCTTTGCCTCCTTAATAGTCTTTTTTACTAAAGTTTGTGCTTTTTTATACTTTATTAAATTTTGAATATTGTGCGTTTTTCTTAAAATCTTGAACATTTTATTTCTCTCCCTAACAGCCTTATTACAACCATCTGTCCACCATGGAACTGCTCTCTTCTTCATTTTACTTTTATTTTTAGGAATTGTTTGCTCAGCAACTGTTGTTATAACTTCTCTGATCCTTCTATCTATTTCTTCTATTTCATCATTTAAATCAATTTCTTCGCTTCTCACACTACATAAATACATAAATTTATCCCATTGTGCTTTACTGAATATCCATTTCTCTATTCTTCCTTTTTGCTCTTCCTCCCCTTTCCATGCTAACTTACTAATCACTGGAAAATGATCACTACCTAATGTTGATTCTTCCCATACTTCCCAATTACATATATCTCCTAAATTCTTTGATACAATAGTTAAATCTAATGCTGATAGTTTTCCTCTATATAGATCTAATCTAGTTCCGCTACCATCATTTATACAAACCAAATTCATTTCTTCTAATAGTTCTTCTAATATTTCTCCGTTTTCATCAAGCTTTTCCCCTCCCCATAGTGTGCTATGTGCATTAAAATCACCACAAATAATTACATTCCGATTATTAATTTCTTTAATTTGTCTCAACTTACTTATATACATTTTCTTACAAGGGTTATAATAATTTATTACTATTAGCTCTACTCCTTTAATCCATACTGCTATCACAATATATTCCTGATCTTTTCCTTTTTCCACTTCTCTGAAAGATAAATTTTCTTTAATAAATGTTACACACCCGCCTCCTATTTCTTCTTTCCAATCATCTCTTACATCTATATATCCTGTTATCCTAAAATCCAAGTGTATTTTTAGCCATGTTTCTTGAATACATATAATTTCAGGTTTATTTGATAAATCCTCAATAAATTTTTTAAATTCCTGTCCATTTGCCATAAAACTTCTAGCATTCCATTGTAGTATAGTTGGCATAATATTTTATGTATTCTCTAAGTTATATCTTGGCTTGTTTTTGCATTCAGATCATTTCTCACTTCCTCCCATGTTATCCCACTTACAACCAGATGATGGACAGCAGCCTTTACTATGACCTGAATTCTTTCTGTTTTTGACTTGATTTCCATTGTTGCATTTATTACTCCTGCAATAAATGTTACCAACTTTTTAACTTCTATCAATATTTTTTCATCACCCACTTCCTCCTGCATTTTCACATTTTGTCTGACTAGATCTGGTTTTTCCTCAGTTCTCTCTCTTTGTTTTATTCTCCTAACTGCTTCTGCATCTGTTATTTTATTTTGAGTTTTTATTTGTTGAATTTCCCTCTCTTTCTTCTTTACTACACACCCTCCATATGCCACACTATGATTTTCCCCACAACTGCAACATTTTGGCTGTGTGCTTTGATTACATTCTTCATATCCATGATTCCCCCCACACCTTGCACATCTTTTCTTCCCTTTGCATATTTTCGCCACATGCCCAAATCTTTGGCAGTTATAGCACCTCACTGGTCTAGGTATGTATTCTCTCACTCTGTAGCTCAGATATCCTAGTGTCACTTTTGATGGTAAAACTTCATCATCAAAAAAAAATCAGAATTCCTTCACTATCACTCCTTGTACCATCCCTCACTGTTTGCATTCGCCTGACTTCTTTGATCTTTCCCCCTCGCAAGTTTGATTTTAGATCCTCTATATTTACTCCAACTGGCACTCCCCAGATTACTCCTTTACTCAGTTTACTTCCTACTCCGATTTTGCTCATATTTGACACTTTGTATCTGCCTATTTCCTTGATTTTCATGGCTCTTTCTCTTTGTTCCTCACTTTTGCACACAATTAGTAGATTTCCATTCCTCAGTACCTTAGCCATTATAATTTCTCCTACTTGATTCTTCAATATTGTAGTTAGTTTAATTGGATTCATTGTTAATAATCCGTTGTCTTCCCCAAATCTAAGTATAATCTTATACGCTTCTACTTCCGGTTCTATTTCCATCCTTCTATTACTTAACTCATTAGTGTTCTTAGCTTTTTTCGCCTTGATACCATCAAATTCACCTCCCCTCTTACCTGTCATTCTTACTGATTCTTGATTCATTTCCATATTATCATCGCTATCTTCTATTTCACATTCTCCCCACTCAGGCTCATTCACAGTATAGCTGTGCCTTCCTGCCATTCTTCTCTGTATTTCTTCAGATTTCCCGGACTTAGTCCACATATTTCGACATCTATGTCCAGTACTTCCACTTTTCTTTCTGTTGTTTCCATCCAGCAATTCCAATTTCTTTAAACGTTGTGTTGTTTGTATAGTTTTCACCATTCAAAACTCCGCGTCCTCGCTCACGCCCGGCGCGCTCTGATCACGTCCTCCCTCTTCGTGGTTTGAGACGCACTGTTCTTTTGTAGCAGCGCATTACTGCAGCACGCTCCATTGATGAGCACTACCTAGGCCCAATCAGCTCTACCTAGTGAGCAGGCAGAGAGACACCGTGGAAGTAAAAGAGAAACACACAACATAACCACTCCCAATGGACAGTAAACACACAAATAAACAATGATAAATACATCCAAGGGATGTAACAGTATGTTTTAGTGTTTAGGCGGACCCTGTGCAAACGCTCGGTTACAATATTTTTATTCTTTATATAAACTTTAAATATAGAAACATAAATACATTTAAAGTAATGGAACATTATATGTAAAACAAATCTTAACTAATTTGCAGAGGTGTCCAAACTCGGTTCTGAAAGGCCAGTGTCCTGTTGAGTCCAACTTGCTTCAACACACAACCCAGAAAGGTTCTAGTATATCTAGTAAGAGCTTGATTAGCTGGTTCAGGTCAATGACTGTATAAAATAGGTTCAGGCGTGTTTGATTAGGGTTGGAGCTAAACTCTGCAGGAAACCGGCTTTTCAGGACCGAGTTAGGACTCCCCTGGACTACAGGCTAAGTAAAGGCACCTTGTCAGATCTTTACAGCGGGTGTGTCAAAGAGGTAATGAATGTAAGCCTGCAACTGATCAAACAACAGAATATATAATACATATACATAATTCATTCATTTTCCTGTCGACTTAGTCCTTTTATTAATCTGGGGTCACCACAGCGGAATTAACCGCCAGCTTATCCAGCATATGTTTTACACAGCGGATGCCCTCCCATGCCCACTCATACACTACGAACAATTTAGGCTACCCAATTCACCTGTACTGTATTATCACTGCAAACCACTTGTGGAATGCCATGTCTTGCAAAGATGTTTGACCAAACTCGCAGCAGATAAACTGGGAAGCAGTGCTATCTCTGGATAGTTTGACAGGTAATCGATCACCAGCAAGTAGTTCTGTCCATCCAGGAAGAATAAGTCAGTTCCAACTTTTTGCCATGGTTCATCTGGCAGATCAATTCTAATCATTGGCTCTTTCTGTTGCTTTGCACGATGCTTTAAACAGGTATCACAGGTTGACACAATTCTGTTGTTGTCAGCATTTATTCCAGGCCAATAGATTGTTCTGGCCCTTCTCTTACCTTGTTCTGCTCCAAGATGCCCATTGTGCAGTCCTTTCAACATGTCGTGTCTCAGTGCTAGAGGAATAACTATCCTTTTCTGTCCCAGTAGATGTCTCTCTCGAAAGCCTCTCCCTCACTTTTTATTGTTGATGCCAAACACTATCTGGTCATGAATCATTAGGTCTTGCAACAGTCCGAAATTGCATGTTTTATGTTTTACCAGTTGTTTTGTATTATAGAACTTAATTATTAATGGTTATGAGTTCCTTTAAACATTCTTTTAAATTAGATGATTCATGTTTTGATGTTTAATATGTTTGGCGATGCAGTGGCGCAGTAGGTAGTGCTGTCGCCTCATAACAAGATGGTCGCTGGGTCAGTTGGCGTTTCTTTGTGGAGTTTGCATGTTCTTCCTTTGTTCCCGTGGGTATTCTCTAGGGGCTCCGGTTTCCCCCACAGTCCAAAAACATGCAGTACAGGTGAATTGGGAAGGCGAAATTGTCCTTAGTGTATGAGTGTGTATGGATGTTTTCCATAGATGGGTTGCAGCTGGAAAAGCATCCACTGTGTAAAACGTGCTGGATAAGTTGGCGGTTTATTCCCCTGTGGTGACCCCGGGTTAATAAAGGGACTAAGCCGAAAAGAAAATGAATGAATGAATGTTTTAATATGGATATTAACCTACTATCCCATTAGCCTAATCACTTTGCCTTTCCAGTAATATTTCTTTTCATATGTATTGTAATAAAGGACTAGTATAAACACTTTTGTACATTTTATATGAGAACAATTGTGTACCTTCATTTCAGTTATACCATAAAAGGTACAGAACAGTATCATAAGAGGTCTTTTCTGTACCATTTATGTAATGTAATGTAATGTAATGTGTATTTATATAGCACATTTATTGTGTATGGCCATACACCCAAAGCGCTTCACAATCATGAGGGGGGGTCTCTCCACACCACCACCAGTGTGCAGCATCCACTTGGATGATGCGACGGCTGCCACAGGACAACGGCGCCAGTGCGCTCACCACACACCAGCTATTGGTGGAGTGGAGGGACAGTGATAGAGCCAATTCGGTGGAGAGGGGATGATTGGGAGGCCATGATCGTAAGGGCCGATAGAGGGACTTTGGCCAGGACACCGGGGTTACACCCCTGCTCTTTCACGAGAAGTGCCATGGGATTTTTAATGACCACAGAGAGTCAGGACCTCGGTTTAACGTCTCATCCGAAAGACGGCGCCCACTGACAGTGTAGTGTTCCCTTCACTTTTACTGGGGCATTAGGACTCACACAGACCACAGGTTGAGCGCCCCCTGCTGGCCTCACTAACACCACTTCCAACAGCAACCTAGTGTTCCCTAGTGGTCTCCCATCCAGGTACTGATTAGGCTCAGCCCTGCTTAGCTTCAGTGAGTAACCGGTCTTGGGCTGCAGGGTGACATGGCTTTCGGCATTTAAGGTGCAATTTTTACAAAGGTACAAAACTGTTCCTCAAGAAACATTATTTCTACCACCATCTACCTTTTTTCTGAGAGTGTAGTAAATACTCTAGTGTTTTTTTAATCATACTATAGTAAAGCTATTACACTAAATTGAAGTATATCAATTTAATATACATTAATACAGTTAATGTATTTTACAGCATTCTATAATATTTTAACTAGTCAGTTGTTAAACTAGTAAATACTGATGTACACTGTAGTATATTATATAGTTCAAAAACATTATATGTATAGTATAGCATTTTTTTCATCATGTAGTAGTCTTGTCTTGTGTAGTCTTATTAATTATCAAAAAGAAAACTGAAGTCATTGCGTTTGGGAACAGAGATAAGGGTTCTCAAGGTGAATGTGTACCTTGGCTTTAAGATTAGATTAGATTCAACTTGATTGTCATTACACATGTACAAGTTCAATGCAACGAAATGCAGTTTAGGTCTAACCAGCAGTGCAATAGCAGCAAGTGCAGGATACAGGTATAAGTTATAAAGTGCAGTTATAGAAAAACTATGGTGATATTTACAGATGGATGTACTATGAACATTATATACAGGTTGTATTAGCTATGAACAGATTTACAATAAATGAATATATGTACAGGTTGCTATTAATAATCAGAAGGGGGCAGATAAATAAACATGATTACAAATGTATATGTGCAGTGGGTGTATACAATTCAAAAAAGTTAATCAGTTTAATGTAGTATAATAAATATGTGCAAATTTTAAATGTGCAAATGTTAAACAGTGCAGTGATTGTGAGGAGTTTAAGTTAGAGGAGAGTGGGGGTGTACTGGGGGGGCAAAAGAGTCATTGAGGGGCAGAGTTCAAGAGGGAGACAGCTCTGGGGAAAAAGCTGTTCCTAAGTCTGCTGGTTTTTGTGCGGGGGAGCCTGAAACGCCTGCTGGAAGGCAGGAGTGACAACAGTCTATAAGCGGGGTGAGAGGTGTTCAACAGAATACTGCATGCTCGGTGCAGACTGTGTTTCTTCTGGATGTCCTCTATGGCTAGCAGTGTGGTCCCTGTGATGCGTTGGGCAGTTTTCACCACCCGCTGCAGTGCCTTACGCTCAGCAACAGAGCAGCTTCCATACCAGACTGTGACGCAGTTGGTCAGGATGCTCTCTATTGTGCAGCGGTAGAAGTTCACCAAGACGGCTGATGAAAGCTAGTGTCGTAAATTCGACGTCTCATCAATTAGAAATTATCAGACAAGAGGTTTTGAATATCAGACAATAGACTTTATTCTCCATAATAAAGCCGAGAAAGAGCAGAGCAGACCTCATAGCATTCTCCTCCTGCTCCTTCTGAATTATCTGTGTTCTCCATAATCTTTATACAGGTAATTATGACACACCCCTTTGTATCTCTTTTTAACTCTTGACCATTTTTGAATAGGTTTTCTAGTCTAAGGGGTCCTGCTATTCTTGGCTCTCAGCCCACTAGCTCATGTCAACAGAGATGTTACAGGTCTATGTCAGCAAAGTATAGATGCAACTTATGCAAAGGAACTAAGTGTTTACATACATTGTTATGATAGGATAATAACTTGATAATATGTTACTCATTCTAACTTCTGACACATATAGCTTCATACAAGTATTTAACATATATGATCAGTGCTTTACATATTCAGTTATTCTACACAATCAGTCACTCAGCCTTCTCCTAGTGTTGCTCCTGTGCAGGCATACTCATCTTACACAGACATATCACTGTATTTTTAACACAGGCTGGCATGTTTGCTGCAAACACTACATACATTTTGTGAAGAGAAAATTAACTACTTTACACTTAGAAAATACTTCACACTGAGAGAATAGAAATCTTCTTCACTAGCTAATAGGCGCTGGTGAGCCTTCTTGACCAGACTGGAGGTGTTGGTGGTCCAGGAAAGGTCCTTTGAGATGTGGGTCCCCAGGAACTTGAAGGATGAGACAGGCTCAACGGCCATCCCATTAATGTGGATGGGATCGTGTAAGCCTGTTCGTCCCTTTCTGAAGTCCACAATGAGCTCCTTGGTCTTGTTGGTGTTAAGGAGATTATTGTCGATGCACCAAGTGGCCAGATGCTGTATCTCCTCCCTGTAGTCATTCTCATCATTATTGCTGATTAGACCAATCACTGTGGTGTCATCTGCAAACTTGATGATGGTGTTGTATTTGTTCACAGGCCTAAAGTTGATGGTAAAAAGGGAGTAGAGGAAGGGGTCAGCACACAGCCCTGTGGTAGACCAGTGTTGAGTGTGACGGTGGTGGAGCAGATGTGGCCTGATTTAACATTCCGAGGTCTGTTAGTTAGAAAGTCCATAATCCAGTTGCAGAGAGACGTGTCGATATCCAGGTGTCTTAGTTTGATCAATAAATTAGAGGGTATGACAGTGTTGAATGCTGAGCTGAAGTCCACAAACAGCATTCGTGCACAAGTGTTTTTATTGTCCAGGTGTGTGAGTACAGAGTGCAGTGCTATGGAGACTGCATTCTCTGTGCTCCTGTTGCCACGGTAGGCAAACTGATGTGGGTCCAGTGTGGATGGCAGAGAGTATTTTAGATGTGCCAGGACCAACCATTCGAAGCACTTCATGATGATGGGTGTGAGTGCTACAGGGCGGTAGTTATTCAGGCATGTTTGGCTGGAGTGTTTGGGCACTGGCACAATAGAGGTGGTTTTAAAGCATATTGGCAGAGCTGCTAGGTTAAGCGACAGGTTGAAAATGTCCGTGAATACCCCAGCGAGCTGTCCTTCACGTCCTTTGAGGACGATTCCAGGAATACCATCAGGGGCCTCATGTACAAAGACTTGCGTGGAAATCTTACTAAAACATTGCGTACGCACAAAGCTGTAAATGTGCGTACGCAGAAAAAAATTCAGATGTATGAAACACTGCGTATGCCGAATCTCACTCATATTCTTTTGTACATCTGAAGGAACGTGAAACTGAGCGCAACATGCACGAGCACAAAACCCCTCCCTGCCTCCTCCCCCGTATGAATATGCTAATGACTATGCTAATGGCAAAACCCAACGAAAAAGCAATGGCAAAAGCAAGCAAAAAGAGAAACTTTGAACAGAATGTGAATTGGAGGTGCTGCTTTCGGAGGTAGACCGGAGAAAAGCGGTGTTATTTGCAAGTTTGTTTTCCGGAATTAACAACAAAAGAAAAAAATAGAGTGGCAGAGTTTAGCTGATGCGGTTAACACAGTTGGGTCTGAACATCGCACTGAGTGCATTAAAAAAAAAAGACATAGTGTGGTTTATATCTGTAAAATGTTGTTGGCCGCTTAACAGTCTCAGTGGCGCGCTCGTAAGACACATGTGAACATGTTTTGACACGTTCGAGCATGAACTCGGCTCGAATGCAGCGTCTGATGAACTCTTTCTTGTTTTTTCCCCCGCTACATATCAGATTTTGCCAACTATTTATCACGAGAAAGACAAGTAAGAATCATCAATAAGTTCATATCAATAAGCATCATATTTTATTTGCACATTTATTGAATGGAAATGTTTCTGATTCACGCATGCAAATTC
Source organism: Danio rerio (assembly GCF_052040795.2). NCBI lineage: Eukaryota > Metazoa > Chordata > Actinopteri > Cypriniformes > Danionidae > Danio > Danio rerio. Next base: position 12,422,364 of record NC_141035.1, on the reverse strand, counting down.
ATCTTCAGATAGGTATGTAAGATTTCCATACCATACAGTTGACCAGCTAAACATTAAAGCACAATTTGCAGCAGTCGCCTGTTTTCCCAATGTAATCTGAGCGATCTACTGCACGCACATTGCTATAAAGACACTATCTGAAGATGAATTTGCAAGCGTGAATCAGAAACATTTCCATTCAATAAATGTGCAAATAAAATATGATGCACAAACTTATTAATGATTCCTATTAGTCTTTCTCGTGATAAATAGTAGGCAAAATCTGATATGTAGCGGGGGGAAAAAAGAAGAAAGAGTTCATCAGACGCTGGATTCGAGCCGAGTTCATGCTCGAACGTGTCAAAACATGTTCACATGTGTCTTACGAGCGCGCCACTGAGACTGTTCAGGGTGCTGCAACATTTAACACATATAATAATATTGAATGGAAATGTTTATGATTCACGCATGCAAATTCATCTTCAGATAGTGTCTTTATAGCAATGTGCGTGCGGTAGATCGCTCAGATTACATTGGGAAAACAGGCGACCGCTGCAAATTGTGCTTTAATGTTTAGCTGGTCAACTGTATGGTATGGAAACCTTATATACCTGCTGAAACCGTCTCATACAGCTGCCATTGCAAGGCTCAGGCACTTTGTAGAGAGCAATTTAACACAACTGCCTCTAGGAGTCGCCAATGGAAATAAAACAGACACGCACAAAAAATGTGCGTACGCCTGCCAGAAAGCTGCCGTGAACCTAAGCACATTCCCACGTTCAGTTCATTGTTAGTAAATCCAAACGTGAGCGATTCTGAGCGTGAAACCTGGCGTAGGCAAAGTTTTTGTGCGTACGCAGCGTTGATACATGAGGCCCCTGGTCCAGCAGCATTGTGCACATTGATCTGACTCAGTGCGGTGTAGACTTCTGAGGAGGTCAGTGTGATAGGTGAGTGGTCGGTTGAGGAAGTGATCCTGGTGTAGGGTTCTTTATTGTCTCTTTCACATGTGCCCTGCCACATGCACCGAGGATCAGAGTTGTAAAAGTACTCCTCTAGCTTTAGCTTGTAACAGTGCTTGGCCTTTTTGATGCCCCTCTTCAGATTACCCCTGGAAGTGCTGTAAGCCTGTGCATCCCCTGATCTGAAGGCAGTGTTGCATGCCTTAAGCAGGAGGCACAAGCTGCGCCTACATCGGGTATGTAGTGATCTGTTTCTGGGTTGTAACACTGTCTATGGTGGTCTTGATATATTCCAGAACAGAGGAAGTGTAACTGTCAATGTCTGTGTGAGAGCCATGGGTGGCCTGGGAAGCAAACATACTCCAGTCTGTGTGTTGAAACCTGTCCTGTCCTGACCTTTGATGGTCCTCACTGTTGGCTTCACATGGTTGATGAGGGGTGAGTACTTAGGGGTAAGGAACAAAGAAAGGTGATCTATTTGACCCAGGTGGGGGAGGGGGGTCACAGCGTAGGCTTCAGCCATGTTTATGTAAACATGGTCTAAAGTTTTGTTTCCCCTTGTGTGGAAGAAAATGTTTTAATAGAATTTAGGAAGCTCTGTCTTTAAGTTGAGTAATTAAAATCCCTGCAACAATCAAAGCAGCCTCCGGGTGAGCAGTCTGTTGTGTAGGAGCCATTTTTTGTGTTGTAGTGATTTATGTTGTCCACTAGGTGTCACTAACTGAAAACTATAACTGAGGTGCCTGTGTAAGCGAGGAAGAGCGTCAGGTATGGGAAAGCACACGGTTTTTGACCGTGCCACAGAGTAATTTGTTTGCTAGCCAGAAAACAGCAGTGTTTAGATATGTGCTGTGTATACATGGAGTGAATGTTATATTGACATGATAAAGAAGAAAGGAGAAGCAAAGATTGAGGCTTTGTTTAATTCACCTGCACAAATAAAGACATTCTGCTTAAAAACAACTTTAGCATGCATGGACTCTGATTGCACGCGTGAAATACGTGCTCACCCCCATTTCTGGCGATAACAGCAATGGAAGGCTGTTATATTAAGTCAAAAACCTCTGCTTCCAGTGATCTGTGAGTATAAATTCACGTTAGTGACAGCTCTTGAACACATTTATACTTGGGACCGATAGCCATGTGGATCTCGTTTGCTGTTCCTGTTTGAGTTGCTGTGGATCTCGCTTGCTGATCCTGTTGGAGTGGCGTTGGACTTCATTGCTGTTCCTGTTGGAGTTGCTGTGGATCTCGTTTGCTGTTCCTGATAGAGTTGCATTGGACTTCGTTTGCTGTTCCTGTTCTAGTTGCGTTGGACTTTGTTCGTTCCTGTTGGATTTGCATTGGATGGTGATTCAACACAGGATTTAAAGGTACATTGTTGCAACAATAACTGAACTTAATGGCCATTTATTATGTGTGCACACAAAACAAGCGTAAATCCAATGCATTGGTTGCCAAAGGGTTGGACAATTTTTTGTACTGTATGGTTGTTCTGAAATTGTGGTAATATGGAGGAACAGTGTTTAAATGAGGAAGAATCTGCTGGGTCAAAACAACAGCTTTATGATGATAGTGAGCCTGAAAGGCAAAAAAGGCCAGTTAAACTTACAGCAAAGGCCTTATTGGAAAAACTGCAATCATTGCAAGCAATTAGGAAAGCAAAGTTGAACAAAGCAGACAAAATAAAAGAAACTATTAAAAGGTTGATGCAAAATAACAGAGAATATGAAAATGAAGTACAAAGTGTATTTGAAAAATTCAAAGGGTTATGTTTGGAGGCTCAAGAAGCACATGAATCTTTGTTGACTTTGTTGCCTGATAATGAAATCGAGAAACATGATATATGGTACAAGGCAAAAATGATTTCAAAAAATGAGTTTATTGAACATGTCAATTTATGGTTGTCCACATCTGACACATGTCAGGAAATAACTGAAGGTGTTACTGATGCAAATATTAATGATGAGGTCGTCCCAGAGGACAGTGTTTCAAATGTTTCAAAGGGTGCCACTAACTATAGTAAGCACAGTTCCAGTAGTAATTCTTCTACTGCATTAGCTCGTGTACAGGCCGAGGCAGAGAGAGCTGCACTTATGGCCCGTGCCGCTGCATTGAAATCTAAACATGCAATTGAAACAAAGCAAGAGGAATTGAGAAAACAGAAGGAACAACTTGAATTGGATGCTGAAATAGCAGCATCTACTGCAAAACTTGCTGTTTTGAGTACTGTTGGCAGCCAAAGCAAATGCTCACGTACTGGTAGTTCTCATTCAAAAGGAAAGGAAGTTACAAAGAGTCAAACGTCAAGGGATATGATTGGAAATGGAATTTTTGATTCAACAAGAAGAAAAATATTAAATCCACAAGCTACTGAATATGTACCAACAAGTCAACTATCAGTGGCCACAGTTGGAGCTAAAAACAGCAGTCCATCACAACCAACTGGCACTACTTCTAACTTCCCATCACAATCAACAAAAATGCAGCATAAAGGAGGATTGAACACTTATGGCACCAGCACTCATCAACATCAGGACTCAAGTCAGTTTGTACAACATTCCAGTGGCAGTATGGCAACACAAGCTATAAACCCTCTTCCATCTCACGATGAACCTCTTTTTGAGATTTTGAAAAAGCAGGAGGAGCTCACTGCATATCTTGTACATCAAGCTCAACCTCACACACTTCCAAATAGAGAGATTCCAGTCTTCCATGGTGATCCACTTCATTATGTATCCTTTTTGAAAGCATTTGAACATGGTGTTGAGGAAAGAACTCGCAATAAAAGGGACTGTTTGTATTTTTTGGAGCAATTTACCACAGGTCAACCTAAAGAACTGGTTCGAAGTTGTCAACATCTTGATCCTGAAATAGGTTATCCATTGGCTAAGAATCTTCTGAAGGAGCAATTTGGAAATGATTTTAAAATTGCTACTGCATATATGGATAAAGCTTTAGGCTGGCCCTTGTTAAAGGCAGAGGACGCACAAGGGTTATATGCATATTCCTTGTTTTTGCGCTCATGTTGTAACCTTCTTAATGACATCTCTTTTATGCAAGAGCTCAACATGCCAAGTAATATGAGAACCGTTGTAATGAAGTTACCTTTCAAGTTAAGAGAACGTTGGCGAGAAAAGGCCTGTGAGATAATGGATCTGATCCAAACCAGACCCAATTTCTCACATCTTGTTGATTTCATCGAACGACATGCAAAGATTGTTTCTGATCCTGTGTTTGGATGTATTCAAGACAAACAACAAGTTGCAAGCAAAGCTGGTAAGGTATTCAAGGGAAACAGTTTTGCTACAAATGTTGTTGCCTCAGTTCCAGTTAAAAACTTGCAGCAAGGAACTCGTTTTGTGAGCAAGATTGATGAAAGCAAGACTTGCTTGTTATGTCAAGGCAATCATGTTTTGGAAAGGTGTCATGTTTTAAAGAAGAAGACACAACGAGAAAAGATTGACTTTTTGAAAGGAAAAGGAATTTGTTTCAGCTGTTTGAAATCTAGACATTTAAGCAAAGAATGTGACAATCGTCTTGTCTGTGAAGTCTGCAAGCAAATGCATCCTACAGTTTTGCACATATATCGCAAATTAACAGCTGGAATTCCACAGGCAAAGGACACTGAAAAGAGGAGCAGCATAGTCTCTACCCAAACTTGTGGCCATACAGGGGCCGGGAATGAAAAGTGCTTGCTTTCAATTATTCCAGTACAAGTAAAATCAGTTAAAAGTCAGAAAGTAATTCAGACTTATGCCTTTCTGGACCCTGGGAGCTCAGCCTCATTTTGTTCAGAGCAGCTCATGAATGAGCTTAACATTGGAGGAAAAAGAATTAACATCTATCTTCGTACTATGGGGCAAGAACAGCCTGTGTCTTGTAATGTCATAACTGGTTTAGAGGTATGCGGTATTAACGGTAATAAGTTCTTCTCTCTTCCTGAAGTGTAAACACAGAAGAAACTGCCTGTCAATTCGGACAATATTGTAAAGCAGGAGGACATTTCCAAATGGCCATATCTGGACAGAGTAACAATTCCTCACATTGAAGCCAATATATGTTTACTGATTGGAGCTAATGCATCTCAAGTAATGGAACCTTGGGAAATAATAAACAGCTATGGCGATGGGCCATATGCCATTAGAACCCTACTGGGGTGGGTTGTTAATGGACTTTCAGAAGCAAGCAGTAACTGTGAGGATGAAACTGGTACACCCTCTGTTACTGTTAACAGGATTTCTATCAGGAGGCTTGAAGAATTGCTCCAAAATCAGTATAATCATGACTTCAATGAAATTGTTGTCGAGAAAGAGGAGATGTCAAGGGAGGATTTGCAATTTATGGAAATGATGAAGAACTCTGTCAAAATGCTGGATGGTCATTATAGCCTGAGGCTACCATTTCGTAGTGATGATGTTGTACTTCCAAACAACTTAAGTGTTGCGAAACAGAGGTGTAATGGTTTGAGAAAAAGGCTTGAAAGGAATCAACTGTTGCATGAGGAGTATACTCATTTTCTGTCTGATGTTCTGGAGAAAGGATATGCTGAAAAGGTGCCAGAGCATCAATTTGATCGTGATGATGGAAAGGTTTGGTATATTCCTCATCATGAAGTATTACATGCAAAGAAAGGAACATTGAGGGTCGTGTTTGATTGTGGGGCAACGTTTAGAGATACTTCACTCAACAAACAATTGTTGCAAGGTCCCAATCTTACAAATTCACTTTTGGGAGTATTGTTACGATTCAGACAGGAAACCATAGCACTAATGGCTGACATTCAAGCTATGTTTCATCAGGTCAAGGTAGCAGAAGATGATGTGGATTTTCTTCGGTTTTTATGGTGGTCTGATGGAAACTTGAAGCAGGAAGTCACTACATATAGAATGATAGTCCATCTGTTTGGAGCCGCGTCTTCTCCAAGTTGTGCATGTTATGCATCAAGACGAACGGCAGAGGACAATCAAGCACTTTTTCCATCAGAAGTGATCGACACTGTCTTTGATTGTTTCTATGTAGATGACTGCTTGAAAAGCATCTTCTCAGAGGAGGCTGCTATTGCCATGGTGCAGGATCTTATTGCTCTTTGTCAAAAGGGTGGATTTTGTTTGACGAAATGGACTAGTAATAGCCGTAAGGTACTACAATCAGTTCCAGAAGAGTACAGAAGTAAGGACATCCAGTACTTGGATTTAGACCGGGACAAGCTGCCTGTAGAACGAACTTTGGGGCTCCAGTGGTGTGCAGAAGCTGACACGTTTCAATTTAAACTGCAGTTGAAACCCCATCAGTGCACAAGAAGAGGAATTTTGTCTACTGTTAGTTCAGTTTATGATCCTATGGGATTTCTTGCTCCTCTTATGTTGCCCGCCAAGTTGCTTCTACAGGAGATGTGTAGACAGAATCTGGGCTGGGATGAAGAAATACCTCCAGCTCTCAGAAAACAGTGGACTTGTTGGATTTCTAATTTGGATGAAGTGTCAGAGTTTCAAGTAGGCCGATGCTTAAAACCTACAGATTTCGGTGAAATCATCCATGCCTGTTTGCATCATTTTTCAGATGCCTCTGAAAAAGGATATGGTATGGTTACTTATCTTAGGATGATTAACAGTCATGATAAAGTGCATGTAACATTTCTACTTGCTAAGTCCAGAGTGGCTCCCCTTAAAACTCTAACCATTCCTCGCTTGGAGTTAACAGCAGCTGTTCTCTCTGTTAAAGTGGACCAGATGTTGAGAAGGGAATTAAGACTTCAATTGGAGAACTCAGTTTTTTGGACTGACAGTCAAACTGTGCTCAAGTACATAAAAAATGAAGACAAACGCTTCCAAACCTTTGTTGCAAATAGGGTCTCTTACATTAGAGATGGGACATTGCTTCAGCAATGGAGATATGTTGCCACCAAGGAAAATCCGGCAGATGATGCTTCACGTGGAATGCATATCAAGGCATTTATGCACAGTAAGAGATGGATTGCAGGTCCTAGCTTTCTTTGGAGAACAGAAGAGCATCAGTTACACCCCAAAGAGCAAATTGTCGATATGCACGAAGATGATGATCCAGAGATCAAGAAAGATCTTAGAGTGAATGCTGTTATCATGCAAGATATCCAGAATGCCAGTAACTGTCTTATCACACATTTTTCAGACTGGAAAAAACTGAAAGTGGCAGTTGCTTGGATGCTCAAAGTAAAAAAGCTACTGAAACTGATATGTCTCAAAAGAAAGGAATTACTGTTACTGGAAAGGAATTGCAGTGCTTCAAAATCAGACATAGATTTACAAATGAAGTCATTCAAGGCAACTTTGGGTGGACAATTTTTGTCGTTGGAAGACCTCTTTGAGGCTGAAATAGCCATTGTTCGCTTCAGTCAGCAGCAAGAGTTTCGAGATGAGATTCAACAACTGAAGCATGGTTCCTGTGGGGTCAAGAAGAAGAGCAGCATATACAGATTGGACCCTGTATTGGATGACGAACTCATCAGAGTAGGAGGAAGACTCAGAAAGGCAGCCATGCCTATCGAAGCCAAACATCCCATCATTTTGTCCAAAAATCACCATGTGTCAAATCTTCTACTTCGTCACATTCATGACCAATTGGGTCATTGTGGTAGGAATCATATGTTGTCCAAACTCAGACAAACATATTGGATTATAAACGCTAATGCTGCTGCAAGAAAAGTCATTTCCAAATGTATTGTATGTAGACGTTACAAAGGAAAGACGGGCGAACAAAAGATGTCTGACCTACCTCTTGAACGAATTACACCTGATCTTCCACCTTTCACAAATACTGGTGTGGATTACTTCGGTCCTATCCAAGTTAGAAGAGGACGTAGTACAGTAAAACGATACGAAGTGATTTTTACTTGTATGGCAAGTAGAGCGGTGCACTTGGAAGTAGCCTATTCTTTGGACACAGATGGATGTATAAATGCTCTACGAAGATTTATTTCTCGTAGAGGTTAAGTAGTACACATCAGGTCAGATAATGGGACAAACTTCATTGGTGCCAACAGAGAGTTAAAAGAGGCCATTTTTGCATGGAACGACAAGCAAATTGAAAAGGAGTTACTTCAAGTAGGTGTTCAGTGGAGCTTCAATCCACCGGCTGGATCCCATTATGGAGGTGCATGGGAGCGCATTATTCGGATGGTGAGAAACATTCTTTGCTCTGTACTTCGCCAACAAACACTGGATGACGAATCCTTTCATACCATTCTGTGTGAAGTAGAATCAATCCTAAATGATCGTCCCATTACCAAGGTATCCAGTGATCCCAATGACCTTGAAGCTCTTACTCCAAATCATCTGCTTCTCATGAAAGGCAAGCCTGCATTACCACCAGGTCTTTTTGAAAGAACAGATCTCTATGTGAAAAGAAGATGGAAACAAGTGCAGTACCTAGCTGATCTTTTCTGGAAAAGATGGATACGGGAGTATCTTCCTCTACTCCAAAAACGTCAAAAATGGACAAAGGAACGTCGAAGTTTTAGTACAGGGGACATTGTACTTTTACTGGATCCTACTGCGCCTCGTGGCTCATGGCCACTTGGTCGAGTATTAGAAACCTTTTCAGATGATAAGGGCCTGGTACGAACTGTAAAGGTTAAAACCAAGAGTAGTATTTTAGAACGACCAGTAAGAAAGCTTTGTCTGTTGCTGGAGGTAAATGACTAATGTGGACTGTTACAGTCTGTGTCATGTGGTGCTTCAATATTTGTTATGGCTCCTTTACGTAATATTTGTAATTGTTATGTTAATTACCATAATCAATTAAGGGGCCGGTGTGTAGGAGCCATTTTTTGTGTTGTAGTGATTTATGTTGTCCACTAGGTGTCACTAACTGAAAACTATAACTGAGGTGCCTGTGTAAGCGAGGAAGAGCGTCAGGTATGGGAAAGCACACGGTTTTTGACCGTGCCACAGAGTAATTTGTTTGCTAGCCAGAAAACAGCAGTGTTTAGATATGTGCTGTGTATACATGGAGTGAATGTTATATTGACATGATAAAGAAGAAAGGAGAAGCAAAGATTGAGGCTTTGTTTAATTCACCTGCACAAATAAAGATATTCTGCTTAAAAACAACTTTAGCATGCATGGACTCTGATTGCACGCGTGAAATACGTGCTCACCCCCATTTCTGGCGATAACAGCAATGGAAGGCTGTTATATGTTGTTTGCTGATGCTGAATGAAGTTCATTCATAGCAAGCTTGGCATCAGCATCAGGAGGAATATAAGCAGCAGTTATTATGATGGATGTGAACTCACGTGGCACATAATACAGTCTACAGTTAACCATTAGGAATTCCAGGTTGGCAGAGCAATGTCTCCCAACGACGACAGAGTTTGTGCACCATGCTTTGTTAATATAAATGCATAATCCTCCGCCTCTGGTCTTACCGGAGTCATCCACCGTTCTCTCCGCTCGGAATGTGTGGTGCTCTGTTAGCGATACCGCGTTGTTTGGTATCCCGCTGTTTAGCCATGTTTCTGTGAAAATCAAGACATTACAGGTTCATAATCTTTTGCTGTGATTGATGCGCAGTCGAATCTCATCCATTTAGTTTACCAGTGACCGTACATTGGCGAGAAAGATGCTGGGTAAGGAAGCCGGTGTAGTGTTAGCTTTAGCTTAGCTCTTAGCCTGCCGCGCTTCCCCCGTCTTTGTTTACGTTCTCTACGCCGTCTCCGAGCACTTCCGCCCGGCCGGGCAGGGCGCTCAGCCTAGGGTGTTCTGGCGATCTCTGGGATGAGTCGAAGATTGCTAATAAAACTGTCCGGAATGCACAAACCAATATTCAAAATCTCTTGTTGGGTGTACGATGTAAAGACACTAGGGCTGCTCGATTTTGGGAAAAATCATAATCACGATTATTTTGGTCATAATTGTAATCATGGTTATTCTAAACGATTATTAGTTGAAGTCAAAATTATAAGTACTCCAGTAGGGGTGTCAAAATTAATTGTTTCTTCGGTGCACCACGATGCAGACGCGGACAATAAGGTATCGGTTCAGTAATAATCATAACCGGTTATTATGTACTGACGTCATTTATCTCCTGTGCGCTCTGTCGCGAGGGAGGTGAGCGCGAGTATTTACAACACTCAGCCAACTCAGGGCCGGCCCGTGGCATAGGCACCAAAGGCAAATGCTAAGGTGCTGTATATCCAGGTGGGCGCCAGAAATGAGCGCGGTTCAGTTGGTTTTGTTTTCAAAATTCCTGACACACATTCAGTTATAGATGGCAATAACTAAAAAACCTCTTACCCTAAAAAGATCTAAAGTGTGTTTCCTACAAAAAGAAACAGCTGGTTATGTTTCACAGCTGTCTTTATTTTTTTCGCTCGATATTACGAACACTGATTCGTTTAAGCCCTCGCAATGTTTGTTTAGCCGGGAGAGCTGGCGCAAAGAGGAACTCTCAGCAAGGGACCGTCGGAAAAGTGCTTATTTTTTTTATTGTTTTTTTTTCGTTTTTCTGCTCCGCTCAGCACGAGCTCTACCTGTTGCGAGGGCTTAAGTGTGTGCGTGCGTGCGTGTGTGTTTGTTTGTTTCTTTGGTGCTGTCTATGTTTGTTTATGTGTTTGAATGAAGGCATGATAATCGTAACCGAACCGAACCGTGAGACTAGTATAGGTTCACACCTCTATACTCCAGAGAATTTTTAAAAAATAAATATTTCCCAAATGATGTTTAACAGATCAAGGAATAACAGTATTTCCTCTAATATTTTTCTTCTGGAGAAATGCATATTTGTTTTGTTTTGGCTAGAATAAAAGCAAATTTAAATATTTTAAAACCTCTTTTAAGGTCAATATTATTAGCCCCTTTAGGTAATATATATTTTTGATTGTCTGCAGAAGAAACTGTTATATAACTGTTATATAATGATTTGCCTAATTACCTTAATTAAGCTTTTGAATCACACTTTAAATTTGAATGTTTGTATTTAAAAAAATATCTACTAAAATATTATGAGCTGTCATCATAGCATAGATAAAATTAATCAGTTATAAGAAATGAATGATTAAAACTATTATGTTCAGAAATCTTCTTTCTATTAAACAGAAATAGGGGGAAAACGGTTGCTAATATTCAGGAGGGCTAATAATTCTGACTTCAACTGCATATATTATTTTCCTCTCTGCAAAGGAAAGAGAAATAAATACAATAGAATAAAAATATGAAACAAACTGTGCTTTTAGCATCTTCACCGTAAGAAAAACACTTTAGCCACAAAAGTCTTCAGTCAAGAGCAAAGAGGGATTTTCTCGTTGTTTTATTAATCATGATAAAACAGGCGGCAGCTGTGCTCTGTCACTTTAATGGTTTCGCTTTTACGTGTCTTTTGATCCTCCTCAACTCGTTTGTTTATTACAAAATGAGGGTTAATATGAATAATCACTAAACACCGCGTTTTGACACCTATTTGAACATTAAAGTGCACATGTTAATGACTTTGGATGTGTGTGCTCTCTGCTCGTCACAATGTGCGAATGAGACCAAGTGCAGATCGCATGATTCTGACTGTCTGTGCGCCGCACACACAAAAGCATGCGGTCTTTCGCGCTTTTAAGAGCAACAAGTGAGGACAACAGAAATGATCAGATGTGCTCCAACATTAGGCACTGTCACGATTACCAGCGATCGTATTTTATAAAATCGCTGGGTTTCACTAACTATAACCTTGGACTACAAATTACATTTCTGGACTACATTTTCATACATGCACTCCACTCACACTTACACATGCTTCCTCATCTAATAGACAACGGGCAACGGGGCTTGCTGCCCAACCCAGTAACACCATAATGCTAGCATCACCTTGTGGAGAGGTAAGCGTGATCGAACACCCAATCAGGGGGGAGAGCATGCTAGGAGCCCGGCGGCTAATCAGCGGGTCAATCAGAAATGATAAATAACACCTGTCTTTCTAGTGATTGGGCCGGAGAGACTCCCTTCTTAAGGAGAACGGGAGGAGCAGTCGGGAGAGGAGAGAGCACACACACACACATACATCGATACATGTGTGGTGACAGCTAACAATAAATAAAATATTTGCTTACCTGAATCGCCGACCCTGTCTTCTTCTTCCCTCAACAACGAACATTATTACACACCTGTACTCCTTTCTCCAGTTTATCAGTCTTCCAGTCCTCCATCTCACAAAATGGCTGCCTCCAGCTCACAAAATGGCCACCACCAGTCCTCCAGCTCACAACATGGCCACCTCCAGTCCTCCAGCTCACAAAATGGCTGCCTCCAGTCTTCCAGCTCACAAAATGGCTTCAGTCCTCTAGCTCACAAGATGGCTTCCTGTCCTGAGTCTGTTCCTGTTCCTGAAATGCCAGAGTCGACGCCCCCGCCGCCAGAGCAGCCAGAGTCTACGCCACAGGCAGCGCTGCCACTGCCACTGCTGCCTCACGAATCTGAGTCCTGAGTCTCACGAAGGGTCTGAGCCGCCGCCTGAGTCTCAAGAAGGGTCCCAGCCCATGACCAACCCCCAAGGGTTAACCCGCACCCAAAGGCGGAGGCTAAAGAAAAAGGTCTCTTCAGCGAGGGTTTCTCCAGCCCCAGAGCGCCCTCCACAGTCAGCTCCAGCCCCAGAGCGCCCTCCAGTGTTGGCTCCAGCCCCAGAGTGGCTTCCAATGTCACCACCCAAACGTCTCGCCCTGCCAGCACCACCCAGACGTCTCACCCTGCCAGCTCCAACCAGACAACTCGCCCTACCGGTACCACCCAGACGTCTTGCCCTGCCGGTCCCAGCCTAGCTCCTCGTCTTGCCGGGACCACCCAGATGGCTCGCCCTGCCGGCTCCCCACAGTCCTCCAGGCCCTCCACAGCCTCATGATCCAGGGCCACCGCAGCTCCACGCTCCAGGCACTCCGCAGCTCCACGCTCCAGGCCCCCCACAGCTCCACGGTCCAGGCCCTCTGCAGCTCCACGCTCCAGGCCCTCTGCAGCTCCGCGCTCCAGGCCCTCCGCAGCTCCGCGCTCCAGGCCCTGTGCAGCTCCGCGCTCCAGGCCCTCTGCAGGTCCACGCTCCAGGCCCGCCTCAGCTCCGTGCTATGAGAGCTGCCCCGCACCTCCTGCTTGCACCAGCGCGTCGAGCACCTCGGAAGCAGGCAGCCCAGGGCGCTGTTAAATCCGGTAAACAGACCAAGAAGCACCCCTGAGACAGGTCATCTGGAGAAGAGGAAATTTGCTCTTTCCTCGCCGGAGGGCCGGGCCTCATTTCCAACGGCACTTTGCTGTGCCACGCAAACATCAATGAAAGAGCACTTTTCCACTTACTCGGATGTGACAGCCCTAACTCTGCCAGTCTGGGACGCTACGCCTTCCAGCTCGCAAGTTCTGTGCATTTCACCAGTGGCTCACAGACGCTGGGAGGACGGTCTCCTTTCTCTCACCCCTCAAGCCCCCGCTCCAGGCTTGGGTGCGAGGTGAGAGTGAAACTCTCACTTCCAGCTCTTCCGCGGGTCCCTCGTACTTCCCGGATCAGCACACCCACTCCGCGCTGCCCCACTGCTGGTACGTCAGCGATTGTAGCAATGAGTCCATTAGCGAGAGCTCTGCCTGCCTGGTTAGTGTGGGCCAGCCCTTTGCGGTGGCTCATACGCACAATCAAACTCGATGCGATTCAGTTCGCAAAATGGCCCTCCAAGTTCACCGGTGTACATTTCACCAGGGTCAGCCTCCTGTCCGCCCCTGCCTTGCGAGAGGAGATTACTGTCCTCCTGGCGAAGGATGCAATGGAGTCGGTCCCTCCATCCGAGATGGAGAGCGGTTTTTACAGCCCGTACTTCATCATGCCCAAAAAGGTGGGTCAAGGCCAATCCTAGATCTGTGAGTTTTGAACCACTGTCTGCACAAGCTGCCGTTCAGAATGCTCACACAGAAGCGCGTTCGTCCTCAGGATTGGTTTGCAGCGATAGACCTGAAGGACGTGTACTTCCATGTCTCCATTCTTCCTCGCCACCGTCAATTTCTGTGGTTTGCATTCGCAGGTCAAGCTTTGCAATACAAAGTCCTACCCTTCGGGCTCTCTCTGTCCCTTGGAAGGTCCCTTAGTGCTCCTTCGGCTCGCGAGCATCCGCATACTCAGTTACCTTTACGACTGGCTGATTTTAGCCCACTCTCGGGAGCAATTGATTATGCACAGAGACAAGGTGCTCTGGCACCTTCACCTGTGAGGCTTCAGATCAACCGAGAAAAGAGCAAACTCATCTCCATGCAGAGGATCTCTGGAGAGCTAATGCTGAACTGTCTGAGAGAATTTGATAGCAAAATAGTGGTCTCAATGAAATTATTTCAGAGGCTCCTGGGGCATTTGACATTTGCAGCCACTGTCACACCGCTCAGATTACTTCATATGAGACCACTTCAGAACTGGCTTCACGATCGAGTCCCCAGACTCGGATGGCACGCAGGCATACTTCAAGTCACTGTTACTGCGCTGTGTCCATGACCCCTTGTTTCTACAGGCTGGAGGGCCTCTAGGACAGGCGTCCAGTCATGTAGTTGTTTCAACAGATACTACCAGCACAGGCTGGGGGCTGTGTGCTGCAGGCATGCAGCTGCAAATGCATGAGAGAAATAAGGGTAAACAAGAGGGTAATATAAACACAAAAACTAACAGGCCTATAAAATACAAAGCAATAAGCACAAATTTAGGAGTTTAAACATCACTCCAGGCTAATACTTATTGTTTGAATATGCTAAAAAGTGCTTTACATTTATAGATATAAAACTTTTCAATATATATTAATGTAAATCCCAAAACAAGGTGTTTTGATTAAGTCTGAAAAAATGATTAAGATTATTTTGGATAATAAAAGCATTTTCAAAAAAGCACTTTAATTCAAAAAGATTGAACAAAAGGACATTCCTATAATAAGTGAGCTACACATTCAGTAAAAGTTTACCAGAAAGACCAGGTATAGGCGGCTAGACAGGAAATAAAATATATGTTTTATAATCCTAAAAATCATTTTATGATTATTTAATAAAATAGTTTTTTTTTTTTTTACTTAATTTGTCAAGAAACCTTTAGGGCAAAGGTGTCAAACTCAGTTCCAAAGGGCCGCAGCACAGTTTAGTTCCAACCCTAATTACATACCTGATCAAACTAATTGAGTCCTTCAGGCTTGTTTGAAACCTACAGGTAAAGCCTAGTTCACACTACAGGATTTTAAACATCAGCAGATCTCTGTGCCGTTTACACTACATGACTTGACTTTGTGTCTTTTAATCTCTGTGGTGTTCACACTATGCAACACTCTGTGAATGATCCACAAGAGGTGGGTCACACACTACATGATCTGACAACAACTCATTCCCCATCAGCTCATTCAAGCTACCAAACCACAGCCAATGAAATTTTGAGAGAGGAGTCGTCAGAAAAAGCTGAACACTATTGGCTGCTTGTGTGCTGATGACATCACTGACAGCGTTTCAAGCTTTGGAGGAAGCATTTAAAAACATCGTCAAATCAGGTGATTTATCAGCGGATTAATCACTCATCTGCAACGTTCCAGTGGATAGATACACAGAGAGTTTTTAATTTTTGTAATTTTATAACTCTTTGAAATAAAACTAACATATTTATAACACCCTGCCGTTTTCTAGTTATCAGTGTATTTCTTTCTGACATTGTTATTTTTTATTACAAAACCGTAAAGAACTGAGCATTTCTGCCTTAAATTACCATATTGGTCAAAATGACTGCATGCATGTCTCATACTTTTCGCTGTGACTTTAAATATGTGTGCATTTTCTTGCCTAGCAACTTCCTGCTAACATAAACAAAACTTTCTGATGGCAAAAACATCAATTTACTTTAGATCTCTTTCAAAACAGCATATTCTGTGCAGTGAAATAGCTCCTGTTTGAAAGTGAAAATGAAAGCCAAGACCTTTAAGTGTTTTAGTATCTTAACTACATATTTATAGGCTGTATTACCAAATATATATATATATTTTTAGGGTAATGTGTCATTAAATATGATGCCAGACATTCAAAGCTTAATTTAAATATCTCAATAATAGCTTTGAATGTAAATATGTTGTGACAGTATAGCGTTTTATATGAGAACGTTCTGAATGAGCAGTATGGTAATTCTAATAGTTACAGAATTCTAGTTCCATTGTTAATATAGCCTACTCTCATGTCTGTACTAACGCAGAATGAAGCGAGTGCACCGATGCCCATTCTGACCAATCACAGATGTTTCTGCTGAGCTCCTGAACACACAGGCATTCAGCTCATGCTGATATGCTCTCTCATTGGCTGCAGCTCGTCACTACATCTAACCACACGTGGGGTTGAGTCGGCCGACTGCTCTGGAATATTCAGCATGCTAAATGTTGGATTTCCGTCTGCGAGGTGTCGGCGACGCGTCAGCGAGCCTCGTTGATGCGTCGTTCAGTAGTTCACACATAAAGAGCGGCGAGCGCCGTGCACCCGCAGATTTCTTCACGATCACAGCCCGATCTGTCGGCGAGCTCGTTAACTTCCAAATCGGTCTCAAATCAGGCTTAAAATCCTTTAGTGTGAACTAGGCATAAGTGTGTTGGAGCAGGGTTGGAACTAAACTGTGCAGGGCTTCGGCCCTCCAGGAATTGAGTTTGACACCCCTGCTTTAGGGTGTCAGGACAATGATGATAATTATTTTATTTTAAGTCTGTGATACTTATTTGAGTTAATATTCAGATTATTTACTAAAATATATAATTTAAATCATTTATGGAGCTGAATGCAGTGAATAGTCTGAATAAAAAAAGGTCAAAAATAAACCTGTGCAAACAAGCCAGCCTTTATAACCAGATTATTTAACAAAAGATGATACTGCAGTAAAATATTTATAGTCATTTAGTAAGCATAATGTTTACAAGTTAGAGAGGGTATGACAAGAGAATTGTTTTTTTCAAAATTTGTAAATCAGAATTTGTCCAATAATAAACCCGAAACACACGTCGTTGTTGTCATGCGTTGAACTCGGCCAATCGTGTAATGTTGGTGTCGTCATCAGAGCTCGTGCAGCCGCTTTTCAGATGCTGCACGGTCTGAATCAGTCGTTTGATCTCGGAGCGCTGTCGCGGTACTTTGATGCCACATGTGACATCCTGTCATGTCATTTCTAACCAGCATGCAGTGCTTTAAGACATGAAGTCAAACGCACCTATGACTAGAACACTCAGCCAATGAGATAACTCATTTACCACGTGTTCAGATGACAACACACAAGCACATGGTGCATGTAAACATGCACCACATGCTAAACACAACACCAAAAGAGGACTGAATGCGACACAAGAGTACATGATAAATGAAAACACACACCGTGCACTCACACGTTTCATCCCAGTGCCAACCAAAACCAACTAGACTAAGACGCTGGGAATGAAACACCACACTGCAGACAGATGAACACTAACTTGGACAAGAGCGTGTAATCGCAAACACGCCCAGATCCCACATGCCCCGCATCAAGCGGGAGTGGGCACAGTCCAAGCTCACTCAAAAAAGGCACTCATACAGGGACGAACACAATGACAGAAAAGCATTGCTTGAACCAAGAAAACTCAAGTCGAGCACAACACAAGACATGACAGGACTAGTGTTTGGACTCTGCCACTAAAACAAAAATTAACAAGACCAGAGTGGCAGACCCCTGACATGGGTTTCGGCGACTCATGTGCGATTCTCGATCTCAACAGATTCGAACTTTGATTGATCATACTTTGTGATTGTTACTTGCTTGAACGAGCAGCAATTTGCCTGTGACTTTAGGAATTTGTCTGCAATTTCTCAAAACCTGTCTGCGAGTAAAAATCGGGGCTAAAATCGTGCAGTCTGAACTCGGCATTAGTCGATCAGTCAGTCAACAGCGGCTTCTGATGGATTTACGCGAGAACAGCAGATGCAAATGGTACTCGCGAGAGAAATTTGAGACCTCAAAAAACGTACACAGCGGCCTCTGGTGGATTTGCGAAAACAAAAATTGCTAAATAATTTAAATAAATAAATTTACCTCCTGGGATGTATTTGGTGATCTCCAGAAATGTATATAGCAGTAAGTTTTCAGAATACGCTTGGGTTGCCTTTTTTGGAATTGTGAGAATGCCATTTTTTTTTTTTTGGAAAAACATGGATGTATTCTGTGGTATAATCCCTGTGTTACATTGAAATATGAAAATGTTGTTTTAGGAAATAACCATCAGAATGAACATCCAGATCATGCAAAAAAATATTTTATTTATTTAATCTTGTTTTGTTTTTGGTTAAACATTTTATACACAAATGTAAATTTTGTTAGCTTAAGCTTTTCTTTCAGATTTTTCTTGAAGATTTAAAATTGTATATGTCTTCGATTTCTGCATAGTCTAATGAAAAGCTGTAAAAACTGTGAATCTGTTTTAAAAAATACCCTTTATTTCTTGCTCTCGGGCATGTATTGTACTTTAATGCAATTGTTTCATTTGATAAAATACTACTACTACTACTACTACTACCAATAATAATTTTAACAAACCTTCTGTTTGTGCGTTTGGGTTTGAAACGAAATGGCCGAAGTGCCGTTTGTGTGTGTGTGTGTGTGTGTGAGAGAGAGAGAGAGAGAGCTGTGCCTTCAACAACATCCTTTTAAATCGCTAAACTTCTAAATCCCACTACAAATCCCAGAATGCTTCTGTGGTGTTTTCCGAATTCGGCTTCCACTGGGAAGCTGTATGACGTCATTATAAAAAAGACGAGGAAACTGGGAACATCGTGCAGCAATGCGAGACGATTCTCCAAATTTGCCGAGGTATTGCCGTTGCTGCAGCACGACTCTTATAGCTTCGATTAAAAGCCTGAAGTAAAGACTGAATGCATTAGGAATCGTAGAAGCAGCGGGGTGAATCCCCTGTGTTCGGTGAGTCTAAAGATGTTTTACTGTGACCTTTAATGTGCAGAGCATCCCGCTAGCTAATGCAGAACACGTCGTCTAAAATGAAATGTTTAATAAAATGTTTTTACTCTTTATCAGTGCTCTGGATACAAATAAAATATACTAGGCCACATATATGTTTTTTCATCGATGTTCTCTGTCTGCTCTGTCCATATTGCATATGATTTCAATTTTCTGCAAGAGACTTATTGCACATCAGATTTTTTCATCTGGAGGCAGTGGGGATCAAAAATGTTTATTTTTTATTGCTATTTATTATTTTTTCCACAATACACATTTTACAATTAAAATATCAATGGAAATTATGTTTCATCTATTTTCACCAATCTATTTAGATTTTTGTATAAAAAAATTAACCATTTATTCATGAGAGGACAAAAGCTGTGCTGCCCATGCTGTTGTTGCTGTATTTGACAAACTAGGTAATGTAAGGGTTAAACATTTTTATTTTTTATTAAATGAGGCAAACAATTGGTAACACTTTACAATAAGGTTCATTGGTTAATGCATTTACTAACATGAACTAATCATGAACAACACTTGTTAAGCATTTATTAATCATAATTGAACATTTACTAATGCAACATTAACATCCAAGTCCATGCTTGTTAACTTTAGTTAATGCACCATGAGTTAACAAACTAACAATAAACTACTGTATTTTCATTAACTAACGTTAACTAACATGAACAAATACAGTAGATGTATTGTTCATTGTTCGTTCATGTTAGTAAATGCATTAATTAACATTAACTAATGAACCTTATTGTAAAGTGTGACCAAATAATTTGTATAAATCAAACATACCGTTTAATAGTAGCAAATGCTTGAGTATATGATTATTTTATTTTTTTTATTTTTAATAATCAAATTTATAATCAAATATAATTTTCTGAGATTGCAAAATTAAACTCAGAAACTATTTGCAGTGTTTATTTCATTGTATTGTGGTAATGCATGTTAACACAATGTGCTAATATTATTATTATTATTATTGGTATTATTATTATTCAACATATGTAAAATCAAAAATATAAATATTGATCAGAGGTGATGATTGTGCATGTGCATAATGTAAATATTTAGTAATGCAAATAGGAAGTTTATTTTACCATACCAAAAGAACCTATATTTAAAAAAAGATGACAAGTTAATAATTTTTTTTAAATATCACAATTAAAATGAATGAGAAAATATATTTGAAATATTTAGGATTTTATTGTTTTGCATGTATTCATGCTGCTTAATCAAGTTTAAAGTTCTGAATCAAGTTTACATCAACTGTAATAATAATAATAATAATGGCCGTCACGGTGGCGCAGTGGGTATTACGATCAACTCACAGTAAGAAGGTTGCATGTTCTCCCTGTGTTTGTGTGGGTTTCCTCCAGGTGCTTCAGTTTCCCCACAGTCCAAAGACATGTGGTATAGGTAAATTGAATAAGCTAAATTAGCCGTAGTGTATGAGTGTGTAAATATGAGGCTGGAAGGGCATCTGCTGCAAAAACACAAGCTGGATAAGTTGTTGGTTTATTCAGGGACTAGGCTGAAAAGAAGATGAATAAATGAATAATAATAACAACAGTCAATAACATTATTTATTTTTACCCTGAAATATTGTGCAACTTAAAAAAAATCCAATCTGTTAATCCTCAGCGTACAGCTTTTAATCGTATTTTTCAAATGCCTCACCTCCTTATGTTTCAATTAGCTATGCAAGTGTGTTTGCATAGGCCTCTGGGTCTACTCTTTATTCCTCATGTGTTCATTGGTCTCAACACTGCATCCAGCCACTGGCCTTGGCAACAGCAGCATTTTAGCACATGCATAGCAGCTTCTCCTATAGCAACACTTCAGAAACAAACACAACTACTGTTGATCTAATAAATTACATGAATGGACAGCAGAAAAAAAAGAAAGAAAAAAACGTCCCTGGAGAAGTCAGGCATAGTTTATTTTTTACAGTGTTTTTACTAAAGAGTTTGCATTTGCAGTTTTTCATCTACACTTTTGATCTGTCTGTTTGTCATCTTTTCTCAGCTGAGTGTGAGCATGGAGGATTATGATTACTTATTCAAAATTGTGCTGATAGGAAATGCAGGAGTGGGTAAAACCTGCCTGGTGCGACGTTTCACTCAGGTTTGTAAAGGAAAAAACACTGCTTTTCTTTCTGTTTTAATAATTCCGTATGTGTAATTTGATCTTTTTTTATATTCTAGGGGCTGTTTCCTCCTGGACAGGGTGCCACAATTGGAGTTGATTTTATGATTAAAACTGTGGAAATAAAAGGAGTTAAGGTGAAGGTTAGTATACTGCATTTGCGTTTATAAATTTATGTATAATAATAATAATAATATTAATAATAATAAAAAAAATAATAATAATGTTTACAATTCAATATTTATCAATGTTTAATATTTACGCAGTGGCGCAGTGGGTAGCACGTTCGCCTCAAAGCAAGAAGGTCGCTGGGTCGCTGGTTCGATCCTCGGCTCAGTTCGCGTTTCTGTGTGGAGTTTGCATGTTCTCCCTGCGTTCGCGTGGGTTTCCTCCGGGTACTCCGGTTTCCCCCACAGTCCAAAGACATGCAGTACAGGTGAATTGGGTAGGCTAAATTGTCTGTAGTGTATGAGTGTGTGTATATGTGTGGATGTTTCCCAGAGATGGGTTGCGGCTGGAAGGGCATCCGCTGCGTAAAAACTTGCTGAATAAGTTGGCGGTTCATTTCGCTGTGGCGACCCCAGATTAGTAAAGGGACTAAGCCGACAAGAAAATGAATGAATGAATGAATATTTACAAAAAGAAAATCTATATTATGTTTTTATTAAATAATAGTGATAATAATAGTCATTATCATTGTAATAACAACTGATGTCAATTGATATCATAAAATAACAACTGATGCCGTACATCAGTGTATCAACAGGCAGTATTTAATTATTTACACAATTATTATTTATTATTAAAAATATTTTATTTTTGTATTAATAATAATAAAATATTATTATTATTATTATTACATATTTACTATTATATATTTTTCAAATTTTGTTTACAGAACAATAAATTTTTCATAGTATTTTCTAGGGATGTCCCGATCCGATATTGATATCGGAAATTCGTCCGATATCAGTCCAAAAAACTATATCGGACTGCGTTAAAAATCTCCGATATAAGCAGTCCGATACTCTCTAAACTCCGTTACAGCTATTCTATCCAGCAGCGTCCAGAGCCAGCGTGCAAAGCCCACGTGATCACAACACTGCTTGCTTGCAAAGACTCTAAGATTTAACGTGCTCTTCACACTAAGTTATGGTGTATTACGATAGAAATCTATTGTGACGGTAGCACACGCTGACGCTATCAACAACGGCACTTCTCTAACGTTACTGGTTTATTTACTTCACGTCAAGCGATCTTTACATTTTTTGCATTAGGCTGCTAAGCAACATAAGGCACATAATGGCGACATAACGCACATCGTGCGAGCCTCAATTCGATCATGGCATATCGTGGTTCATCCAGTGTGATACCTAATTCGTCACCACCGCTTCCCACACATAAGACTTGAGAAAAGTCTCCGCCACAGACTCGCGGGCTCTGCTTCTGCAGCCGACCCACAGAGACGCGCTGGACACCTGCTTTGACTGTCTCTTTGAGAAGAGCACGAGGACACGCGAGAAAAAAAACATACAATACATTATCTTTTTCCCGGACAGGTCCTTTATTTGGGACTTAAAAATTGCATTCAGCCAAGATTTATAAACCAACGAACATGTCCTGGATTCTGCTTTCTTCAGCTACGTTTCTTCAATATTTTATACGCAAACTTTCAATCTCAATCTTTCAGCAGCACCAAGACTAGAGAGGGAGCAGATTTGACCTGTCAGTGGTGCACCTGGATAGTAGGAGTAAAATAGAGGATTTATTGTTCTTTATTTCATTTTTTTACTTGAACACTCTGAAAGGAACAGTGTCATGTAAAATGCCAAACATTTTTGTTGTTTTAATGGTCTGTTAAATAAGAATAACAAATCATTCTGTTGCTGAGGGCCATTACAGTTTAAAAGAAAGAAAGAATGGCATTAGAATGGGCTTTTGGGGCAGAAGGAAAATTTAATTAGAGACATTCCCATGTTTAACTCCTCTTTAAAAAGCCCAGAAAGATAAAGTGCTCTGATAAACAGTGTCAGCTTTGTACATCAGTTTGCAGTTCTCTTTATTTACATTGTCTAATTTTCCCATGTGTCAGTAGGGTGGAATCTGTGCAAATATGCAAATATAATGAATTTTGATAAATAAAATAATTCTTAAAAGTCGCATTATTTCAAGTGCTGTGGAGAAAAGGTGTGTTTCAATCCAGCCTCTGCAAGTATTTTTATGTTAAATATAGTATGTGCAATATATATTATTATAAAATTAATAATGTTTGGGAACATTGATACAGCCATAATCTTCTTATGATACAAACACAGATGAAATAGCTCTGATCATGTAAATGTTTGTACTAACCATACTGCACATTTTTATTAACTTAATAAATTATTTCTGCTGCCAAGTGTGAAAGCTATTTTTCAGCTCAACTGGATCAAAAAATTATCAAAAAGCTGTGTGTGAAATTGAAATTTTGGACACTGAACCTTTAGCAGTTGTTCAATTAACAATTTTTTTTTCTTATGTTCTTGCTCTCTGCAGTTTCTACTCTTTGCTGATGGTAACTGAAGTGACCTTTAATTAGCATTTTGCACTTTAAAAATGTATTTTTGTTTATTCAATTAAGATATTTTTCAGGGTCTTAATATTTATTCTTTAATTCTTTTTATATATTCTTATGTAAAAGTTTACATGTATGCAACCAATAGTTAATAAACTGGTTGTTTTTTCCATACTTACTGTTGCTGACTTGTTCTCAGTTTGATCTAGCCGTTCATACATTCGACTCAACAAAATAGGTAAAAGTAAAGTATTCATAATTTGTGCTGATATCGGATTTATATCGGTATCGGACTGATGGCTGCAATATCGGTATCGTATCGGAAGTTAAAATGTTGTATCGGGACATCCCTAGTATTTTCTAAAATATTTTTTCTTCTGGAGAAAGTCGTATTCTTTCATTTTGGCTAGAAAAAAAAAGCTGTTTAAAAAATGTTTTAAAAATTAAGACATTTTAAAAAACTTATTAGCCCCTTAAGCAATATATTTGTTTTTGTCTACAGAACAAACCATCGTTATACAATGACTTAAGGCTCCTACACACTGGGACGTTTTTTGTTTGCGTTTATCGTCAGGGTTTTACGAGACGTTTTTCAGTATTCAAACCCAAGCGCTTTTTACTGGCGTCAAGCTGAAGAGTATGCAAAATCACTCTTTTGACGTTAGATGGCGCTGCACAACTTTAAGCTTCTGACACTCGCTTATAACACAGAAGAAGAGGAAGAGAGGGAGTTCACATGTTTGTTGTTAAGTTACTGGTGACTCGAACGAGCATGGATGGTTCAAGCAGCAGCTTTAGCTCTAGCGATGAAGAAATGATTAGTGTTCACAAGAGCAAAAAGCTGCTCCACGTTCATATCACCTCTGGGCATCTTCTTCAATGTGCGCTCGCATTGACAGTTTTGCGCTTGAGCGCCTCCAAGGGCTGTTTACTGTAATTTCAGCAGCTTCGTGCACGTGAACAAAAGTGCCAATCTGATTGGTGGAGAAGAAACAAACAAAAAAAAAATTAGCATGAGGCTTTTTTTTAAATGATGCTTTTGCGCCTGGGGTTTTGCGCGTTGGTGTGCATGATCACATTGACGCCCATTATTAAGTCACGAGGTGTTAAACGTCGACGGAAAATGTGAGCAAAAAATGTCTTAGTGTGCACGGGCCTTTAATCTTAACCTAATTAAACTAGTTAAGTATTAAAAATTGCACTTTAGGCTAAATACATTACTAGAATCTTAAAAATATCTAGTAATATTATGTATTGTCATCATAGCTGTAGGGGTTGAACTTACATTAAAAGATCAATAAGGGATTTATTAGCTCATTTCAAGGAATCGAATCTTGAAGAGTTGAATCACTTGATTCAAGTCAATTGAGTTAGAGTGAATCAGACTAATAGATTCACACTTTATCAACCATTTGTCCAGCAAAAAGAAGACACCGGCTGTTACTTAATATGCGTTCATCAGTGATCTTGTGCAATCAATACCGGTGCCAAAACGGTACCTGAACTGATACTTTTGAGCCACAAAACTATGGTGGATGACTATAGAAAGTTTTATTCGACAAAATTAAAAAAAAAATTTAATAGAACAATATAATTAAAATTCAAATTAAACATCAATTCATATTTTATATATTTGAATTACATTAATATATTTCCTTTGATCATTTGTTGGTTAGCATGAATTTGAAATTTGCATTATGAAATTATATTAGCTTACTACTAATCAGTGAAAAGGCTGTTGTCAAAATACTAAACTCGGGTTGGGGCTTTTGACTGTGTTTACATCGTTATCATTAATCTAATGATTTGCCTTAATCTGAATAAGACAATAATATGATTAAGGTGTTTACATTAGTTGCTTTTTGAATCTTCCTTTTATGATCCTGTCTTACATATTATAGTACATAGATGATTAATGTCATTGTGTCACCACGCTATCCATGTTTTCTCCAGAGTTTCAAGTAATTTCAGGTGTATTCTTATTTGTTCAACTTTAACTGGAGTTTCAATTTCATTCAGAAACATTTCATTCATGACCCCATTACAAACAGTTATTTGATGCAAGCATTAAGGACTGGTGGAAGAGTGCTCTTTTAATGGAATTTGATACCACATGTTGAATAGAAAAACCTATCTGTGGTCCTCAGTGCTGGAGCAAGCTGAACTGCCGCTCTAGGCAGAGGATGATCACGCCGCCCAACAACCCCAATGTGAAAACAAAAGTGACATGTGAATGAAAATGAAGTGAGGTGTCGCGGGCCTATATTCTGCCGCCCTATGCTTGGATATAACTGAGGACGCGCAGTTGCTGAGGGAGGGAGGGAGGTGTCGCGGACGCTGCCCTCTCTATTCTGCCGCCCTATGCGCGGAAATAACTGAGGACACGCGGGTGCTGATGGAGGTGTCGCTGACGCTGCCCTCTCTATTTTGTCGCCTATGCGCGAATATATCTGAGGATGCAGGTGGTAAGGGAGGTGTCGCGGACATAACTGAGGGTGGTAAGGGGGGTGTTGCGTACACTGCCCTCTCTATTCTGCCACCCTAGGCGGTCGCCTAGGTCACCTGTATGGACGCGCTAGCCCTGGTGGTCCTTTAGGGTAATCACAGTTTACATGATAGTCTAGAGTCTTAATCAGAGTATTGTCTTAATCATATTAATGATTGTACATGCATATACGAACTGATTGAAAGTGCCAGATGATGTTGCAGGCTTTCAGAGACAGCTCATTCCTCCGCCTTTAAGTTGATTCCATGATTCCTCAAATGTGTCATTAAGTTTGACGTATTTCCCCCTTACACGCAACTTTTGTAAAGCATCTGCTTCACGTTGTTGTGTCAGAATCCTTGCTTGTAACATATGCTATAGAACGCTTAGTTTAAGCAAATTGGATGAATGCAATCATGCGTGTTGTTCTGAAAAGAGTCACTCTTGCTCATGGAATGCGCTGTAATGTGTGCGTTGCATGCATTCGTTCCCTAAGCAACAAGACAAAACGACTGACATTGCCTGTCCGAACTCCTGACCGTATTGTTTAGAATTAAATGTTTAGAGAGTAAAGAGTGTGTCAAAGCGTACCTATGTGTGCCTTTGATGTACCCCTTGATGCTTCTTACGTCCTTGTCGCAGCACCAGTGGCACCGAAATTAGGCTCCAAAATTCATATGCTGATTCGGTCCGGAGCACACCGGTTACAGACGTACCGATGATATAATGGCATAAGATTTTGATACCAAACCCTTCTCGGGTGTTTACCTAAATGAAATGACGACAGTAAACCTTACCATGAAAATCTTTATAAAGGCACAAACACAATATGGATGTTAATTTGTTGAAATACATACTAAAATTATGTTTATTTGTATTGTGCAATGTATATTTGTAACTTTTTTAAGCATAGTATATTTTGTGAAAAGGGAAGAGACTAAAAATCAACCCTGAACAACCTTTTTAGACAGAGGCGCAAAGCATATTTTTCCATTCTTAAAATTGCAAAGATGGGTTCAGACACACCCTTAATGCTATTGCACCCTGCGCTATAGACTTTGCATCTAGATCGTTAAAATAGAGTCATATGTGTTTGCATGCTGAAAGCCATCACACACGTTTGTTAAAATCATTATAAATATGCCGATAAAACTGAATATTATCTTATTTCAATAACACAATGCAAGCAACACGTTGATAATATAAAATAATCATATTAGATTACAAACAACCCAACGAGTTGTTTAGCATGTGTGCATCGCTGCTATTATGTTTACACATGTAATATTTTTCCTGATGCGATTTTGACATTGGACTGATAACAATAACACTAAAAATAGCATTTATCGTCCAATAACGATATGGCCGCTGATGTATTGTGCATCCATAGTTACTAAATTTATAGTAATATCACTAAAATGTTATGGACTGAAAATCCTCCACCTCCACACATGTCTCAGATCTGCTGTAATTGCTGCTCTCTGAATTACTGTTTATCTACCCTGCATTTGTGTTTATGTTGCCGGTGTAAACATCTGTAGTGCACGTAATTAAACTCCCCTTTTCATGCAAACCCTTCCTACTTTTGTCACTCGACACTCCCATCTAAACAAAGCTGGATACACCCACTTTGCTGACTTTTCAAACTAGAGGTGTGAAAACACCATGCTGTGACAGAATAAGAGGTCATGGTGAAACTTGCATTCCATTTTAGATGTGTTCAGCTAGGCATTTGTTGCAGTGTTCTATGTCTCTGGTCATTCTCTGGATCGCTGGGAATCGTGCAAACACACAAAAGAGAAAAGGGAAACGTGTAATTCAAAAAATATATATATATATTTCAAAGGAATTGTCAAACTGCCTATAGAAATTGTGCCTATTTAATATTGACTACGGTGTTTATGAACGGTGGTTTATGTCTTCATCCTCAGGCGACAAGCTTACCAATTCTTTTGCAAATTTCTAATTCTTGCAGCCATATCAGGCCTTAACTTTTTGTTTTCTTTTTACGGCTAAATGTACTAATGTGTTATTTTTCAATCTCTACAATCACACCTGAAAATGGATTAAGCTCTGCTTCTGCATTTTTTTAGTGATTGGACCAGGATAATTCTTTAACAGTTCCTGAACAATCCAGAAAAGGAGTCAAGCCTAAAATATCCCTAACATTTCTATCATTTCTAACATGTTACTTGCAAAATTAAAATAGTGGCTACTAAATTAGCATCCAGTCGAGAACTCAATTCTTGCAGCAAAATCAGTCCCAAAATATTTTTATTGCTGCTATAATTTCTGCACAAAACAGAACAAATTATTTTCAACAATTCCTACAATCTCCAAGAAAACAGACTTAGACACAGCACCTGCCATCTTTGGAAAAAAGGACCAAACTTTTTCCTGAATAATTCCTACAAGTACCCTGAGAAAAAAACTAAGCTTAACATTTCCACTGCTCTTTCAAAACCTTTTGATGAATGGACAAAATTGTTTCTTTAAATATTCCTGCAAATATCAAAGAGAAGGCCTGAAATTTTAACTATACTATCACTGTATTTTTGTTTTTATTAATGCACCACATATAGAGGTTGAAAGCTTCTTTAAAAAATTGTTTCTTTTAAGGGTTCTTTAAGAGAGCTTCACCAAAGTAGGATCTTTAAGAAGAGATCCAGTTGATTAAAATAAACTGTGTCCACAGACGCAATATGCGGATCCAGGACTCTTCCACAAACAAAATTTGTTTATCTTCACCTTAACCTCCTAGGGCTTAGTGGCCACATATGTGGACAGCTCTTAAGTGGCTATTTAAAATACTTTAAATGTTTTGTTACAGATGTCATTCTGCAACTGTTTTGCAGCATATGAAATGTCCAAAACACTATTTTTAACTGTTCAAAATGGGGAATTTTTTTTAAAACTCTATGATAGTCAAAACATGTTCATCTTCAGTCTCTCCTGAATGAAAAGACATGAACGACAGGTTTAACCACTTTCCTCCAAAAGAAAGCCCTTGTTTTATATTTTTCTGGAATGATTTACTGGCGGTAGCGATATTCCCCTCAATAGCTGCACATCATTCATCTTCTCCAATGGATTGGTTCAGTGAAAATGCGCCTTGGCACTTTCTCTTCTTCTATTAAAACATATTCAGCCATAGCATTTGAGTTTAAAATTGACTTAAGGGAGCTGTTTGGGTCCATTAAATTTATTAAGTAAAAGTAGTTGCTACTTAGGGGTAGCGCGGTGGCGCAGTGGGTAGCACAATCGCCTCACAGCAAGACAGTAGCTAGTTTGAGCCCCGGCTGGGTCAGTTGGCATTTCTGTGTGGAGTTTGCATGTTCTCCCCGTGTTGCTGTGGGTTTCCTCCGGGTGCTGCCGTTTCCTCCACAAGTCCAAAAATATTTGGTACAGGTGAATTGGGTAAGCTAAATTGTCCCTAGTGTATGTGTGTAAATGAGTGTGTATGGATGTTTCCCAGTGATTGGTTGCAGCTGGAAGGGCATCCGCTGTGTAAAACATATGCTGGATAAGTTGGCAGTTCATTCTGCTGTGGTGACCCCAGCTTAAAAAGGGTACAAAGCCGAAAAGAAAATGAATCAATGAATGAATGAGTTGCTACTTAGAACTTAATTAAGGGGGAAACTAAATGACAGTCTTAAGTCTAGGTTTTTTTTTTTTTTTTTTTACTAAGGGTTCGCTTAACCTTATAACTAAAGGATATCTTAGCTTAAGGGTTTTCATGCAACTGGGCACTGATGTCTAGCTTTGTATGCAGACAACAGAAAACAGCCGTAGTCATCATCTAACCATATCTGTAGCAAATATTCATGTGACTGTGTACATTTTTGGGTAGTGCTGTGTTGGCAGAAGTATGGATACACTGCCTTGAAAAGGGTCTATCGATATTGATCTAAGCCATTTTTACCCATACAGTATACAAACACACACATACATGCACACACACACACATGACTTGCCTAAATTCTTAGTTAACCTATTTTGATTAAAGTTTTATAGATTGTTCTCTGTTAAACAGTACTTAGGAAAAGTTTAAAAAGCTTAAATTTCACATTAGGGCTAATAATTTCGACTGTATATTAAATTATATTTTAAGCAGAAAGGTGACTAAAGTTTGCCTAAATTTTTTTTTTTTTTTTTTTTTTTTGTCTGTGGGGTCCTCTGGGCATTTTGCATATTTTAGTCACCTTTCTGCTAATTGGGCTGTACTTATATTGGTAGTCTGTGTAGTCTCTGCTAGATTTTACTGATAATTGCATGGGCTAATTCCCACAGCTCCAGATTTGGGACACAGCTGGTCAAGAAAGATTTCGCTCTATAACTCAGAGCTACTACCGCAGTGCCAATGCCCTGATCCTCACCTACGACATCACCTGCGAAGATTCGTTCCGGTGCCTTCCTGAGTGGCTGAGGGAGATTGAGCAGTACGCCAACAACCAAGTGGTGACAATCCTTGTAGGTGAGTGTTCAACGTTGTGCTAGGGCTGGACAATAATTCAATATCAATATATATCGCAATAGAATCTTTTTTAATAACGGTGATATAATTTTTAAACCCATTTTTGGTATTTCGATATAAATTAACTTCATTATATTTTATTATATGAAAGATCTTATACATTGTATCATTTGTCACCAGGGCTGGACTAGGGTAAAAAAATCGTCCCTGGCATTTTGGGCCAGAGCGGCCCATTACATTCAATCAAAATGCTATCTATCTGTGCATGTCCAATATGTTTATCAACTCCTATTTTATAAAAACACAAAAGCCATATATATTAAATAAATAAATACAGATATTAATCTCAATTTAATTTTTATATACTGTCCATAAAGTTTTTTTTAAGTGATAAAAAATACACTATTCATTCATGTATTTTCCTTTGCCTTAGTCCCTTGTTTATCAGGGGTTGCCACAGTGGAGTGAACTGCCAGCATTTGTTTTATGCAGCAGATGCCGTTCCAGCCACAACCCAGTATCGGAAATCATCCAAGCACACTCATTCACACACACACTCATACACTACAGCCAATTTAACTTATTCAATACACTATTCACTAATCAAAACATAATATAAGGAAATTTGTTTAATTTTGATATTATGATTACCAGACACCAAACAGCCTTTTGTAGCTACACATTTATATGAGCATCATCTTCACTCTGCATATTTATAACAAAACAGGGCTTAAATATAACTGCCTCCTTTTCATTGAAAAGAACAAACTTTACCCCGTCGCTTTTGCAGAATATCAGTTTTAATAATCAAGTATAAAAGTATAATGTACAATAAATGTAGCTATACGATAAATGTAAGCAATCAATCAATGTGCAAAATCATTGTACGTGGTTACATAAATTAATATTTAACTTATCTTTGCACTCAGCCAAAATAGAGTTACCCGAGAACAAGTAATTCAAAAGACAGAAGATAGAGTCGTTAGATAGAGACAACAAGATGAATTCAATAACACGTTTAGAAACTACAGTGAGATGAGATCCAGCAGTAGATCTTTTATGAACTGTCCGGCATGCACTATACTCCTACCTGGGGTTTATGCTCAAGGCACCAGCTGGACTACTGGCTGCAGCTATTGGCAGAGTGTGTGTGGTCACCAGATTTGCGTTTTTGGCCATGTACTAGAATGAACGGAAAACTTTTCAGAACAGCTAAATGAAACGTGTGTTTCCCGCAGTTTCTCTGCGCCTCTCTTCCGTTTCTTCTCTTTGACTCTTGACTATTTTGACAAATACACACAGACTATGCATGCTCACAAAGAGCGCAAAATACTAGGAGTTTGTGATTGGGCCAGCCCAATGTCAATAAAAAAAAGAACCAATGGGCTTGTCCCTAAAACTACTTATTGATTTTAAGGAAAAATCTGGGTTCAGTCTACAGGACAGTTTATGACTACTGATGCCAGTAAGTCTGCTCTAAGCCTCTTTGGGTGACATTTTAATTACAGGACACTTAACAGATTTTCCTGGGTCCCTTTGTTGTAAAAAAATAAATGAGTGAAAAGAAGAGAGAACCCAGTCCAGGAGACTCGGAACAAGCAGAATTCCTTTATTGAGACTTGTTGGTTAATCTGCAGTCATACAGCGTCTTCAAGATGTCCATGTGTCTGCAAGAGCCTACTAGAGGTCCGCAGTCTGCAAGTTCTTTCACAAGTCTGAATTAGTCTGAATTGAGACAACGATTTCATGTCTATATTGTGTTCTTAGGAGGAGGGGATTTGGCTAAACAAAGCATGCAAATTAAGAGTTGTGGTCGGCAGGGTAAACTGCTTTTTCAGGCTTTGATCTCATCATGTTCTGGAGACAGAAACCGCCTGACCATTTGATCGAAAAGAGAAAACAATAGACACCCCATGCTGTGAAACTGACAATTTGCATTACTTTGGCTTAGCTTGTAATCAGAAAGACAAAGGTTAAATGACCCTCCTAGCTGGCATGTCAATGAAATAATATAATTAAAAACCAGAGAATATAACTTTTTAGTTATACGTAGATTATTGTTAATTTGAAATTAGATGATATAAATTTATATTTCCACAGTTCCCCCTTTGAGAGTTATTTAAAAACTCTCACAAAAAAAATATAAATTTGTAAGCTTTCCTAAAACCATTCAATGGCTTCTGTATGATAACAGAAGCCCCATCTTCTAGTCATGTAACTTGAAAAGTTACAGGCACATTTAACTTATTCTGTGTCATTTCAATATCTACGTAGATGTAAGTGTAGATTTCAAAACTGTTCACACGTTTATGACAATCAGTTGTAATTTTTATAAATCCTACATGATGACACAAAAAATCATGTAGTTAAACTGCAGATCTTCTGAAAGTCCATGGCTTGTGAATAGTGTTCAGTCTTTTGTGAGGTGTGTTTCTTGTGGTTCTTCTCCAGCACAGAGTTGATCTGATGACTTCCTGTCATTCATGGATCTCCGTAGTGATGCTCTGGTTCAGAGTGTTTCTTGAGAAGATGCAGTGTTTGTGTTTACCTGCACACAAGAAAACAGGGAAACAGCAGACCAGCAGTATTCATGCATAGACTTGTATGATCATACAGTTCATGTGTCTAGTTATTCAGGTGACTGTATAGTGGTTGTGTTAAGTTGGTGATCGTATAGTGTTGTGTATTTTCTGTCTCCTAATCTTAAAGTTATGACACCTATAAAACAGTGAGGTAAGGGTAAATGGGGAAAAAGGGAGTCTTCACCACAGGGTGCGGCCCCTGAAGCCTGTTGCCTTCAGTTCTGCCCTGGGCTCCTCACTGGTTTGTGTGTCCTGTTCTGTCCCTGAGTGTGGTGGGCAAACTTTAAAATGTAAGACACAAACTATCATTCAATAAATATCAGTCCTATCGGACATCATAACATTGAATGGGTAGTGATTGGAAAATGTGTTAAACACATTCAAGGCTGTAAGTGGACTTAAGCAGAGTTCCCCAATAAAAAGGAAGAAGTTTCCTTTGTGTCTTTTTACAAAGAGTCTTTCATCTTAATTGTAAATGAACTGGGACATTAAGCACTTACAGCCAAAAAATGGTTAGCATCTTTGTGGACAGCTCAATGGATTTAGTGATGAGGGGAGGGGTATGTAAAGGGCATTTAGCAAACTGTTCAGAAGTTGATTTACCCTTTTCATCTCTTTAAAGTTCTTTTTATTCTTTCTACACTCCCTCATCCAATGTCCTTTTTTACCACAGTAATGACAACAGATATTTTTCCTAAGACATTTGTGATTTGATGTCTTTTCTGTGTTGACCTTAGTGGCAGCTGCTTCAAATCTGACTCTGTCTTTGATGTAAGAGTCTCTTTCCCACAAGGCTAAACTGTTCATATTATTTCTGAGAGTGGTGGAAGACCAGGTGATGTTAAGAAATGGCAAAGCTTGTCTGTATTCAGTTGCAAGGCCATCTGACCAGATGCGGACTAGGGTCCCTTATCATTTAGCACACTGTCCGAATTATCAGCTAATCCACTGTAAGTTATGGCGGATTGACAAAATCTCTCAGTGAATTCATTCACAGATTCATCTTTCCTTTGCACACAACAAGTCACTTTTGACCAGTCAATCTTTGGGCCAACAATGTTCTTTAGAGCTTTCAAAACACCCTCTCTCAAATCATCCTTACTGGCATGTTGTAATTTAGAGGTCACAGTATGCTCAAAACTGTTGAATTCAGATTCAGTGAGAACTTGAGACATTAGCTGGGTGACTTCTGTTAATGACATGTCATAAAGACGTATTTTGCTGATTAGTGCTCTGCTAAACTCTGAAAAATTTGTGCGTGCTGATGGTAAGCTTTGAGACAGTCTGTCTATTTCTCTAGGTCCTAGTGTTCTGGAAACTGTTTGAATTTGAACAACAGAAGTGTTGTTGTGTGAACTCTCAGTTCTCTTAGACCTTCTTCTTTGTCAAATTTAGCCTGACTGACTCTGTTATTGAGTCCATGTGCTGTCTTAGCAGCGATTTGAAATCCTGATCTGACAATAAAGGAGATGTTAAACCACCTTTTTCAGTTGTAGTAATCAGTCTTGTATTCTGTCTGAACATTTTGTGAGCTTATTATCACAAAGTAAAAATACTAAAACTTTTCAGATGAAAGTGTAGTAATTTCTTCTCTGGCGAAACAGAGGGTAACAATATTAGCACATGTTGCTAAAACTTCCTGCCTGAACAAGAGATAACATCAATTAGCTTGTATAGCTAAAACTTCTCTGGTTGAACAGAGGGAAAACAAAATAAAAGAAAAGAAAATAGCGCATAAGGCTTAACTTCTCTGAAGAGAGGATAACTTTTTAAAAGAAAATAGCACGTAGGGCTTCACTTCTCTGTCTGAACAGAGGATAAACTGTTACTTCTCTATTGAAATAGAGAATAACTTTTTGTTAAACAAACCCTGCAGCTGTTTGTTAACTTTTCTCTGATGGAGCAGAGAATAACCATGTGTATAGACTGGTCTGTATGGTTCTTTTGAAAGAGTGAAACTCACCAAATCGAGGTTAAGCTGAAAAGATTCAGTCTGGAGTGATCTGATCTTTGTATTCAGGTAGCTTCAATGTTCATCAGGGTTGCAGTCAGCAAATAGTTGAGAATTTGTGACGTCTGCTGAGTGACTTCAAATTGCCGTTGAGCTGAAGATTGCGTCTGAAGAAGTTTCCTTGATCTTGAAGGTTCAAGTTGAATTCCACGTGGATTTCAGTCTTTTGTGGCAAATTGTTGAGAATTTGATGATTTCTGTCTCTATCCGGGACACGGCACCAAGTTGTTGTAAAAAAAAATAAATGAGTGAAAAGAAGAGAGAACGCAGTCCAGGAGACTCGGAACAAGCAGAATTCCTTTATTGAGACGTGTTGGTTAATCTGCAGTCATACAGCGTCTTTAAGATGTCCATGTGTCTGCAAGAGCCTACTAGAGGTCCGCAGTCTGCAAGTTCTTTCACAAGTCTGAATTAGTCTGAATTGAGACAAAGATTTCATGTCTATATTGTGTTCTTAGGAGGGGATTTGGCTAAACAAAGCATGCAAATTAAGAGTTGTGGTCGGCAGGGTAAACTGCTTTTTCAGGCTTTGATCTCATCATGTTCTGGAGACAGAAACCGCCTGACCATTTGATCGAAAAGAGAAAACAATAGACACCCCATGCTGTGAAACTGACAATTTGCATTACTTTGGCTTAGCTTGTAATCAGAAAGACAAAGGTTAAATGACCCTCCTAGCTGGCATGTCGATGAAATAATATAATTAAAAACCAGAGAATATAACTTTTTAGTTATACATAGATTATTGTTAATTTGAAATTAGATGATATAAATTTATATTTCCACACCTTCAACTAGAAATTCAAAGACATTCCTGTTCCCTTTGGTCTACACACACACACACACACACCCACAAATACACGAGGCTCCCGACCTAAAATGGACTCCGAAATCCTGAATCACCCCAAAAGATAAATGTTATATGTTTTTCTAACTTCGTACTCCTTTTCTGACTTTTCTTACCAGTATAATCCCTCATATAGCTTGTATGCCTTGTCAATAATAATCAATAATGTCAGAATGTGTAAAAAAAAGCCTACGTACTCCTAAGGGCATCATGTGTGATACCAATATGCAGCTTACATGTAGCGCATGATCATAATCACTACGTCTGTAACGACAGGGAGATGACACTCACAACAGAAGGTAGGATCCAAATGCAGGTTTTAATCGTTGTCAGGTAAGCAATGGTCAACAGGTATAAACAGATATATTCAGGCAGGCCAGAATCATAATCAGTACACAGGCGAGAGGTCAAAAAGGCAGGCGGCAGGCAGGGAGAACAAGAGTACAAAGCTAAGTCATGAAAATATACAGGATTAATATACAGAAAAAATATACAGGAAATATACAGGATTAACGCGTTGTAATGTCATACACATTAGAGATGTGCGGATGGGCTATTATTTCATCCGCTACCGCATGACAAAAATCATCATCCATCCGCCATCCATCCGCAGTAACATTTTTGACCAATTTTATTTGTAGTCCGCGGCTATAACCGCCAACCGCGCATCTCTAATACACATATACAGTGAACCACACTCTGCAAACTGTAGGGGTGAATGTGTGGCTTAAATAGTGTGTGTTAATCAGTCTCTGAAAGTCCTCAGGTGTGCGAATGTAATCAAGCTAGATGAGTGAGCAGGCGTGAGTGTCTGGGAGAAGTGCATGTATGCATATGTAGTCCAGAAGAAGGCAGATTTGTAGTCCTGTGTGTGTGTGAGTGTTTACCAGCGTCATCTGGTGGTTAGATCTCGCTGGTGATCATGACAGAGCCCCCCTCTAAGGAGCGGATTCCAGACGCTCCTAACATAGTTCAGGCGGGAGGTGGAGCGTAGGCGAAACAGGGGGAGGGATGGAGGCATGGAGCTGCAGAAGACCCGAGTGTGGAGCTGCGAAGGGGCCTGGAACGTGGAGCTGCGTAAGGCATGGAGAGTGGAACTGCGGAGGGCCTGGAGCATGGAGCTGAGGTGGCCCAGGATTATGACGGGGCGGCGACCATTCAGGAGGCTCGGGTGGTGGCTGTGGCCATTCAGGAAGCTCAGGCGGCGGCCATTCAGGAAGCTCAGGCGGCGGCGTCGACTCTGGCTGTGGCGCCGGCTCTGGCGGTGGCAGTGGCAGCTAGGAAGGGTCTGGCCGCTCTGGAGAGTCTGGCAGCTCTGGAGGGTCTGGCAGCTCTGGAGGGTCTGGCTGCACTGGAGGATCTGGCAGCACTGGAGGTGGTGGTGGCAGCTCTGGCAGTAACAGCTCTGGTGGTTGCTGCACCCTGCTGAAAAATCCAGCTTAAACTAGCCTAGGCTGGTTGCCTGGTTTTAGCTGATCGACCAGGCTTGTTTTAGAGGGGTTTTGGCCATTTCCAGGCTGGTTTCCAGCCATTTCCAGCCTGGTCTTAGCTGGTCAGGCTCGGAGATGACCAGCTAAAACCAGCTTGACCAGCCTAGCCAGGCTGGGAGCCCAGCCAAAACCAGCTATGTCCAGCTTAAACCAGGCTGGTCAAGCTGGTTTTAGCTGGATTTAGCTGGTCATTTTCCAGCCTGACCAGCTAAGACCAGGCTGGAAATGGCTGGAAACCAGCCTGGAAATGGCCAAAACCCCTCTAAAACCAGCCTGGTTGACCAGCTAAAACCAGTCAACCAGCCTAGGCTGGTTTAAGCTGGATTTTTCAGCAGGGCAGCTCTGTCAACTCAGGTGGTGGTGGCCATTCTGGTGGCTCAGGTGATGGCGTTTCAGGAACTGGAACAGGAACTAAGAAAGGAACAAACTCGGAACAAGAAGCCATCTTGTGAGCTGGTGGGTGATTGGCGCTTACCACATTGTGAGCTGGAGGGCTGGTTGTGACAACTTTGTGAGCTGGAAGACTGGAGGTGGCCATTTTGTGAACTGGCAGACAGGACGCGACCATCTCGTGAGCTGGAGGACTGAAGGCAGCCATTTTGTGAACTGGAGGACTGTAGGCAGCCATCTTGTGAGCTGGAGGACTGAAGGTAGCCCTCTTGTGAGCTGGAGGAATGGTGGCGGCCATCTTGGGAGCAGGCTGGGGTCTAGGCTGGTGAACAGGGGACTGGAGTACTGGAGATGCAAGCATAATAACATTACTAAGGGTGGAGCAGCAAGACCCATTGCCGGTGGGTCTTGCTGTCTTTTGCCCCCCCCCCCCAAAAAATATTTAGGGGTGTCCTCCACCTCTCCTACAGTGAAGGAGGACCCACTGAGTTGCAGTGCCAGATCTATATAATATCTTAGCGTCCAGTGGGGGTTGTGCAGTGGCATATTGGAATAAAGGGGCTCAGACAGTCCACCGTGAAAAAAGATCATAAGGCATACCTCGTCCAACGTGGTTAAATGAGCCAGATTGATAAAGTCCTCCACATTGTTCTATCGGCCGTGCTCCCTGACGCAGGCACATGATTTTAATCCCCGCTGGATCCATTGTGTGGCCGAGTCTTCTGTAACGACGCGGAGATGACACTCACAACAGAAGGTAGGATCCAAATGCAGGTTTTAATTGTTGTCAGGTAAGCAATGGTCAACAGGTATAAACAGATATATTCAGGCAGTCCAGAATCATAATCAGTACACAGGTGAGAGGTCAAAAAGGCAGGCGGCAGGCACGGAGAACAAGAGTAAAAAGCTAAGTCGAAAAAACACAGGAAAACAATACAGGATTAACGCGTTGTAATGTCATCTATACAGTGAACAAGACTCGGCAAACTGAAGGGGTGAATGTGTGGCTTAAATAGTGTGTGTTAATCAGTCTCTGAAAGTCCTCAGGTGTGCAAATGTAATCAAGCTAGATGAGTGAGCAGGCGTGAGTGTCTGGGAGAAGTGCATGTATGCATATGTAGTCCAGAAGAAGGCGGATTTGTAGTCCTGTGTGTGTGTGTCATCTGGTGGTTAGATCTCGCTGGTGATCATCACAATTTTTATTCATGTTTTCCCCTTCGGGGTAGTTTTGTTTTGCCTTTTATTTTTATTTGTAGTTTATAATAAATAATCCTACATTTTTCTGCAATTG
Organism: Danio rerio; assembly: GCF_052040795.2. Taxonomy (NCBI): domain Eukaryota; kingdom Metazoa; phylum Chordata; class Actinopteri; order Cypriniformes; family Danionidae; genus Danio; species Danio rerio. The sequence goes on along the minus strand of NC_141035.1, from coordinate 12,383,181 downwards.
GGTCTTCACTCCTTTTTTCCCTCACCGACCGTGACAAACAAGCTGTATTTATTATTGCGTACAAGACTTTTATAATAATGATAATATAAATTAAACCATTTCATACAATTACAGTGAAAGTAAACTACAATTAAAGGGGTGGTCCACTACGATCACATATTTTAAACTTTAGTTGATGTGTAATGTAGCTGTGTAAACATAAACAACATCTCTAGATGTAAAAAGTTCTAAGTTCAATGCAAAGGGAGACCTTGGTTTTTACAGAGTTAGCTTAGCAAAGCCTAGAATGAATGAATTTTTGGTGGACTACAAAAAATACTTCCGCCCCCTGTGAGATCACAAGTTTGTTTACTGCGCATTCCACACTGTGCAGGTAAGGCCCGTGGCCAGAGGCGCTGTAATGTTATAGCTGAGATTAAGCTAAAAACGTGTCTAAACCAACACAATCTCACGGCAGTTCGTAACTTTTTCATTTAGTGGCTAATTCGTATGAATTCGTACGATCTAATTCGTACATTTTAGTACGATTTGCTCATCCCCTAATGACGGTTGGGTTTAGGGGTGGGGTTAGGTGCCACGCCTCCTTTTTAAAATGGTACAATTTCTTACAACTGAACTTGTACGAATTCGTACGAATTAGCCACTAAACTGCCAAAACGTAAAATACTTACGTTTTCTCGAGAGATCAGGCTGGTCTAAACACGGCTGTTTCCACAGAGCTTCGTCTGTTTCTGTATTTTGCTCTTTCAAAGGACAAGACTCAAAGACAGAAGTGCCTACAGTTCAATATTAATTATGTTCCAGAGAATTATAAAACACACTGCAAGCATGATTTGACAAAACAGCTCCAGAATATCTCCTAGTTCAGTGCTGGATTCGGCTAAAATCTCCTGAAAGCAGAAGTTGTAAGCTACAAGTAAGTGTTTTTATTTGTTAGAATTGATTGTGACATGTACAGTGTCTAGCGTTAACGGTATGCTGTAGCAACGATGTAAACAATGCGAAATGCTGCTTTGCGGGCAAACAATTTAGCTACAAATTCAAATTTATCAGTCAAACTGCTGTAAACACACACACACACACACACACACTCAGCCAGCATGTTCGTGTCTCTTATGTGTGTGCGCACGGGACTGCACTGATTGTCTTCAGGCAGCTTTTCTATGTGTTTCACATCTCAGATAATGAAGTCGCAAAAGATATGTGGATGATTTATATTACTTACACCTGCATATTCCAGATACACATGAAAGACATTGTGTAAGGCATTGAGTTAAAAAAAAAATACAGATTAGCTTACCTGACTCGTGGTCGCAGCAGGATAATAAATCAAGGCTCAACAGGTAACATCCCACATCTTGTGCTTTATTCTTCTGTCACGATATATTTCAGAAAATAACTTAATCCGAGCATTAGAGAAAAAGAAAGTCCCACGCACATCCGCTTGTTACAGAAAGTTCACACATTCACACCACACACATATAGACGCACACACAAACGCTGTTTATGGAGCCACACCCCACTTTCACTCGTTACAGACACTTGTCAGATTTTATTTTAGAGAGCAGGCAGGAGGTTGACTGCATGTTTACACAGCAGAAAAGCGCGTGCTTTTACGGTCGTGATGTGAAGCCGATCCACGAATAGCAGCACATTATGTCGATGACCAATCAGAGTCACTTAAGGGCGGGCCTTTTAGAGCAGGGGTCTCAAACTCAATTTACCTGGGGGCCGCAGGAGGCAAAGTCTGGGTGAGGCTGGGCCGCATAAGGGATTTCACAAAAAAAAGTCCTCAAATGTCATTATTAACAGTTTTAATTATTTCTTCTGAACATGAAGTGTCCTGGACATTAATAGAACATTGAGTGAAGATTATGAACAGTTCTTCTGAACATGGCATCTTTTGCCTACTTCTTGCGGCCAGATCTTATATCTTATATCAAATCTTATATATGTATATATGTATATATATGTATAAATAAAACACCCCCACCCCACTCCAGTCACATCAGTCTGTACCAGTCTGTATCTACCTATAATATATATAAGATGCAGGCTGTAGCTAGGTAGGTGGCAGGCTGCAGATAGGTAGCTAAGTGGCAGGCAGGGGCGGGAACAGCTTACCTTGGTTCTGGCAGGCGCGAGTTCCCTCCCTGCCTGGTTTATACTTCTGCGTCAAGTGACCGGCGCAACTAACGGCGCAGGCAACGCGCGCAGCTGTGCATTTATACTTCTGCGCGCTGTCTCTGTTGGTCTGCATTAACACTTCCGAAACGCTAGTGGGCAGTGAGGTGTAAATCTTCCTCTGTGTCGAGTTTCTTCGCTTTTGACGCAGGTTTGACGCAGAAGTATAAATCACACTTCCCGCCCGTCATAGCGTCTAACAAAGGGGCGGGGTGCGTGGTGACGTCACCGGCATCCCCGCCCCTTTGTTTAGACGGCGGGCGGGGAATGCCAGTGACCGCTGTGTACGGATAGAATCAGCGGAGCGGGGAGCGCTCTCTCTCCCCGCTCCGCTGATTCTGTCAGTGTACAGCGGTCGGCACGGGCCACAAAATATTGCACTGAGGGCCGCAAATGGCCCGCGGGCCGCGAGTTTGAGACCCCTGTTTTAGAGGAACTAAGAAATATAACAGTCGTTTTTATGTTAGCTGAGTAGCTGTGTATAATCAAAGTGAGATATCTGAAAAAATAATGCAATTTCCTTCAAGTGAAACCAGGGTCCCCGCGGGGTCTTAAAAAGTCTAAAATTTAAAAATCGAAATTTAAGGCTTTAAAAAAGTCTTAAATTCGCTGTTCTGGGTCTTAAATATTTTTGCATAGGTCTTAATTTTGCGATGTCCATGTAACGCTACATCTAATGCTCATTTAATTAATTTTTGTTGTTGTTGTTGCTTGGTTTTTGGGGTGTTGTAGTTCTTTATTTCACTAGTCCAATTGTAATTTGCGGTATTACAACTACAAACAGGTCAGCTTGCAATAGCCAATCAGCTTTCTGTTATCAAACTCAGTGCGCGCGGCGAATGTGACGCCATCACTGTGTTTGAGGAAGTTCCCTTTGAGTGCGCGTGACATGATTTCGGCTGGCAGAGTATGCCGTTATTTCACTGACAAATGTCGTAAGCGCAGTTTTATAAGTCGGGAGCGCTGTAATACGAGAGAGTGGACAAAACTGCTCGTGGACAAAACTGCTCGCGAGGTCTCAAAACACTGGCTGCTCACGTGCGAATGATCTGCTCTCACTCCGTCGGACTCTGTTCGTGCTTTTGCTCTCCAGAGATGCTTCAGCATACTGTAGTATTAAAAATAGTGAACTGATAAAATGAAATACAGTTTAGTTTTACTACAGTAAAGTGTGGTGAATTGTAGAATAATATACCCTATATTGTAAAAAAAAATCTAAAGCACTGGGTAGTTTGTTTATAATACACTTGTTGTGTTACCATAGCAACTATAGTATTACCACAACAGATTAATTGAAGCACTTTACTGTACTTTACAAAATACTGTACAGCAGCCACTAGTTCACTTCATTTTAGAGATAAAATGGGATTGATAGTGACATTTATTTGAAGAGTGAATAGTACAGTAGGCTATAATACCTTATCAAGTGTTTTTCCCTATTTTCTATCACTGTTACATTCCTGCTTGTGTTAGTTGTATTTAAATGTTGTTGTTTTTTTTATTATTATGGTGCACCTTATGGATGATTAGGCAAGGCAAGTTTATTTATATAGCACATTTCGTACACAGTGGCAATTTAAAGTGCTTTACATAAACAAGAATAAAAGAAACAAGTAAAATAAAAATAAAAACAAATAATAAAAATGATTAAAAAACATAAAAACAGGTAAAATGTGATATAAAAGAATGAAAAAGAAGAGAAAAACACAATAGTGCAATCTGTCGGACGCAGCACAATATGATAAATGCTTTTAAAATAAAACTATTATCTGTGTCTTTAAGTGTTTGAAACTGGAAATATCTCATCATATAACAAAAAGCCAAAAATGTGATGTTTAATTAGATTAAACATGTAATATGCAAATCTATTTTAGTATTTTGGTTATTGGTAAGAAATAGTGTACTAATATAAATCATCAAAAAAGCACAAAAGGAATAGGGAACAGTGTACTGAGAGCGCGCAAGGAAATGTGTGCGTGAGCAGTGCGTATTTGAGAGTGAGAAAATTTGCATGTAAGCAGCATAATGTATTTGAGAGCTAGCACGCAGTTTTGTCCACAAACAAAGGAAATCGGTGCATGAGAAAAGAGATTCGCTAGCTCGTATTACATGAATGCACTCTTGACTTGTAATACTGCGCTCACGACATTTGTCAGTGAAATAACGCCATAGCGGAGCTAATGAAATTTTTTGAGACTCAGGTGAACAGTTTGCGCGGCGCCACATTTGATTTGAGTTGAATATAAAACACTTTGAAGAGATTTTGTCTAAAACAGGTACGTCTGTCTGTACTGACATCTTTATGATCCATCATTGTGTGATCATAGGGAGAACCAGATGACCAATAATTCTTGGCTAGAAATTGCAACAGCCATGGGAAAGGAGGAAAGTGTTTGTAAAACTTTGGAAAAACCTGAGGTATACATTTGTTAAAACAAAAAAGAGGCTCCCAAAAACATCTTCAATGATAATGATTTTCTTTTTATTCGTCTGATTTTACTTTGTTTTTTTTTTGACCGCCCCCTGTCATTTAAAAAAATATCTCAATGGCGAATGCGTCAAGTATAAAAGCCTCATCCGTTTTGTGAGGTGTGCGATGTGGCGCCAGGCGAAAGTATAAATCAGCGTTAAGATGTTTGTTTTTTTCTGTAGTTCAATGGTTCCTTTAACCTGTCTTTAGTACGTTTCAATTTAAATACATTTATTTTACCCCTAATTTTGTGCTTTTACATATTTTTTCTCGCGTGTTTTTGATATTGCAATATAGGTCTTAAATTTGACATCATGTTATCTGCAGAGACCCTGGAAACATAAGCACACATTGCTTTGCATCTTATAAACACAACCAAGCCTTAAAATTACTTTCTGGACCACCCCTTTAAAATAAGCTCATAATGATTGTTAAAAAGAGAACCTTTTCCAAGGCCTTTTTTCAATAAACATGGATTCAGAGATTTATTCATTTTATTTTGTGTTTTATTAGTTCATATAAATTACTCACATTAGGCTAGTGGATTGCATTTTATTGCTTTTATTTTCATGGGGTCTCTGCATCTGGTAGATCAGTCTAGTGCACTGAGCAAGTTTTGTCAGTGTTGATATTTACAGTAATTAACATCTTTGTGGCTGGGTCATGTCATATATCCAGAAACAGCATCGTTAGATTACGGCATTAGATAAGTAGCAGTTACTTTCATATGCGCGCCTTCTCTCTTAATTGTCTTCTCCATTACTTCATACCATGAAAAATACAAGGTGTGGTGAGCAGATTGAAATGCGTGTGTCTGACGTTGAATGTATGACTGACTGTGTGCCCTGAATTGTTTTTTTTTGTTTGTTTTTTTGGTGGACATGTTTGTGCGTCTGTGTTTTTTTTTTTTTTTTTTCAATTTAAATAGTGCATCATTTTTCAGAGTTCTTCCCTGCTTTCTGACTTTGCCATGTTGTTTGTGTGTTTCTATGGCAAATGCAGGGTCAACTACGGGAGCCCAGAGGCGAGTGTCAGGTGTTATGGTGAAAATCCATTTTCATTCAAACAAAAAAAAATTATGTGAACGTCTCACTCAAGTTAATCGTTAAAAAAAAAATTATCGCCCAGCCCTACAAGAAAGAACATCTAGGAAGATACACTAAGATTATATTTGGAGTGATGAAAATGTGTGAGAAAATGCACTGTGACATTAGTAGGAATAAGATCATATGTAGTGCCTATAAAAAGTAAGATAAAATAAAATGATTCAATGATTTTCAATGGCACCTCTGCACATTAGTATTTTAAAAATGAGCTGTAATGAAATTCTACTAATAGTAATAATGACTATGGGCCCTATCATACATCTGGCACAATATGGCACAAAATGTGTATGGCGCGATTTGTTGCTATTTCCAGACCAGCATTTTGCACCAGGTTGTTTAAACAGCAAATCCATTTGCACCACTTTGTGGACTCGTGGGTGTGCTGGTGCAAAAAGAGGTGTGTTAAGGCGCATTGTTGGCATGTTGCTTTTTTGAGGAACTGAAACAGACTGCGCCCTTGACTGACTAAAGCCCTGCTCACACTGTGAGATTTTAGCCACAATTTTTGTCATTTAAGACAAGTTTGGGGAATCCTAAAAGACTCCTGAAATCCTAGGCTTACATCGGTGATCTTTGATCGTTGGTTTGACATGTTCACATACAGCCCCTTAGTTCCTGTTGCGATCAGATTTTTCCACTAATGAAGTTGTGACAGTGTGAGAAGATTTTAGACACCTTCCTGCAGTGTGACAACAGCTGCGATGAGCGTCAATCCAAGAACCAATAAGAGCTCCAAATTTGATGACACAATCCATGCGACAATTCAAATGGCAGTGTTTTTTTTTTCCTGGTTTTATTATTGGCACATGCTGTGTGCAAAATTGCAGCTACCGATTGTTTACGTTTGCTGTGAGGAATCATTTCAGAACGGGGAATAGCGAAAGCGTCATGGGTGGATGACGTTCTTTGTTGTTTGGGGCGTCTTCATTGTCGTTCAGTCTGACTTTATGACAGCTGAGATCTTACAGCGTGACATGGGAGCCATGTTCGTGCAGTCTGACATGCTACAATCATTCAGGATTATAAGAAAATCACACATTAAAAAGCTGGTAAAAGTCCAAATGTTACAAAAAATTGTATTTTCTATATAAATAAATAAAAACCAATACCTCTATGACAAAACCAAAACAAGTTTGATTTGTCCACCTGTTGGGTTTTGAAGATGTATGCATCATATGGAGCAGTAGAATAGAACATATGTTTGGATATAACTCAGTTTTTTGACTACACTTTGTTGTCATTGTTAATTTATTAGTTAGCTAGAAATGAAAACTGAGTTTAGAAATAGTTTTGAAACAAATCTTTGTTAAAATTAAATATGTAGGCTAGTGGATGTTTTCAGTGCAGTGCGTACAACACTGTTTCAACACAGTACTTTTGCGCCTATAAAGTAAAGAGTAAAAGTAAAGGAAAGAGAAAGTAAAGAGGCTAAATAGAGGAGGCTCATTTTTATCCTCATGCAGACGGTCTGTTTAACTGTTTTCTCGCTAGTTAAGCATTCAGCTTTTCTTCTAATAAAGTACGCCATGTAAATAACAAATGCACCATGATGCAATGCAACTGACTGTTAAAAGGAATGGGAGATGAAACTCTGGTTGGTTTAATGCACGTTAAGCTTAAAACACACCAATGAAAGCTAATAAGCACAACCCTGTGAGACCATGCATCGTGGCGCACAGCATATTTTTCTGTCCCTAAAAACTAAAAGTGTATTCCGACACACCCTTAATACTTTTGCACCAAGCACTTTAGACTTTGCTCCTAGATCATCAAAATATAGCCTTTTAGAGCCTACAACAAATAAAAATTTAGTAAAACATTATAATGTATTTCACCAGTAACAGCGGTTTTCAACAATATTTTGCAGCATCAATTCACAATGTTATAAGAAGGCCAACTACTGCTTGCAATTCGATGTTATTGTGGATGCTTAAAGTTGAATCACACTGAATGTGTTGTTTCAGTTGAGAGAGGCCTTTTTAAGGCAGTTTAATAATACAATTTTTAGTTTAGTAATAAAAGCTTAATAATATTTTTTTCAACTCGTTGCACTGCAGGTGGACATGGCAAACACAAGAGTGTATCGCAGCAAGCACATGCCATTTCCTATCTATCTATCTATCTATCTATCTATCTGTCTGTCTGTCTGTCTGTCCGTCCGTCCGTCCGTCCGTCCGTCCGTCCGTCCGTCTGTCTGTTGTCAAAATACTTGCATTTTGTCAAAATGTCATAACTGGATTTTTCACACAAACGTACCCCTGCCAGCTCTTGCTCATATTACATATTGTTTCCATACTAAATCTCCAACTGATACATAAGTGCCTATCTTACATGGTTTTTTATATTGTATTCTATAATCCATTAGACTAAGACTCATGACTTTTTAATGTCACTTTATAAAAACAGTTTATCTGCAAAATTAAGCATACTTTCTGATTAAGAATCACATCAAACTCTAACTACAGGTGTATAAAACTTTCTATCAACATTATTTTCACATTTGAAGAGCTGCATCATTTTGTCAACTCAACCAGACTGAACTAAATTTTTAGGTTTTATAATTTCTAGTTGGGTAAAAGAATTATATAAATTAACAAGCTGAGATAGTAAATATCATGGATGTTTATTTACTGGGTGATCCACAGTTTTTAGGAGCGAAAATAGCAGATTACAATGTGATACTAATAAGCGGCAGGTGGCAGCGGCGATCACAGCTGATCCATGATAGACACGGTGGAGAAAACTCTGCAGACACGTGCTGGTGTCTGTATCTAGAAGTAACGCTGTAAAACAACTGAAAGGAGAAGAAAAGTCACACCAGCAGGTCAAAAGGGCCACAGTGTGTGTGTGTGTGTGTGTGTGTGTGTGTGTGTGTGTGTGTGAGAGAGAGAGAGAGAGAGAGATTGAGAGAAATGGAGTACTTTCATTCTCTCAATCGCAATTAAATAGGGGCTTCTGCTGTAAATATCAGCGAAAGACTGATCCAGCAAACTCAGTGAAATTGTGCACAGTTTATGAGTTTTAAGTCGTTGGAGCATTGTAAATACTCGTGCTCGCCTCTTTCGCGACAGAGCGCATATAACATAAATGACGTCAGTACATAATAACCGGTTATGATTATTACTGAACCTATACTGTATTGTCTGATATGTAAGTCCCATTATTTGTTGCATAAAAAAAATATGCCATTAAGCTGAAGCAAATTTGGTTTCTGCAGCAGGACAATGCTCCAAAGCACACCAACAAGTTCACTTCTGGCTGAAGAAAAATTAAATGAATACTTTGTAATGGCCTAGTCAAAGTCCCGACCATAGTCCAGTTGAGCTGCTGCAAATAATTTTGCAAAGATGAGTGGGCCAAAATTCCTCCACAGTGCTGTAACAAACTCACTATAAGTTATTGAATATGCTTAATTACAGTTGTTGCTGCTAAGGGTGGCCCTACTAGTTATAAGGTTTACTTTTTTTTTCAAACAGGGCTGTGTAGTTTAGTATTTTTTCCCTTTAATAATAAAAATCTTAATTAAAAAACTTAATGGTGTGTTTACTTGTGTTATTTTTGGCTAGTATTTAACAGATTTCTACCAATTGTTGTGTAAAAACAAAATGATACTGGCACATTTGCTAGTCAATGTTACCCCTCTGTAATTTGGCTCTAAATCTCAGCTGAAATTTTCCTATTTGACCTCCTTCTTAAAACTGTTTACTACTATATAAATAAACATTTATGACATTAAATATTAATATTTTTTTCATTCATGCATTTTTTCACCAGAATGAAAATAATACATTCATTTTCTTGTCGGCTTAGTCCCTTTATTAATCTGGGGTCGCCACAGCGGAATGAACCACCAACTTATCCTGCAAGTTTTTAGGCAGCAGATGCCCTTCCAGCCGCAACCCATCTCTGGGAAACAGAATGAAAATAATTTAAACCTAAAATTTGAGCCAGGGACCTCTGATTGAGTTGACACAGAATGACCTAGATGCTGAATAAGCAAACAGCTCACTTGTTAAAACTGAACTAATTCACTGGCTTATGTTCAACTTTCTAGCTCTCAACAACTGATTTTCACCAGAGCATTTGAGTCCTGTTCATTGCTGTTGTTTGCAGGGAATAAGATAGACTTGGCTGATAAGCGAGAAGTCCTTCGTCAACGAGCAGAGGAGTTTGCAGATTCTCAGAGCATGCTTTATCTGGAGACCTCTGCCAAAGAATCAGACAACGTGGAGAAGCTCTTTCTAGATCTGGCCTGCGAACTAATCCGTGAGGCCAAGCAAAACACGTTGGACAACAACGACTCCACTCCCATGCCCGGAGAAGGGAAAAACATCAACTATTTGGGCTGCTGCAGCATGAACTAGTAGACTTGGCCACGCTGTCTGGCTGAGGAGACAACATGGATTGCATACAAAGTGGTTTTATTGTTGGTGGCCACTGTGTAGTTGCACACTACAGTCTACACTAAGGTCTACTTTATTCTTCTTAAATTCTTGGGTATTTTAAAACATCAGTGATGCTGCTTTTAAAGTTGGCATCTGAAGCTTTTATGCTATGGACCATGGCCTTGTTGTTTTACAGTTGTGCTTGCTGGTAGGTCAGACAATGAGATTTTCTAAACTCCTGAACAATGCAACAGTTGGGATTTCCCTGCTGACTTAAGAGCCTATGTATTTTTCATATTAGAGATTTAAAAAACAACAACAAAATTTTGAATGCCGATCTTCATCAGTTATTTCACTCACCTGATAAATTGGTTTGTCCAAAAATGTGTAATTTATTCACCCTCATCTGGTTCCAAATTCATATTAATTCCAACATATACTGAATCAGGAACAGCAAAATTATTTAATGACACCACCTAATTTTCTTGTGGATGACAGGAAAAAAAATGTTGTAAAGCATTGCAGACATGGGATTGGTTGTTGTGCATTATGACACACTACAGGAAGTGAAATAATTAATCCTGTGTCCTGATGCCTATTTGTTGTTTACAAATCCTCACATCACCTTACCTCAGGCAAATTGTGACGTTATTTGGAGAAAAACAAACAAACAAATGTAATCTGAACCTTATGGCAAGCCATATTACTTTAACTGTAGTCTAATTCTTATGAAGCCATATGATGCTTTCAGGTTTGGAACAATATGAAGGTAAATGAATGATGAAACTGTTTGTTTTAGGTTGGCTGCACTGTTAAAGGGGTAATTTACCCAAACCATTTACTTCTGTCATCATTTACTAACCCTCAACTTGATCCAAACTGGTTTGAGTTTTTCTCTTCTGTTCATCACAAAGGAATATATTTGTAAAATGTTATTAAATTGTTGTAATTGACATAGTATTTTCTTCCCTTTACTCTGAATGTCAGAAGCTGGGTTTCCATCAACCTGTGCTAATGCACATGTTGATGTATCGCAAATGATGGAAGCACCAAATTTGAAATACATTTTCATTGATTTGCAAAAGTCTGTTTACACTTGCTTTCAGTGGTTTTGGGTTTCAAAATAATCCTTATTTATTGTAAAATAATGGAAGATTGAAAAAAAACGAATGAACTGGCTTGGTTGCTCTAAAGTACTAGTTGCAAGGTTACCAGTATTACAGACAGCCAGTCTAATAAATTGATGGAAATGCACCTAATTTGCATTTCTTTTTTGTGAACTTTGAAAAGATTCACTTCATGTTAAAACTGAAACCTAGCTAATGGTTACTACATCAAAAATATTTTTTGTGTTCATCAGAAAACCCATAAAGTTTTGGAACCACTTGAGGGTAAATAGTGAGCACATCTTCTGTTTTTGTTGAACTATTCATAGAAAACCTAATCCCACACAATTGGTGTATTAGTGTGTACATACTAGTTGTTGATTTCTTGCAAGATTGATTTAGGTTGCGTATGCATGCATTTTTTTTTTCTCAGCACTGCTACAGCCAGCTACCTTCAGTAATCTGTGACAGGAAGATGTGATGTGAAACATCCTCATTTAAGTCCTTGTTTATTAGGCAGCCAGTTATTAGGAATATAAAATCCTCTTAGTGCTTGCATGGATGTTTGGCTGTAATTACTCAACAAAGGCCAGGCCGTTTCGATAAGTCATAGCAAAAACCCAATGTGCCTCTGCCATTTTCATACTGTCGTCACACATTAGACTCAACGGATTCTCATGGAGCATATTTGGGTCATATTTCACACTAAAATATGGTTCAGTCAGGGTCATTATATATTGTTTTGAGTTTGGTTTAAATTTGAAAAAAATTCTCACTACTGTAATGCAGTTATCAGAACAATCCTTTTCAATATAACCCTATTTTTATTATTATTTTCTTATGTTTTAAAGAGTACTGATACAACATGGGATTATTAAATGAACTGTGAAAATAATAATAAATACAGGGTTATACTTTTTTATCAAATTAAATACACTATACATATGCAGCCTTGGTGAGCATATAAAACATTTTTTTATGAAAATTTTTTTATATGTTCACCAAAAGTGTATATATTTATTAAAAAGAGTATACAACAAAAACATAATTCAATCCTACTAACCACACACTTTTGAATGGTTTCATGAGATCTACCTGTCCAGGCCTTTCAAATTACAATGAATTATTAGCAGCAAAGTAAATTATATCATTCATTTATATCTTTTCACATTTTACACAAAAATAAAAATAAATATGCACTGCCTCAAATGCTTCATTTTGTATAGATTGATTCAAACTCACACCCCAAAGTTAACTACAATTCCAATTTGTATATATTCTGTCCTTACCCAAAACATACCAGGAATCTTTATAGTTAAATTAGTCCATGCAGCTTTGCTATTGTAATAACTACAGTGATGTTTAAAGCTTTTAGCACTCGTGAGTTGAGAAGAGTTTGTGTGAATGAGATCTCATGCAATTCATAGATGTTTCAATGAGTTCTTGCACAAATGGTCTTTGTGTTTCAGTGTTGAAGAAAAAGATGATGGAATTTTTTAACTGTGTGATTTAGTTTGTGTGTTACCTCCAACCTTGGCTGTGCTTTAAGGTTGTTTGCACCTATGTCATTACGATGGAACTGTGAATCTCCTCTTTTATAGATTTTTAGTATTTAACTTGCTGCTACAAAGCTTTTTTATTCTTTTATTTGTAACAAATTTGACAGTATTTGAAAGCATAGATGCCATCGGATGCTTGGTTATTAGTAGGGCTTTTCACGTTTCAGTTTTGATTCTGAGATGTTTCAAAAGCATCACTATTCTCTCTTGAATCTATTCTGTGCTTAGTTTCTAAACTGCAAATGGTACTGTCTGTATGTTTCACAGACACTTAGTTCCTTACAAACTCAACTTGAACCTAACATAATGATAAAGTTAGGAAAGTTTCAAGCAAATTAAATGAGTGCTAATACATTTACATGTGTTTACAATTATTTTGTGACATAAAAGACCACCTAGCCTTATATGCACAAGCACTCTTCCACATGAGTATATGGCTAAAAATAGACTAATATAGAAATAGAATATGCTCAGAATTGATCCATGAGAGAATATTGGTGAACTTAGTAAATCTCAGAATTGATTTCCTCATGTTTTTTTATTTGATTTTTTTTTTTTCCACAGCTCTACTAAATAATACTCTAAAATAGAGAAATCTTTCAAACGTGCAGACTATAGTGCTGTTTAGACATGGTATTAATGTGTTTTATGTTATCTAATCAGATTACATAAAACATGTTAATACCATGTCTAAACAGCACTATAGTGGTCAGCCAACAAGCATCAGTGGAGTAATTAACTATAGTCTGTTGAAATATTTGAAGAAAAAAAATGTTCAACTGCAACTCGGCTTCACACACCTTCACACACCTTAATTATATACGGAAATAATTACTCAGGAAAATTGATGGAAAAGTTGCTAATATTTAATAGAAGTATACACAGTGCTAAAAACTTGCACTAGCACCATGTCAAAATTAGAACAAGAACAACAACAAACTATTTAATTGAGAAATACAATAGACCGCTGTGTTGACAAGTGGTTGTGTGAGGGGGATTAAGAGATACCCACATCTCAATAATTGTATTGCTTATAATTCAAAAGATAAAAGAGAAAACAGTGAATGTGCAAGCGTTGTGCACATGTGCTCATTCATGCAAACAAATTTAGCCATTTTAATACTAAACAAATGCATAATAAAAGTGTAAGGGTGTTAATCACAAGGATTATGCAGTTTTTATTATGGGTAACAGTGTGAATCGCCAGCATATAAAGGTCCAGAATGAATTGCTAATAGCAGTTAATAACAAGCAGTTTGAAACAGGAAGCAAAGATAATGTGAGATTAGTATGAAAAGCCTATTTGTAATGAAAAATATTATAAATTTTTTTATTCATTAAAACACTAAAAATGTTTTACTTGAAGATCAGATGTTTCAGCATTTTTAGTTATTCATGCCAATTATAGCATTGCATTTTCCTTATATGTACACACAGTTGCTTATGATGTTAAGCTTTTTTAACCTTTTATTTTAAAGTGATAACCTTTTCAAGTTTTGTATGATGTTTTTTTTTTTTTTTTTTGTTTTTTTTAATACATGATGTGTCATGCACAGTGTTTTGTCTAGCTTTGTTTTACAAATTCTTGCCTTATTGTAACGTGTTGCAATGGGACTTTTTTTATGTTATATGTCCTAATTTCCAGTATAGTTATATTACTAAGCAAATACATTTTGTTTTTTTTTATATGTAACCATTTCATTATGTGAATTACATTATGTGAATATTCATCAAGACTTGTGTCCAGTGAAGAAAATTCCAACTTTTGATTTATATTCAAGTAGATATCTGTACATTTATTGTTTATAATGTGTAATTTTGGTATATATTTTTTGATGTCATATGTGATACATTTATCATAAAGCCATGACTACAGTGATTCAGTATTGCTTATAAGCCATTTTCTTTCTGCAGTTCTGTTCATGTAACTTGTTTTAATGTATTAATACTCCACATATAGACTGCAAGTTAACACATTTATCCAAATAAACGTGATTATGACACTATCTGTATTCTTAATATAGGAAATAAAAGCATAATTTTTTTTACATTTCTTTGCAAAATAACCACAATATTAAATTAATTTTGAATTCAATTTAGTGTTTTTTTTTACATTTTATTTTGTTACATTAGAATGTTACAATAAAACTTCAAGATAAATGTAGAATTACTTATGTATTGAATACCAATAATTATGCCAATAACTAATAATTATTATTCTTTTACAAATGTATTAACAAATAAGAATCATGTTTTGAACATATAGTAAAACCTTTTTTTCAATAGATGATACTCTGTCAAGTGTCGTACTGTACTTTTGTGTGCCTGTTTTAAAGTTATGTAGCCTACTGAATGTTCATTCATTCATTCATTTTCTTTTTGGCTTAGTCCTTTTATTAATCTGGGATTGCCACCGCAGAATGAACTGCCAACTTACCCAGAGGAAACCCACGCGAACGCGGGGAGAACATGCAAACTCCACACAGAAATGCCAACTGACCCAGCCGAGGCTCGAAACAGTGACCATCTTGCTGTGAGGTGACAGCACTACCTAATGCGCCTCCACATTGCCCACCTATTGAATGTATGAATAATATTATTACATATTTGACCAATATGTACCAACATACCAATACATTTTATGCATTTAATTTATATTAAACACTCATATAACTGTTAAAATTATTATATTAAAGACATAAACATAAAATAACATACTTATTATATAGGCTATAGTTATTAAATAGACAAAATTTTATGATATGTTAAAATTCTAATTCTAATTGTTGATTCTGTTTTTAACATGCATACAAATACTGTTACACCGAATGACATTTTAGTTAAATGCACAGCTAAAATAAACTCTAATAATAAAATATTAGTACTGGTTTGTGCAGTAACCAATAAAAGGGTTTATATCGGGAGTTTTTATATCGGGAGCGAGCTCATAAATCCCATAAAACTTCAATACCCAAGAGGCATTGCGGTGATCACGTGTTTACAATGACACGAAATGTCATTGTACAAAGCATTCAAAACGCAAAGCATGTTGTGTCGCTGAATGCAGTTCCCATAAACAGAAATCGACAGAAATTAGATATAGTATGCTTTGAAGGAGAACAGACAACGAAGGAAATCTTCGATCACTTAACATACGTTGCGAAAAGATTTGGCAAGCCCACACCAGTGTTTCTAAAAAAAACTTGAAATGTAAGATATGAAAATATAAAAGCCATTTCAAATCGTTACATACATAAACATCGTTTTACTACATTTGTTTTAAAAGTTTTGCGTCATGGAGGAACAACAACAACGACGAGTCATCTGACGTCTTTCCTCGTTCCTCGTATGCAAATAACCTGCTTCATATCTCAAGATGACGACCAGTGACTGAAGTCATTCAGCCATGAGACTCACCAGCTCTGCATTGTCCTTTCGCCTTCTCATCCTTATATTCATCTTCAGTTGTAAAGCGCTGGCTCTCAAACCTCGGTTTTTAGGAAGAAACACGGACCAGAGCTTCTCTCAACACAGATCTGTTTCATACAACACTTTATATATTGATCAGCAGGTAAGTGTCATTGCTAATTTCACATAACCGTTTGTCTTTATAGATAAAATAAAACTACATAAAGTTTAATTGCATGGCAAAACTGATTAGATACTGTTATTATAATGATATTGTTCTTCATTAACGTTACCCACACAGCTTTTCATTTTTTGTGTAGTCTGATAGGTATACAAATTACTAATTATTATTGTATGTATCAGTTTGCATGAAATTAATCCATTAAAATGTATCGATATGTAATTAATTACTAATTAGAATACTAGTAAAAACAGTTAAACTGTAAAGTTTACTAATAAAATTAAGAAAAAACATTAATAAAATAATAAAAACTACATTTTAATAAAATAGTTTTAAAAAATCGATTCATTTACACTATTGTTTTTTTAATTTATTGCTTTTTAAAAATATTTGTGCAAAGATGATTTGCTATATGTTATTCTTGAAATAAGTTTGTTAATATATATATTTATATATACATATATAAATATATTTGTTGATTAACTGAGGTGATGGTTTTATATTCACAAATCCCGGCATTCTCCTCAATAATATAGTTACAAAACGTTTTCTTTGCAAATTCTAAACAGAGAAATCATATTTCTCGTATATTATATAGCCAATAACTATCGAATTGCAACATTGTTTCCAGTCAATTAAATTTTGTTAATGTTGATTTGAAGTCATAGTTGTGATTTCAGACTGAATATTCAAAGCAGAGGGTTAAACAAAATGGGCACAAATTGTCAAAGAACATATGTGAGAATATAAAACTACCTTTACCTCAATAACTATTAAGCTTTCTTAAAAACCACAATAAAGGTACATATTACAAATACTGTTTTTATGCAGATTTTTTATGTGATTGTATTTATTATAATTTTTGTTTTTTCTTAAAATTCTTTCATTCAAAATATAATTTAAGAACACATTAAATTAAGTTGAGAATAAGTGACAATAAAGCCATTTGAAATGTTTATCTGACACTGAACTCTAAAGTAAGAATGCTGAAAAGGTAACTTTGCATCACAGAAATAAATTATGTCTGATCATATATGTAAATGGAAAACCATTTTTTTAAATTGTTGTACATTTTTACTGGTTGTGTTGAATTTTTGATCAAATAAATGTCAACTTAAAGGAACACCACCTTTTCTGCAATAAGCTCATTTGATCAGTTTCCTGGAGTTAAACAGTCGACTTGAACCATTTTTGAAACTATTCAGGTGATTTCTTGTTCTGGCGAGGTCACTATTAGCTTAGCCTAGCAATAATTTATTGAATTGACCATTAGCATTTCCTTAATTATCATTATTTTTTTTAATTTAAAGGAATGTTTTGATAACATTCCCTTTTGATGTTCGAGGTCTCTGTAGTTACATTGTGTTATAAAACTGACAGAAAAATGAAACATTTCTAATCTAGGTCAAATTTACCATGAACTATACTCGCATTCTGGCATAATAGCAATGTATGAGTGTGTCACTACTAATAGTATGTTACTAGCCTACCAGAGAGGCTGAAATACAACTCTAGGACTGCATTTAAAGGACCCGGCACATTTCTGGGACCCTGTTGTTCCTGATCTGTCCAGTAGAGGGCGGTTGGGATTAGGGGGTGGGGGCTGGAGTAGGGTGCTAAGCCTCGCCCTCCTTAGTTACTGTTGCTACGCCTTTCAAGCTTTCATGCGTGGCACATCTATTTCAATTTACTGTGTCGTTGTCAGACATTGCCAGGGATATAAGTAGCCATTTTTGGCAAACATGTGAGATATGCGAGAAAGCCAGACAAAAAAAAAAGACTGCAGTATGCATTACAGGGGTATATTCACAACATAATAGGCAACCGATTAGAAAATAATTTAATCAAAATTGAACCTAAGTTAGCCTAGCCGCCTCATACGCTGAGCATTCAACAACTTAGTTCATGCACAGCAGGATAGGGGAAATTTAAAAATAATCTAAAAATTAAATCGTGATTTTTCTTTCTTTATTTATTTTTTGCCAAAAAGACTGATAGATTAATTGTTGTGCAATGAAATATAGCTTTACTAACCGATGAAAAAACATTGATGGATTTGTTCCAAATATTAGCATCATTGTCCCATAACAATGCACAGTACCGATATCTGTTTGTGTGCTCTTTATCCAATTTCTATTGAATTTGCAGTTAAGTGGAAGTAATGAATAAATTAAAATGTAAGTCAAAATATAAATAGCACAAGTGAACATAGATTTTCCCTACCAGCAAATATTAATCAAACATCCAAAAATAAAAGGAGACACTAACCTTCTATTTACCTTATTCTTCACCGACGAGTGGGCGCAGCCATTTGAATCTTTTTGGCTCGAGACTTCCGGTCTCATTCACTTCTATTCATTTTTAGACATTAAAAAACTATGGAGTCGGATAAGTCTCAATAATAATTCATGCAAAAGACACGATGTACACATGCGTAGCCAAATTCACATGCATAAAACCATGTGTGTAAAATATTTCAAAATTTATTTACAAAATTCACGTGTGTAAAATATTTATTTATATTCACAAAAAAAATTAACGTGCACAAAATAAAAATAAATTTTCATAAAATATGTTTCACAAATGCAAAACACCATTTGCAAATGTATAAGAGTGTACAAAAAGTTTTGAATGTTTAAAACTTGCGAGTTCATCCTGAATGAGAATGTGCAAATCCTCTTTCACGTACGACTCCCCCTGGATACGTGTGTGTGTATTTTTGAGACTTTTTTGGCAGTCAGGGCAACTCATACCTTTCAGCCAATCAGATGAGAGCTGTACTCAATGACACCCTCTCTGCCCTCCTTTTGCACAGACTGTTCCTCTCCAGCATGGCGAGTCTCATGGTTTGGTTTGGTTTGGTTACGATTATCATGCCATCAATTCAGTTCAATTAGATATCTCAGTGCATCACAGTGCATTGACAATGCTTTCCATACATAATTAGATTTTTTCTTCACAACACAATTTTTTTAGTTTAGTTTAGTTTAGTTTGACTTTATTAAT
The DNA here is from genome assembly GCF_052040795.2 of Danio rerio. NCBI lineage: Eukaryota > Metazoa > Chordata > Actinopteri > Cypriniformes > Danionidae > Danio > Danio rerio. The sequence goes on along the minus strand of NC_141035.1, from coordinate 12,363,776 downwards.
CCCCGGAGGGAAATTCACATGTCACAGCAGAGCTCTCCATACTAAAAATAGATAAATAAGTTACATACATATAAAAACAATAATAAGATTACATTTCATACTGCACACCTTGGTTCCAAAAACAACGAGTAAACACTTGTACATATCCAATATCTAATTCAAGTTCAGCACAATTCATCTGGTATGACTTTGGTTATACAATCTGATCACTGTTGGTAAAAAAGACTTCCTGTATCTTTCTCTGTAGCACCGGGGTTGAATTAATCTTGTACTAAAAGAGCTTGCACACGCTTGGACTGTATCATAAAGGGGATGACTATCGTGATTCATTATACTAACAAATTTGTCCAGCATTCGATCCTGTGCAATCTCTTCTATGGTAGGTAGTGCACCCCCCACAACAGAACCTGCCCTTTTTATGAGCTTATTTAATTTGTTTTTCTCCTTCTCCAATAGTCCCCCTCCCCAGCAGGTTATAGCATACAGAATCACAGAAGACACCACAGAGTCATAAAACGTTTTTAACAGTGTCTGACACACACCAAAGGACCTCAGTCGTCTTAATAAATGAATGCGGCTCTGACCCTTCTTATACACCTGGATTGTGTTTTCAGACCAATCGAGCTTGTTGTTCAAATATACACCCAGGTACCTATATGACGAAACGATCTCAATTTCTGACTCTTGTATAATTACGGGCACCGCTTGTGATGGATGTCTACTAAAATCAACAATAATTTCTTTGGTCTTACTAGTGTTTAAATTAAGACAATTCATATCACACCAGTCAGCAAAACTTTTTAAAAGCAACCTATACTCACTCTCATCATGATTCCTTATATAACCTACAATTGCAGAGTCATCAGAAAACTTCTGTAAATGACAATTTTTGGAGCTGTATTGAAAATCAGATGTATAAAATGTAAATAAATATGGAGCTAAAACCGTTCCTTGAGGAACACCAGTACTGCTCATTATAACTTGTGACACACAGTTATGCATCCTAACATACTGTGGTCTATTAGTGATATAGTCAGTTAACCAACTTACCATACCTTTTTGTAAACCTGCATTTTCTAATTTTACCTTTAATAGTGCAGGCTGGATAGTGTTAAATGCACTTGAGAAATCAAAAAATGTGATCCTAACAATATTACCCGATGTTTCCAGATGACTTAGAGATTTGTGTAGAAGATAAATAATTGCATCATCTACCCCTACACCAGTTTTATATGCAAACTGCAGTCTGTCCTCAGAAGCAATCAACAGTTTCTTAATATAATTTAATACCAATCTTTCGAAAACTTTCATCAACTGGGCAGTTAGGGCTATTGGTCTATAATGAGAGAACTCAGTAGGGTTAGGTTTCTTAGGGACCGGTACTACGCATGATGTCTTCCATAAAATGGGAACTCGTTCCAAACGCAAACTCAAATTAAAAATGTAATGCACCACCCAACAAATTTGATCCGCACAGGCTTTAAGAACTCCAGCACTGATGCCATCTGGTCCAGCGGATTTCTTCTTTTTAATTCTCCTCAACCCATTTCTTACTTGTTCTATGGTTACTTCTAGTTTAGTACCAGACTCACAAGTAGAAAAATTAGAAGTTAAAACTGACGGTGAATCTAAAAATGAACTCTGATGTGTACTCGGATGAGAATTTTCTAAAACACTGGTTGCTGCATCAAATCTATTAAAACATATATTAATTTCATCCACCCAGTTCTTTCCAACAGAGGCAGTACATCTCTTTAGACTATTACCAGATCCAGACATCCTATTTAGATCACTCCATACATCTCTAATATTATTTTGTTGTAGTTTATGTTCCATTTTAGATTTATAATTAACCTTCCCCTCCCTAATTTTAATTTTTAGCTCTTTCTGGACCCGCTTAATTTCCTCTCTATCACCTGCTAAGAATGCCCTCTTTTTTTCATTTAATAATGCCTTTAATTCAGGGGTCACCCATGGCTTATTGTTTGAGTAGCATTTAACCTTTTTTGTGGGTACTGTGTTCTCAACACAAAAGTTAATATAATCAGTTATACAGTCTGTTAGACTGTCAATGTCCTCATCATGGGATTTGCACAAAACCTCCCAGTCTGTTGAATCAAAACAATCCATCAATGCCTCATACACAGAATCAGACCATACTTGAACTGTTCTTATCGTTGGTGGCTGCTTCCTTACAGCCGGAACATAGACAGATCTGATGTAAATAAGATTATGGTCCGATCGCCCCAAAGGAGGGAGCGGTGTAGAAGCATAGGCATCTTTCACATTTGCATATAGCATGTCCAGAGTTTTACAGTCCCTTGTGCCACAGTCTACATACTGGGTGAAAGTGTGCAGAGAACTTTGTAGAGATACGTGATTAAAATCTCCAGAAATAACAATAAGTGAATGAGGATATTTTAATTGTATACTGGCTGTAACGGTGTTAATATGCTCACATGCGTTACTCGCATTAGCCGAGGGAGGGATATACACCGTTATAGCGATCACATAAGAGAATTCTCTCGGCAAATAATAGGGCCTCATTCCCACAGCCAATAGTTCAATATCCTTGTTACACACTACTTCTTTTGTTGTAATGTGTGCTGGGCGGCACCAGCGTTCGTTGACAAACAATGCCAGTCCACCACCTTTATTCTTACCAGTCTGCTTCGCGCACCTGTCCGCACGCACCAAGTGGAAGCGGTCTAATGCAACCACTGAGTCAGGTGTTTTATCATTCAGCCATGTCTCGTTAAAACACATAAAACTGCACTCACGATATTCCCGCTGTGTTCTTACAAGCGCCGTCAGCTCCTCCGTCTTGTTCCCAAGCGATCGAACATTACCCATGATAATAACAGGCAGGGATGGCTTGTAGCGCTTTTTCTTTAATCGGCGTTTCACACCAGCTCTACACCCTCTTCGTCGTCTCTTAAGTTCCGTAGGAACTTCCATAGTAGGTACCGAAAACGTCGATGTATGCCGAAGTGCCAGGAGTTGCTCTCTTGAATAAATGACAGCGTCTGCAATTGCCGGACTATTCACGGCATCCGACTTTCCAATTAAAAACGCCAGTATAAAAATAAATATGATCCAGTGCTTTCTGATGCTCTCAAACTGAAAAGTGTGCAAGTACAAAGTCCTTAACCATTGCAAAAAAATATTTAAAAAGTACAACAAGTACACAAAGTTAAAAACATCCAGAGCTGCTGCAACAGGCTGCCACAAGTACGGCGCCATCATGCCACGTAGACGAATTTTTAATTAAAATCCATAAGTATATTTATATACTATTTGTAATAGAATTTTGTTCTTTAATACAGCAGTAAGATATATGAACTGTAGCCTTAATTTGACATGCTCAAAGAAAACACTCTTTCTGAGTGTATCAAACAAAACTTCATTACATGTACAGAAGACAGCATGAGCATTTACAGCAAATAAACTGATGTAAATATTATCCCGCTTATTTTACACGCCTATTACTGATTATTCTTCACCTGCCCAACAGAAAGGGCTGCTATCGGCTTTAGAAATAAAATTGCTGTTCAACTATGGCGGGAAGTACAGCCGCGGTTCGGTCTAAATGCGCATAATACGCGGTTATCTCCGGTAATCAGGGCTTGACAGTAACTTTTTAGATCACCAGCCTCTGTGGCTAGTAGATTTCCAAAATTACTAGCCACTCACTATTTTTACTAGCCACAATTTTCTTTTTGGAAAAAATATATTTTGCATAAATTTGACTTTGACATGCTAAACTACTTGATTTAGATATTGTGTTATATCTACATGCCTTTCCATTCATTTTACTTATTGGGCTCTATTTTGACGGTCCATGCGCAGGGCGCAAAACGCAGGGCGCAAACGCTTTCAGGGTGTGTTAGAACGCATTTTTGCTAATTTAAGGACGGGAAATCTGCCTTGCGGCGCATGGTTTAAAAGGTTTGAGTTTATTTTCTTAATGAGTTTTGAGAATAAACCAATTAGAGTCTCATCTCCCATTCCCTTTAAGAGTCAGCTGCAAAGTAAGTCTAAGTGGAAAAAATTAGCATTTCAATAGCAAACAGTTAACAGTTAACATTTTTTTTTAACAGAAAACTGTTAAACAGAGCATCTACTGCATGAGAATGAGAGATAATGGAACCACTTTCACATTCGCTTTTGGATAGGGAAACCTTTACCCACAGACAAACTACAATTTAAAAATGATTTCCAACCAGCCAAAGTGGCTAGTGGAGGTGTCTGTCTAACCCACCAGCGCTGAAATCTACCCGGTTTGTAAAGCCCTGCAGGTAATCCATAATAGTCACAGTAAAGAAAACTCGCACCTCAGGCACACTCGTGTTTGGATCCACAAGTATCGCTTTTAACAGCGAAGAGGAGAGGAAAAGTTACCTCACAAACGCCAGCTGGTCAAACGTCCAAAGTGAGAGAGAGAGGCCTGTAGTTTTACAGCATTTTACCGTAATAGTGAAATAGCGGCTCGTGTGCTGTGCCGCCTTCATTGTAGTAAGAGTGTTATTTACTGGCTATCGCCTCCGCCATAGTATCGCGCGTAGAAGATAAATGACGTCAGTAGGTAATAACTGGTTATGATCTATGACTGAACCAATATCAATAATTTTGACACCACTAGTAACGAGTAACGATGCAGCACATAAAAAAATCTATCGTAGTAAAAGTATTACACTCATCGAAAATATGTAGTGAAGTAAAAGTGGAAGTAGGAGAAATTAAAAATACTTCAGTAGAGTACAGATACAGGCTTTTAGTACTTAAGTACAGTAGTGAAGTAGTTCTTATAGTACTTGATTACTATACATCTCTGATAGTACCCATTCTCATGTATAGGTTTTAATTTAATCAACCATTTGAGACGTTGCCCCATAGTCTGGAAATGCATAAAGACAATAGATATATGTCTTCAACACTTGGCCTAATCATTTTTGAATGGAATGAGATTTATTAAAAACCAAAGGATATAATTTTTAATTTATATATTTGTTACTGCTAATTTGGAGCTAGATTATATAACTTTTTATTCCAACACACTCTATAAAACTGTACAGGAAGGCTTAACAAATGATAATAAGAAACATTTACAAAGCAGTGTAATACTTCGAAAATCATGATCAGAATATATTTAACCATGCCTAATCTCAGATGTACAGAAAGGGATTTTTTTTTTATAAATTGTTAAAACATTGACATATGTGATGCAGAAAGCCCAGAGACTTTAATAACAGAAATGTCATTTTAATGTGTTATATGACTAAAAGGGGGTCATAAACGAATATTTTTTTCAATTTAACTGAGTAGATGTTTGAACCCAGAAACGGCATTCATATGTCAAGTTTTCACATATGGGTCCAAGAAATGTGAAACTGCATGGGCTGCTTCAGGGGCACCTTGAAATCATGGAGAGATGATATACAAGCTATTGAACTCCATCAGAAAGCAAAACAAATTAAGAATGTTTTGATGTGTTCAACCAAGAAACCAGCATTTTATATCTGGAGAATTACAGTTGTTACCACCTCTCTCAAAAAACAATGACTCGTTTTAAAACATGGATAAAGCAACATAAAAAAGAAACTTAGTAAACATAATAATCGTTTTTAAAACAATTTAGTTTTACCAGAAAACCAATAATGACGATAACATATGCTTACCCCACAACAAACGAATTAAATAATAAATCTCCAGAGAGAGAAAAAAAAGAAAAAGAAAACGAAACAAAACCACAAATCAAATGCTGGCTGGTCCACTAAAGCTGTGTCTCTCTTTCGCCTCCTCATTGGCATCTTTAACCTCGCCAATTAGTCCTGACATGGGAAACCGGTGCGTCCACCTCACCGCATGCGCACTCGTATTAAAAGCCAAGAAAAACAAAGGAGGGTTAATAAAAAAAGAAGAACACAAAGAAGAGACACAGACCGTAACACAGTTAATAATAGTTCTTATAAACAATTCATTTACAGTGCATCCAGAACGTATTCCTAGCGCTTTACTTTTTTCACATTTTTTTATGTTACAGCCTTATTCCAAAATAGATTAAATATATGTATTTCTTCAAAATTCTACACTCAATACCCCATAATTACAAAGCACATGTACATGAGTATTCACAGCCTTTGCTGTAAAGCTATAAATTGAGCTCAGGTACATTTTGTTTCCACTGATCATTCTTGAGATGTTTCAGCAGCTTAATTTGTAGTTTACCTGTGTTAAATTCAGTTGATTGGACATGATTTGAAGAGGCACACACCTGTCTATATAAGGTCCTAGGCCTGACAGTGCATGTCAAAAGCACAAACCAAGCATGAAGACAAAGCAATTGTCTGTAGACCTAAGCACAAGACTGGAAAGGGTTACAGAAAAAACTGCTTCTCTGAAAGTTCTAATGAGCACAGTGGCCTCCACCATCCGTAAGTAAAAGACGTTTGGAATCACCAGGACTTTTCCTAGAGCTGGCCGGCCATCTAAGCTGAGTGATCGAGGGAGAAGGGCCTCAGTCAGAGAGGTGATCAATAACCCGATGGTCACTCTGTCTAACCTCCAGCATTCTTCTGTGGAGAGGGGAGAACCTTACAGAAAGACAACCATCTGTGCAGCAATCCACCAATCAGGCCTGTATGGTAGAGTGGCATGGCGGATTTAAGCCACTCCCCACCTGGAATTTGCCAAAAGGCATCTGAAGGACTCTCAGATCATAAGAAACAAAATTCTCTGCTCTGATGAGACTAAAATTCATCTATTTAGAGTGAATGCTAGATGTTATGTTTGGAGAAAGCCAGGCACCGCTCATTACCAGGCTAAGACTATTCATACAGTGAAGCATGGTGGTGGCAGCATCCTGCTGTGGGGATGTTTTTCAACAGCTGGAACTGGAAGACTAGTCAGGATAGAGGGAAAGATGAATGCAGCAATGTACAGAAACATACTGAATGAAAACCTGCTTCAGAGTGCAATTGACCTCAGACCGGGGTGACTGTTCATCTTCAATCAGGACAATGATCCAAAGTACACTGCCAAAATATCAATGGAGTGGCTTAACAACTTGGTGAATGTCCTTGAGTGGCCCAGCCAGAGCTTAGATCTAAAAACAGGTGCCAAGCTTGTGGCATCATATTCAAAAAGACATAAGGCTTTAATGCTGCCAAAGGTGCATCAACAGAGTATTGAGCAAAGGCTATGAATACTTATGCGTCATATTCTGAGATTGTGTTTGTTTTCTCCACATGATGTTGTCATTTTCCCTAGTGTTTCTGTTTGGGGTTCATTTGTGTTAATTCTGTTCAGCTGTGTCTTGTTAGACTAGCCTATTTATCCTACCCTCTTTTATTTACTTGTCACTTGGTTTTTGAGTTTGATGCGCTCTTGCCGTTACCACCTTATGCCTTGGCAATTGGGTTCATCAGTTTTCCCTGTGGCTAAACAGTAAAACACTGGTCTACTACACCAGAGACCTGGGTTTGAGCCTCGGGCCCATTACAGAAAAACCAAGTCAAACATGAACCCTGCTGAGGCCACTGCCCAAGAAATGGTCTCTATTGTTGCTCAGCATGACATTACAGTCGAGTGCTATGAGGCCTTGATTCAGCAAGAGGCACTTATGGAGAAGCATTTCCACTTGCTATCAGAACTCATGACTTCCATGCGACAATTTTCTGACAGTCTGTTTCAAGGTCCAACTTCATTCCCAATGGAATCTTCAACTTCTACACCTGTTATCCTTATTCCTCAACCTCAGCTTGAACCGCGTCTTCCCCCTCCGCAACACTTGTCAGGGGACCCTGAGGCATGTGAGGGGTTTATAACTCGGTGTGACCTCACTTTAAAGCTACAACCCTCCACCTTCTCTTCAGAACAGGCTAAGACCGCTTATGTACTCACTCTATTATCTGGCAAAGAACTTGCTTGGGCAACAGCGATGGATTGCTGGGTCTCCTTGCGGTACTTGTTACTCAGCTTTTAGGAAATAATTATGGCATGTATTTAACCATTCCCTCTCAGGATGAGAGGCTTCCAAGCAACTACTCATTTTGTGTCAGGGAAATAGGAGTGCCACAGACTATGCCATTCAATTCTGGACAATTGCTGCAGGAGCAGGCTGGAATGATGAGGCCCTTATCACTTGTTTCCAGAAAGGGTTGTCTGAGGCCCTCAAGGACGAGTTGGCTATCCGAGATCCAGTTAAAACCCTCAAGTCCTTAATGGACCAAGCTGTCCTCCTGGACAACCGCCTGAGAGAAAGAAGACTAACCACCAGCTATGTTCCTTCACATTCTCCCAGCCTCTGCAATATACCATATGCTACTGAGTCACCTCAGTTTTCAGAACCAGATTCCCCAGAGCCTATGCAGCTGGGCCGTGCCTGACTAACTCTTCAGGAACATGCCCATCCTATGAGGAACCGTTTCTGTCTCTATTGTGGTGGATCTGGCCATTTCTGCTTCTATCGTCCTGAGTTAAAGGAAAACTGACCATGCCAGACAATAAGGAGAGAGCTGTCTCGGGAGTGACCCAATTCGTCTCTCCTTGCAACTCCAGTCTGCTCTTACCCATTACTTTGACATTTGAGTCTAAGAAACACCAACTTCAAGCACTTGTTGCCTGCGGCCTCGTGCCAACGCACGCCTCCCACCAGTGCCGATATACAGCCATTTCGCACTGCTACTCGTGTGATATTGCTCGTGTATATATATATATATATAACACAATTTTATGCTACTGGATGACTGAAAGTCAAACATAAATGCCTTATCAGAGAGTAACATCACTGTTGTCACCGAACACGTGACTGTTTCAATGCACTGTAAAAGACTTATAGACCTATATTTGAAAGACACAATCAATAAATACTTAACCATTTAACTTCAATACATCATTTAAGGGCATTCTACATTGACATTGATAAAATCTGTTGTCAAGATTAGGCGTCTTATTAAGGGAATTAAATTTCCTTTAAAGTCTCATCCACCATTATTGTCCCACACTGCAGGTAAAATAACCAGACTTTCAGCAAAGCCTGAAAGTTCTGTACCAGTCTTCTTACTATTCATATATTAGATGTAAAAGATGTTAAAAAAACTGAGATCTGGAAAATTCTTGTTGAATGCTTAAAAAAATCCAAGCAGAAACCTATTGCATGCAAATGTGCTTGCTGGCATGCAAATGTGCTTGCTGGTATTGCTATGAAAACATTTCACCATCCATATTTAAATTATAGCCAAGGGGTAATCCGCACCAGAGAGCTAGAAAATATGGAAGAGACTGATATTACTACAGAGTTGATGCCTCAAGATGTAATACATGTTAAAATAATCACAATCAGGAAAGAAGATTGTCTCATAAAAACAGGAACCTATATCTTAACTTTTAGTAGACCTCTATCTCTAGAAAAATTCTAATTTGATACTTAAGTGTCAATGTTGAGATTTTTACATCTAATCCACTCAGGTGTTTTAACTGCCGAAAGTTTTGACATGGATTGGCTGGTTGCAAAAACAGGCGTACTTGTGTAAAATGTGGATAGGAAAAACTTGGTAAGCAATTAAAAAAAAAAAAAAACAGCAAAGTACAGCTACTGTGTAGGATAACTTCCAACCACATCCAAGGACTTTCCTACAGAAAAAGAAAACTAAGTCTTGAAAATCAAGTGCTCTAAGAAGGTGACTTGAGGTGTTTGGAGCCTCGAAAACGTGTAGAGAACTCTCCATTCTTTAAATTGGATAAGACTTTTGCGGCTGTGATAAAAACACAACTATAGTCTGTTGAGGTGCAGACAGACTTTACATGGATAAATGAAATATTTGAAGAAATAAAATCTTAACCTCCAGTAAATACAAAGTTTGTTGATCACCAAAGTCAGACTGTGCTCCATCAGACTCAAGCAAATCACAAAGGAAATTCCTCTACTGGACAAAAGCACTCATCTAAAAGTAAAAATTGCAAAAAAAAAAAAAAACTCTCAAAAGAAAAATGCCAAGGGCATAAAGAGATGAAGGCCAGTAGCTCAAAAGACATAGTCGCAGTCGCAGCACTTCTCCTAAAACTAGAACTAAAGGGCACTCACGTTTTACCAACTTGATAGTGGAAAGTCATGTAGTTTAGTGTAACTATCGCTGCATAAGAGATAATTTTTCTGAATTACAACATCTTGCTTACATTTATCACCATCTGGCTTTCTGTCTCCAAGAGACAAATCTGTTCATCAGAGAGTAATACAACAAGCTCAATATCCGGATTTGTTTAATGCAAGACGTAGCTATATTCGACCATTCAGTGTATAGATCAGAACACACATAAACTTAAATCTAAATCTTGATTCCACCAGACTCTGATTTGCCCGGTCCCACCATGGAGGTTAAATAAGTTGCAGGTAAATCTGGATCTGAGCAAGCATAAGAAAATAGATATTTTTCCACATAAATATCAACAAGAAGTTTCTGACATAAAGAATTTGTATTCTATTCATAAACCTTAATATACAGATAGATCAAAAAAGGACAGTCATGTTTCAGCAGCAGTAGGATTGGGTCAATACACTATGGCAGTGGTTCTCAAACTGTGGTGTACGCGGGCTTCCTCCTAGTGGTACGCGGAGGAATCGCCAAATAATGAAAGAAACAATTAACACTTTTAATCCTTTGATGCGTAATATAACATCGATGTGATCAGCATTGTCTGCTTGGTGAAGCGTACGATCACAACGCTGTGCTTAGAATGTTTATTTTAGTGCTTTGTGACATAAGCTGCTGAAAATCAGTTCCCGAAGTTTAAGCATTGATTCTGAAGGGTGATTTGACTGACATGAAAAGCAGCCAATCACAGTCGATCTTTTCTAGTCGCGTAAAACGTAAGGGCGGGACAAAGGCTTTCTGTGTTGCAGAGACAGAGAAAACAACTTAAAAACAAATGTTTTGTTGGAATAATGCTTCTCTGATGTTTTTACTATAGAGATGTCTAGCAGAGTAATTAAACCGCGGACATATTTCCTGCCTTTTTGATGATCTACATACACGTTTCGCTCTCCGACAGCCAGTCGACTCGCCTCTGACCTGTCACTCCTCTAAATACATTCTGAATGGCGGCGCGGGAATAGAGGTATTGCGCAATTACTCATTTCTGCAAATGTGGCGAGTGCTTTATTTTAACACGAGAAAGCGCATTCATGTACGCAAATCGCTAAAACAGATATGCGAGCTCCTAAATAGGCTTTTTTTGTTTCAAATTAACTGCAAGTCCTCTCATGATCACCTGTGTGCTCAGGTTGAATACAATCGCGATCTCTCCACTATTAAAGTAGACATTATTTATCTTTATTCCTTGACTAAATTTAGTCAAAAGTATTCAAAGTTATCAAGTATTTAGAATTAGATTGATGCATGATCGATGACAATGCAAATGGTCTTCTTATTTGGCTGTATTGTGAAGTGAAACTTACTTTTAGCAAAGGGGGACTTATTTCTTTACGACAAAAGAATTATGCTGGAAATGTTTCTGGATGAGGTATTTGTGTGATTTAACGTTATACATTTAGCTGTATTCTGATCTGTCTTAAAGCATTACAGGTCAAAACAATTCATTGTTACATATTGTTTATTTATCAAAATTAACAATAAGGCTCTTAAAGCACTGCTTTGATTAATGTATTGTTGTCATATTTCAAATACTTCAAGTAAAATGAAGTCGTTTATTTATTTTTTTTACTGACAGTGTACTTGTATTATTTTTTTTTTTGTATTTTAGATTAAGATCAAGTGTAAAATAAAATCTACATGTGATGTACAGCTATTTAAGAAACAGATTTGCCATATTGTAAAGAAAAATAGTGTAAAATATGTAAATAAAAGGCTAAATTTAAATATTTTTACCATATACTTTAATTAAACCTTTCAAAGCTTGAAAATATTGTTTAAAATGGGCAAAACGTGTCTCTATGGCCTTAAAGTTTATGTGGTAGTTTTGCCAATGCTATTGAAAAAAGATTAATTGTCATGAAAGGAAAAATCGACCATACTTCCTTTGTTAGTGCAAATTCCTATACATGTAGCTTTGAGATTTAAGCAATTAAACCATTCAATCAGGTTTACACTTAAAAAAGTGATTTCATAATGAAAATCTGATTATTTTTTTTTCAAAAGTAACCAACTAGTACTTTTTAAAAGAGTACTTTGTACTTTTACCTAATATTAGTATTATTTACTAAAATTTGTGTTATTTTAGCAGTGTAATAGTATTTTTCCTTGAGTACAAAAAAGATTTCACAAGCATTAAGTGCAGGTTTATTATATTATTAATATATGATTAATAAATATTATTATTATTATTATTATTATTATTATTAATGGTTTTTATGTGTATCTATTCCTATGCAATGTTTTATGGGTTGCTGAGAATACATTTCAGGTCTTCAATACATAGCATGTCAGTCTTGAAAAAAAATAGGTGCTGGAATTGATTTTCATTAGGCTGTGCCTGTATGAACCCTGTCATATGTAAATTTAACATTTCAAGATTTGTCTAAAAGTGTATGAATATGACATATAGCCTATATTTATGAGGTCCAAGCAACATTTCCAGCTTTTGATGAATAGGCAACTATGAATACTTTAAATTTAAGTGCAGCAGTTTTCTTTTTACTTTTTTAAGAACAGCACCATTTTTTATGAACCTTTAAAAGCACATTTTAACTAAAACGTTTTTTTTTTTTTTTACCTGCAAGCACCAGTTAATGTTCAGACTATTTAAAATGTTTAAAGTGACTGACAATAATACATATTCTTAATAATAGGAATTAATCTGCATAGTTTTTAAACTGTGCACACATGTAGCTGCTTAATTAGGCCCACAACGCTATTTTTAATACTGGTTAAAAAATAGCGTCGTAAGGTGGTACTTGGAGAGACAATTTTTTTCTAAGGTGGTACTTGGTGAAAAAAGTTTGAGAACCACTGCACTATGGCATTTGTTTTAATGATCAAAGCTTAATTTTTACAGCTGAAGCAAAGGTTCTATTTTTGGCTTTGGAACACATTAAAAAAATTATTTTATTTATTAATTTATTCTGACTCAAAATCTTGTCTACAAACATTGAATTCTTCTGGAGTATCCCATTATTATTGAAATTTTATCAAAGTGAACTACAGAGAACATTTTATATTATAGTTTCCTGCTAGATCCCAGGACACGTTAGACTATTTTGCAAATGACCAAGCCAACAAAACTGCCAAAACAGCTCTAACAGGAAAGATTAAAAAATTTCAAAAACCTAAAAAAAAAAATAAAATTTTTTTTTTTTTAATTGTTCTCTTCGGATTTAAAGCCATTTTTAATGTTATTAGACAACATTTTTTTTATCTGGAGAGACTTTAAATGAAATATTTATAAATGTGAATCCTTCTAAAATTGTACACTTTTCAAAAGTAAACCTTAAAAAACTGTTTAAGATTTTTATCTTGTATATTATTATTATTATTATGTATTTTAACTTGTGTATTATGTATTGCTGTTGATGACTTTGAATTGTTAGAATATTTTTATAATTATACAAAAGTGTTAGTTATAAAATGTGATAAACTTAATCTTTTTTTGCCATAACATAGCCAAAGAAGTTGATATGGCAATAAACTCAAAATTCTCTTTCTCTTATGATTCAAAATGCTCACCTGAACTAGTCGCGAGTGGTGGAGGGCAAGCAGAGAAAGAGGGGCTAATGTGTGATCTTAAGTGCTCTTTTATGCAGGGTTTTCTGATGGCTCATTTCCACTAGGTGATATGGTGCGGTTCTGTACGCTTTAATGAACGTTTCCTTCAAAAGGTTTACCAAAAAGTCAAAAGGTTTACCAAAAAGTGAACCATACTGTACCCATTTTTAAGTGCTCTTTTGCAAGGGTACCTAGCACAACAAAAGGGTAGCAAAAGGCAGAACCAGATGTGCAGCTGATTGGTTTACAGAGATACAGTACATCACTGGTTCGTGCAGAATAATAAAAACAAAGGAAGCCCCATTTTTAAATACACAGCCAAGACATTATGCCATAATATACATATAATAATGAGCAATTGTCGATCCAAGCTCAAAAAGAGGAACAGCCTCAAAGCCAAGAACAAAATCTGCCATATCCTGTTGTATGAGATTAATGCTAACAATATGATCTAATATAAAGTTCTTTGACAACATCGATAATGTATATTCTTATTTAGTTTAACAACAAAACATTAATAAATAGCACTATTCCGCCTAACCTGTTTTGTTGAGCTGAAGTTGCTTTTATATTTGCATTGGTTCATTTTTGAAAAATGACAGCCTTCCTATTCTGTTTACCATGCTACTCTGAATATTCGCTCTGCAATAGCATGTAAGCGTGGTTTAGTAATAAATGTATATCATGCACGCCGCCGGCCAAACACTAACTAGTGGGTTGTCTGGTGTTGTGACGCGGTGCGCGTGTTCGCAATTTCAGGAGGCGTGGCTTTGAATCACAGTCCCTCCCCGTCGTCCAAAGATAATATGCTAAGCGATTAGCATTTTGGCAAATCACCTACTGCACCTTTAAAGGGCACCTAGGTTACCCCTTTTTTCAGATTTAATACAAGTCTTTTGCGTCTCTAGAATGTGTATATAAAGTTTCAGATCAAAATACCCATCAGATCTTTCAGTATATCTTTTACAAGATGCTGTTTTATACTGATTTTCAGCAGGCGGTGGTTTTGTCGTACTGCGCCTTTAAGACGAGTCTTTCCCGCCCCCTATTTCTACCTGCCTCCTCCCTCAGCTGCGTCAGACAACAGACAGACTTAAAGGAAGAAGGTCTCACGTAGCATTTGTGAGATACTACAGTAAGAACTAACCTTTACTAATCAGTATTGTGAAGTTGCATTGATGAGTCACACACAATATCGTTACAAAGTAACGCGGGCGCACACACACACACACCGCAGATGACACACACGCTCAGGCAGGAAGGCAGGCAGACAGACAGAGCGCGCTTAGCTTAGTTAAGGCTAACCTCAAGTACTGTGTGGATATCTGTTATGCTAATGTACAAAATAAACCTGATTTAACTTCCACAAACCGGAATTGAAGCGTCTTCTTTTATAAATGTTCTGACACACGGCTGTGCTGATGAAGTAAAGCTGAAGTAAAACGCTGTAATTAATTACACACTCTGTTTTAAAACACTTTAAACATGTGAAACTTACTCTTAATCACATTTGATGATGATTGCTGATCCTAGCGAACAGAACAGACCTTTTATTCCCGGTTGCTTTGCGTATGTCTGCCTGGTCTTGTTGACATATACACGCAACTACCGGAACATGTTAATGCGCGCAGCTGTCAAACAATTCGGTGGGCGGGGGGATCGCACACCTACGTAATGGTGCGATCGATTTGAAAACAGCTCCAATTGGCTGACCCTTTTTTTTGTAGTTAAATTGAAAAAAAAGGACTGGGTGTGTTCATATCACCCCAGTATGACGGTCTATACACTATACCAACACACAGATCTGTCCAAACAGCTTGAAAAGTAGATTTTTTACCATAGGTGCCCTTTAAGTTATAAAGCTTTTATTTATTCTGTGCTGATGCATTTGAAGGCTAAAAGCTAACATTAAAATCTAATGTAACGTTAAAAACCTGTATCATTTTCATTGTGAACAACATACTTTAAAGTGCAGCTTTTTTTAAATGGATAACACATTTATAAGTACAGCAGGAAAGTTCCAGTCGAAAACAGAACTACTAGTTGTAACTCCAAACGATGTTTACTCCAATCAATCACACTTCTGTGAAATAAACTGCCACACTGTAGAATTAATTAGCAACACTGATTGACAATCAGCAATACTGATTGACAAACAATTTCAAATGCTGTTTTGCAAATGGAATAGACAAGAGATAAAAATTGTAGGCAATTACCAAGACACCCCCAATAAAGGAGTGGTTCTGCAAGTGGTTACCACAGACTAATTCTCAGTTCCTATGTTTTCTGGCTGACGCTTTAGTCACTTTTGAATGCCAGCAGTGCTTTCACTCTGGTAGCATGAGATGGAGCCTTTAACCCACACAAGTGGGTTAGCGTAGTATTTAGAGCATGGAGGCACTACCAGGAAACAGGGCAGTACATCGGGAGACATATTGGAGGCAGTGGAAGGGCAACAACTCAGAAGCAGGACTGCTACCTCAGTCTTTGTGCAAAGAGAAACAGGATGAGCACTGCCAGAACCCTGCAAAAGGACCTCCAGTAGGCCACAAATGTGCATGTGTATGCTAAAACCAGCCTGATCTCACGAGAAAATGTAAGTATTTTATGTTTTGCCAGTTTAGTGGCTAATTCGTACAAATTCGTTCAGTCGCACGAAATGGTACGATTTTAAAAAGGAGGCGTGGCACCTGACCCCACCCCTAACCCCAGCCGTCATTGGGGGATAAGCAAATCGTACTAAATTGTACGAATTAGATCGTACGAACTCATACGAATTAGCCACTAAATGAAAAAGTTACGAATTGCCGTGAGATTGTGTTGGCTCAAACAGTCAGAAACAAACTCCATGAGAGTGATATGAGGGCCTGATGTCCACAGGTGGGGGGTTGTGCTTACAGCACAACACAGAGCAGAATGTTTGGGTTTTGCCAGAAAATACAAAGATTGGCAAATTCAAATGGCGCTTGGTGCTCTTCACAGATGAAAGCAGGATTACACTGAGCACATGACAGAGTCTGGAGACAACATCCTCCAGCCTGACCGTTTGGCATTGGGTCAGTAATAGTATGGGCTGGAATTTCTTTGGAGGGTCGCACAGCACCTTCCATGTGCTTGCCAGAGGCAGTCTGACTGCCATTAGGTACCAAGATGAGATCCTCAGACCCCTTGTGAGCCCATATGAAGGTGTAGTTGGCCCTGGGTTCCTTCTAATGCAAGACAATGTTAGACCATGTGGCTGGAGTGTGTCAGCAGTTTCTGCAAGATAAAGGCATTGATGCTATCGACTGACCCTTCTGTTTTCCAGAACTGAATCCAATTGGGCACATATGAACAGAGATGTATAGTAACGAAGTAGAACTACTTCACTACTG
The DNA here is from genome assembly GCF_052040795.2 of Danio rerio. Lineage (NCBI taxonomy): Eukaryota > Metazoa > Chordata > Actinopteri > Cypriniformes > Danionidae > Danio > Danio rerio. Next base: position 12,346,684 of record NC_141035.1, on the reverse strand, counting down.
TACTTAAGTACTAAAAGGCAGTATCTGTACTTTACTGGAGTATTATTTTTTTCTCCTACTTCCACTTTTACTTAAGTACATATTTTCCATGAGTTTAATACTTTTACTCCGATAGATTTTTTATGTGCTGCATCGTTACTCGTTACTAGGGGTGTCAAAATGATTGATATCAGTTCAGTAATAATAGGTCATAACCGGTTATTACATGATGACGTCATTTATCTCCTATGCGCGATGTCGCAATACTATGGCGAAGGACGGAGGCGCGAGGGCGAGGCGGCACAGCACTCCAGCCGCTAGTTTACTGTTAGGGAGAAATGTTGTAAAACTTCACCTCTGCCTATCTCTCGCTCTCTCACTTTGGACATTTGACCCGCTGGCCAGTTTGTAAGGTAACTTTTCCTCTCTTCTTAGCTGTTAAAGCTGTGGATCCAGACATGAGCATGCTTCATTTGCAATTAAGTTTTCTCCACTGTGTCTATTACCTGTGATAATCCCGTATTTTTCCCGCCATGGGTGAACAGCGCTTATATTTCTAAAGCCCTTTCTGTTGAGGACAATAACCAATCATAGCCGTGTAAGACCCGCCTGTCAGCGCTCAATAAGCTGGCGGGATAATATTGAAATGAGTTTATTAGCTGTAAATGCTCGTGCTGTCTTCTGTGCATGAGTTTTGTTTGATACATCCAGAAAGAGTGTTTTCTTTGAGCAGGTCAAATTAAGGGCACAGTTCGTATATCTGACTGCTGTATTAAAGGACAAAATTTTATTACAAAAAACCCTTTAACTGTCACACCAAGACAAAAGCAATAGAATTTTTTTTTGATTGCATTTCTTAACTCCTAATGTCGCTAGTTAACACAATCAGTGCATTTTTATTCAACACTTCACATTATTTCTAAAATTTCAGCCTCTACCAAATGGTTGAGATGTTGGTTTATGGTAAAAGTACCAGAATTAATAAATATACTACAGAAAATATGAACTGTAAGACCAATTTCATAACAAACATGATAAAAATAAATAACAATTATTACTAAATCATAGCCATAAGCCATAAAATATTTCAGATTTTCATTTAACACAGTAATATACAATTTTCCTGTTTTTTTTTATTACAATAAAATCAAAATCAAGTGAACTAGTGAAGCAGGATTTAGTTCATTGTGGTATTAACCAATCAAACTTCAAAACTCCCAAAGTGTGAGTTTGTCTTTGTGTGTGTGTGAGTGAGAGTGAATAATGTGTGAGTAAGAGAAAACAACAGTGTGATTGTACCTATGTGTGCTTCTGTCCGTCTGTGTCTGTGTGTGTGTGTGTGTGTGTGTGTGTGTGTGTGTGTGTGTGTGTGTGTGTGTGTGTAAGAGAGAGTGTAAAAACAATTGCAACCTATGTAATGTCCCCACAATTCACAAAAATGTGTGTGTGAGAGAGAGATAGAGAGAGAACTGTGTGTGTGAGAGTGTATGAATGTGTGAGAGTGGGGAGAGAGTGGGAGAGAGTGTACATTTAGGTGTGTGCAGGGCTGTGTGTGTGTGTGTGTGTGTGTGTGTGTGTGTGTGTGTGTGTGTGTGTGTGTGTGTGTGTGTGTGTGTGTGAGAGAGAGAGAGAGAGAGAGAGAGTATGTATGTGAGTGAACATGCTGAATTATCTCATCAGTGAAGGCATTTTCTGGTAAAAGGGCCTGACGATGTGAGCTCTTGTACCACAGAAACTATTTACAGAGAAAAACAGTATCATAAGCCATGTTTCTTTTCGTTCTGCTTAATCAAGTACCCCAAAAAAGAAATGTAAAATAAACAAAACAATTAGTGTATTTTGACTGCTTTCTTTAATAACTACATTACACAATACTTGTACTTTTACTTTCAGTACTTGAGTAGTAAATTTTGAAATAAACTACTTGCAATACTTAAGTACAAAAAATGTTGAATACTTTTGTACTTCCAAGTCACTTTTTGATAAAGCACTTGTACTTTTACTTAAGTATGGGTCTCTAGTACTTTATACATCTCTGCATTTGAAACATCATGTCTAGCTCCATCCACCAATACCACGTGGCACCACAGACTGCCCAGGTGTTGGTGTCTGGGAGAAGATCCCTCAGGAGACTATCCACTACATCATTAGAAGCATGCCCAGGCATTGTAACGAGGTCATGCTGGCAGGTGGAGGCCATACACACTGAGCCTCATTTTGATTTGTTTTAAGGACATTACATCTAAGTTGGATCAGCCTGTAGTGTTTTTCAACTTAGATTTTGAGTGTGACTTCAAATTAAGACCTCAATGGGTTAATATGTTTTATTTCCATTGATAATTTTTGTGTGATTTTGTTTTAAGAGCATTCAGCTATGTAATGAACAAAGCATTTGTCCATTTTTTATCAAGTTTCTCTACCTCAATAAACTCCCCACTGGAAGGACTTCAGGGCAAGTACGATGGATACAACTCGAGCCACTGTTGAACTTTTATTGCGTACACATACACAATGTTCGTCCACAAACTAGAAAGCCTGAGTCCTAACGTTACACTAGTCTGTGTAAAACATTGTTTTCTAAATTTTGACGTTCCTCGTTAAATTAACTGTTGCTAGTAGCTAGGTTTTATAAACCGGCAAGCGTACATTAACAATAACTAACTGAGAAAAAAGAAAAATGAAACTTGTGTCTTGACTTATACACAGACACAATCTGCTAGAAATGGTAATACACATATATAATCTATCAGAATTATGACATATATGAAAATACAACATAAATGTGCCTGCATTTAAACTTGCATGGCAAATATACCTACTTGTATTTGTTCTTCAAATAAAATACAACATAAATGTGCCAGCATTTAAACTTACATGGCAAATATACATACTTATATTTGTTCTTTAAATACTCTGAAGCGATAACATCTATCTTAAATTGGGTTGGGTATCGTTTGGTTTTTTTTCGAGACCGGTGCTAAATCAATACTTTTAAAACAATACTGGTGCCAAAATGGTGCCTGAACCGATACTTTTTAGTTACAAAATTATGGTGGCAACTTACTTTTGGGAGCACATTTTAACATACATCACAAAATACTTAAAAATTATTTGAAGTAATTTTTTTATGCATCACTCTTCAGTCTTCATAAACAAGATAATTAAATAATCTAAACTCAAAATAATCTTCCTTGTTCATTTATTTGACAAGTAATGTTGTTCTGGTGTAGGATAACACATTTCTAACATTCAAGTAAGTCAAGGCACCTGTAAACTTTAACAGATAGGCCTACAGTTGAAGTCAATTTATTTTGCCCTCCCATTCATTTAAAATAATATTTCTGAAATTTTTCAGTGTTTCCTAAAAAAAATATTCTGGAGTCATACAAGTCCTATTTCTTATTGTTTGTTTTGTGAATAAAAGCAGTTTTTAAATTAAGCAAAAATAAGGTCAGTATTATTAGCCTCCTTAAGAAATATTTAATGTATAATTTTAAATACACAACAAGTCAGTTACAAAATAGTTTGACAAATTATTTCAACTTTCGTAGTTAACTGATTAAGTCTTTAAAATACACTTTATTCTTATTAAAATACTATAAAATACTTAAAGGGACTTTGTCTGAATACAACTGTCTTGCAAAATGAAATAAAATAAAATATGGCACCGAAATTAGGCAGCAAAATGAATATGCGGATTAGATCCAGTACATACCGGTTACAAAGGTACCGGTGCTATAATGGCACCGGGTTTCGGTCCAACCCTAAGCTTTAATAAAATACATATGCATACAATAGCAACACATACTGGAAAGTCAGTATTTAATAAGAGTATTTCATTCATTAAGATCTAGGATGTGTTATTTTAGTGTTCCCTTTTTTTTGAGCAGTGTATAAATATATTGGCCAAAATATTGTTCTATAATCAATATATTTAAATATCCCACAATGTTTTAAATTTACTATGGCATTTGTTTTTTTGGCATATTGTAGTTTTATCTATTATCTAAAAAAACAGTTATCTAAATCATACTTGATGGTACTATACATTTTCAAAATCGCTTAAAATGCCATCAAACATTACAAAGATTGGCTAAATTATTTTATGTATTTATTTGATTATATTTATTATAATAAAGCAATATGCAGCTCGTTTGATTTTTATCCTGCATTTATATTATTAGTTAATGTTCTGTACTGCAGTAGCTGCAAACTGAGTAGAATTCATCAATGTAAAGGAAAAATCATGGTTTGGGGTTGCATTCAGTATGGGTCATGCAATAGATCTGCCGAGTTGATGGAAACAACAACAGCCTGAGGTATTAAGACACTTTTGCTTAACAGTCAGAAGCCCATATGACAGTTTTTTTTAATCCAGGCTCTATTTTGCAGCCCACGATAATTTTTCATCTGGTGATGGCTGCTCATTAACTTACATCCGGTCTTCCATTAAGGATTTCCTTTACTTCATGTGTGCATAATTTGTGCCGTTCTACTGTGCATTGTGTCTGCAGGAAATTTCCTTTTCCTTGTGGCCTCTACAGAATAATAGCTGATCCTTTGTCCATCAGGGCTTGGTCTTATGTGCAGAGTCATGTCATCTGATGCTGGCAGTCTGCCCGCTCTTAATTTTATTGAACTGAAAGTGAAATTTTGAAAGTCCCTTTTATTTTGCATATTGTGTGCGTTTCAGATCCTCATTTACAATGCCTGAAATATGCAGTGATTGTTTTGTTTCTTCAGTACATGATTAAAAAAAGAATTGTGTTATTTAAATTCATCCCAGGTATAAAAAAAAAAAAATAATAATAATAAATAAAATAATAAATAAAAAAACTGTGAGTGTGATTAAAATAATTGTCTTCCTGTTTTCTTGAGCTTGCAAAATGTTTATTAAAATTTGTGTTGAACTCGACCCACGGGGAACTGATTTCCGGTTTACTCTTTATGTGGCTATTAATATATCACGTCTAAAATTGTGTGTAAAATGAACAGCATGCCGTATTCTCCACTAGTTTGAATTCATTTTTGAGCTTGCAGTCCCCTGGCATCTATCTTTGCTATGGCCACCATCAGCTTTTCTATACATTGACGTTAAAAACACTGCTTTTACTTTATTTTCAATGGTTTGAGATGCGCTGAGCAGAACGCAATTCCAACAAGCTCCAACGAATTTTTGCTGCTGTGTCAAATAATACTATCATGTTATAATGGTATCATGTATATCATTGTAATTACTTGGGGATATGCTTAAGCAAAATACTGGAGTTTAACTGCATTGCTTTAATTCCTGCATTGAGTTCACACATCTATTATGCACCATGTCTGACTGCTTGTTGCTTCAAATCTTCAAAAAAAAGTCTTGATAAGCTGTGTTGATCGTTTGCTTTAGTGTCATACAATTTACATGTACTAGTCAAAGTCACACAATCTGACTCTGGCAACTATAGCAGACAATTTACTAACAAGCAGCTGTTGCACACTACAAGAAAAAAAAAAAATTAAAAAAAAAAATATATATATATATATATATATATATATATATATATATATATATATATATATATATATATATATATATATATATATATATATATATATATATTATCTCATTCTCAGCCTAAAGAAATGCTTAGTAAATAATCTTCCCTGTGCTGTGCATGTGTAAAGCTGCCACAGGAATGTACACTGAGCCTAATTACTTCTTGACCTGGACTTGCCAGACGGAAGGCAGTTGTTTTTTGGTGTCTGTTCAACTCATCCTCTGTGCTGTCAGGAAGATTAGCACCATTTCCTGTCTTTTTTTTTTTTTGCCCTCCATTGTTTTGGTTTTGTCCTTGTCAGCACTTTGTATGCTTTAAATGGTAGCCTTCAGGCAGGGAGGCTGTTAAAATGATCTATAAAGATCACAAGAGTAATGGGAACAGGAAATAAAACATGGGTTTTAGATTTTACATACCCTCCTTGGTTCATTTCACATTCATGCTCAAGCTTAGTTGTAGTCTGTCGTTTTTTTTTTTTTTATTCTCTTTGTTGAGCAGTTGAACAGTTGTTCTTGGATATTCTTTCAGTCTCTTATCCTGGCTGTGGATGGAGAAATGAAGAACACTATTAACAAAGCTGTTTACAGATTCACTGAATGGTTCAGAAAAATTAATGCATGCAAACTAAAAGGTAAAAAAGATGCAATGGAGGTTGTTCTCATAAACAAAATAGACGCGCTTTCATTCTGCTGCAGTGATATCCAGAAAGAAACCAGAGCAGATCTAATTCTGTCGAGTAAAGATAAGGGTGTCCATTGGGTTATTTCCATCTATCAAAGACTGTAAGAATGTACTAAAACCTTATCTTAAGAGGAAGGAGGAACTTTTATTGATGCAAGACTCTCTGATGTGGGGACAGCAAGTTATTGTTTCACCGAATCAGAGAAAACAGATCCTGGAGGATTTACATTATGAACACACAATGGTGTGGTTAAAATTAAGGCATTAGCACGTACAGTAGCTACATCTGGTGGCCAAATGTAGACTCACTTATTGAGGAAAAATCTGAAACATGATTGTCTTGTCAACACAATCCAAAATCTCCAGCTCTCTCACGCCCCTGGTCATGGCCAGAACTCCTTGGCAGCGAATCCACATAGATGTCAATATGATGGAATGCATGTTTTTAGTAGTTGTCAATGCACACTGAAAATGGCCAGAGGTTCAGGTGTTGGATTCTACAACGTCGTCAAAGACAATTCAGGTCCTGGGTGGTCTTTTTAGTTCCTATGGAATACCTGTGACAGAGTTACAACTTTAATCAGTGAATATGACTACGTTTACATGGACATCAGTAATCAAATTATTTGCTAAGGTGATTTGCTAATAAGACTAATGTGTTTGCACGAGCTGCTTTTTGAGTGTTACTTTCATGATCGCGCTTTACATGTTATAGCACATAATTAGATTAATGTCATTGCGTCAGCACGCTATCTGCACTGACTCAATAGGTGCAAGGTGTGTCAAACAGCCGTGTGTGTGTGTCTGTGTGTGTGTGTGTGTGTGTGTGTGTGTGTGTGTGTGTGTGTGTGTGTGTGTGTGTGCGTGTGTGTGTGTGTGTGTGTGTGTGTGTGTGTGTGTGTGTGCGGATTATCCTGTCGCATAACGCGGCGAAACACAAGAGCTTTTACCTCTAATGACGCACTTCTACTTCTAGAGTAGAAAGTCTAACTTCCACTTTAAAAGTGGTTTTAAAATTTGTTTCCCATTATAGAGCTGTTGGGCAAATCAGGCATAACCCATATCATAAGCTGCAGGCTCTTTAATTGCTCTGAGGTGGCTGGATGCAGTAGTCATAATCCATGACCTCTGAATGGTATTTGAAAAAATCTGAAATATGTTTTTTTATTGTCATTTAGGGTTATCATTCTGATATATGTTCAATTGTTCATTTTTGAGATACATTTGGTCACCAGACATTTTACAATTTATTTCATTACAATGAAAGGAAACATTGCATCTTCCCTCTTTTTTAAGTCTATGGTGCAAATGAATAGTCTAAATGCATTAAAAGATTTAAATTATAGTTGAACGTGGTGTTGTATACAGCCCTAATGTATCTTTCACAGCTGTATTTTATTTCTTTTTTTTTTTTTTTTGGTTCACAACAGTAACCGTAATGAAATAAAATTGTCAAATTTGCAAATAAATGGATTTTCATGTACACACGTTATGTGTGTGAGTTTAGGAAAATTGGTTTAAATGCTCATGAAAATCCATTTATTAGCAAATTTCACACTTTTATTCTATTATGGTTACTGTATACGTAAAAAATTATGGTAAAAAATATACAGATTTGAAAGTGTGTGTGGTGTGAAAAAGTGTTTGCCTCCTTAATGTTTTTCTTTTTATTTCTTTTTATTTATTTTATTTTTTGGCACATTTTAATGTTTAATGTTTCAGATCATTAAACTATTTTAAATATTAGTCAAAGATAACACACAAAGAACACTTCTTTTTGTTTTTGCTTTCCCTTAATAATACACATATCCATTTCAAAACTGCATGTGTCTACTTGTGTTCTCTTTTATTAATATTTACATCTGTTTGATGATCTGAAACATCTTTGTTTTTGTAATGGCCAGGAGGGGGCGATGAGGTTCTGAACCACAGTGAATCCAGTGTACAGTCCAGGGATGGGCATACTCGGTCCTGGAGGGCCGGTGTCCTGCACAGTTTAGCTCCAACACTAATCAAACACATCTGAACAAGCTGATCAGTGTCTTCAAGATCACTAGAAATCTACAAGCAGGTGTGTTTGATTAGAGTTGGAGCTAAACTGTGCAGGACACTGGCCCTCCAGGACCGAGTTTGCCCACCCTTAGTCTAAGCTCTGCTGCCAAAATCAGTGTTTAATTTAACAAATACATACTAGTTATTTTAAACATGATATACATACATTTTAATCAGCATTTTTAAAGATAAAATTTATTCAACAATCATGCATTTAATTGATTAACTATGTATAATAAAGGTATTTTATATTTTACAGAAGTTTTCTATTTGAAATATAGTTTGAAATACAAAAAAAAAAAACTGAAAATGGTGTATAAATCTAATAATGTAATGCACAAAATTCAGATTTTACACACACATATTTGTGTGTTTTAGCAAATACTTAGGTAATGTTAATAATAACTTAGAGAATTAAATGATGTAGAAGATTTGTTTATTGCAACAAATGAACCCTTATTCTAAAGTGACAGGCCTACCACAATTTATTGGCAAGTTTTTTTTTTATATAGCACATTTCATACTCAATAGTAATTCAAAGTGCTTTACATGAACAAGAAAAAAGAAACATGAAATACACATATAAGAAATAAAATCAACAGAATAAAAATGATTTAAAAATTATTATATTGTGTTAGAACAGATTTTAAAGGAATTAAAACGAAAAAATTTGACAAACACATAGCACAGTTCTCATTCAACGAAGAGAACAAATCAGATGTGTTTTGAGTCTTAGGGGAGGTGGGGGAATAGTTACTGAAGGCAAATTATCCCTGCTTTGACAGAACTCGTGGAATTTCTAATTTACTTGATCCTTATGATCTGAATGATTTGTTTGGTCTGTATTCAGCATATCTATAATGTATTGAGGCCATATGTGTGTGTGTGTGTGTGTGTGTAATATTTTATTATATATTCACACTATGTACAGTTGCCTTGAACTTGGCCAAAGCATGCTTGTTGCACCTCCCGTCTTCCCCGACGATCCGCACTCACATTACATTCTAACCTGGGCACGCTTACATCATTGATGATACGCTGATCAGTTAGCGATTTCGCTCAGCACATTGGAGATTTATTTCGTTATATCATTTTAGTCGTTTAGGATGAGGTGACACGCAGTCAAATATTTTGCCGAACAGATCAGCAACTTTTGACGCTTATAAACAATCATAAAGTCCTCGTGCTGCGGATATTAGGAGGTTTGTTGAAGGTTCAGCTGTCGTGCAGTGAGATGTTTGCATCTTTAATAAACTATGACAATTTGCTTTCATTGAACAGTAAGAATAAGAATGATTAAGGGCCTACTCACACTATGCTATCTGAACCGTTCCCAGGCCCGTTTCCTGGATTGTTTGAGAAGTGCCCAAGTCCGATTGTGGTGTGAGTGCGGGCCGTCAGGGGAGACGGGAGGGGGCCAAGCGTGCATTGGCCTGGTTCGAGGCAACTGTACCTAGTGTGAGTATGGCCTAATAAGACCGTGCCAAAGCCCAAGTGAACCGCACTCTGGCACACCTCTTCCAACCGGGCCAGGGCCAGCCAATTGAACTGAGGCCTGGGCACGGTTCATATAGCATAGTGTGAGTACGCCCTGACTGTCTTTTTTTGGAGTCCGGTAAGGAGTCAATAGCCGCGTTTCCACTATCGCGCCTAAAGCGAGCGAGCCAAGGCCAGTGGCGTTTTCACTGTCACTTCCGGTGTGACGGTTAAAAAACAAGACGTGGAACCCAAATGCAAGTAAAATTCTTTAATGCTTAACTTAAACAAAACAGGGAAAATGGTGAGTGGCTGGAAGTAAAGAAACTATAGGAGTAATCATCAACAGAGCAGATCAAACATTCGTCGTAGAAGAAACAGCAATGTCTCTGATGTACTCCTCAACAGAGCAGATCAAACACTCATCGTAGAAGGAGCAGGGATCATCAGAGACAGCAACAAGGAAATCAACCAAACCACTCACCACCAGCGATCTCAACGGGAGGAGCCTGACAAAAACACAAAGGATCGTGAGCAAACAATGAACTGACAAAGTGAGACAGGAACACTGAACATTTATAGGCACATAAAATGCGCTACACCTGTAGCGCGCTGATTATCAGCCGAGCGCGCTACGCAACAGTTCCGGTAACAAAGATCATGTGACCGCTCAGCTGATAACATGAAAACAAACATCCACTGGCAGCCACGCGACACCCACACAAACACAGAGAGAAAAAGCACACATACTTAGAAACACGTATCATGATAATGAACTGTCACACAATGCAGACACTTCAAATAAGGAGCAGATGGATCCACAACCGTGACATCCGGGGCCTAATCGGGCCAAAGCAGGCCTTTCTTGGGGCCAGCGGCCGGCCTTTTTCGGCCCGCCAAATACCTTGGGCCAAGGAGGGCCAGCTGGGGCTTCGGGGCGGAGTGAAAGGAGAGGCGGGAAGTTTTCTGATCGCACATGAGCACATGCCCCAAACAAATAAATAAATAAATAAGGGAAAGAAAACATCTAGCCTTATAGTCTGGGGTCTTTTTGCGTATGATCACCCTTATGTTTCCCTTTTAAATGTAAGGCTGCTGCATAAAATAATATAGTAGTTTTAATTTATAGTGACATTCTTTGCTGCGTCCTCCTTTATGTTTCAATAACACAATAATCATTACACCATATTAAAAACACAGCAGACAATAAAGGTTTTCGAGAGTTATTGTCAAGTTTAAAAGGTGTGTTTGTGCACGTTTAAATGCCTGTATGTGTGTGTGAGACCGGGCAAGAGCACTCCCTTCACAACTCTGTTGATGCTGCGAGCGGGCAGATATTGAGATAATTCACAATATAAATACAACAGAAAGACATAAAACTTAACAAATTACGTCCCCACTTTCGTAGACTTTAAACAATATAGTGTCATTTCTTGATAAAATAGCCTAAGATATATTAAAATATAATTTAAAGAATTACAAATATCGGATATATATAAAATCGCATTAAATAAATAAACCAATATAAAATAAACAAAATTTAGCTATAACAATGTAGGTAGCCTATATACAATACATAAATTAAACTGTTTTAAAGCCACATATAGCCTAACTTTCATTTTACAAAGACCTATCAAAAAAAAAAAAAACGATTTTAGAGATTTTCTAAAAACAATAAACACCGGAGAAGGTTTGAAATATTATTTATAAAGTATTTGGATAAGATGATATTAATCAAATCGCGCAAACATAGCATTATTTGGGTGAGTGAATGCAGAATCTAGCCTTTCTTTTTTTTTTCTGTCACCCAGTCATGTGCAGCGCAGCTTTAAACGCATTAAGGGAAAGCCCACACACAAAATGTGTTCTATATCCTCAAACAAGGGTTTATGTTTTTATATGATGTGGTCAAATTTATAAATGAAACTTTAAATGAAGAGCTTTAGTGAATAGCTGCCGAGCGGAACAAATATGGCTATATTTTATTAGGCTACTTGCTCTTGTGCCGGAAACACTTAACGCGACGTCTATCAAAACAAGGATGTTATAAAATACATGCCATATCGAGTTATAAAGAAGAATTTCTGTGGCTTTATATTATGGACGGGTGCACTCACTGTGATGGGTCCGTTAGTGGCGAGAGCACTCGATGCACAATGCCAACAGTCGGTCGGCGAGTAAACAAATGTGATGAATGGAAATACACTGGTCTGTGCTTATAGACATATAATGTACTGCAGTACAGTAACAGGTCATTTGTTTGTTTCGGTTGTCTTCATTTTAATGGTTTCGTTTCGTGATGATTCTATGGTGTGCTTTATCTGCCTCATTCCCGCTGAAGTGGGCAGGTTGTGTGACGAGCTGTGAGCTACTAGACAGACAGTGGAAATGCGACATGATTTCGCCCTGGCTCGCACTGGCCCAATAGTGGAAATGCGGCTACTTATATTAAAGGGCCACGAAACCCTCTCTTTTCACACCTCTAGTTTGCTAGTTTGGAAAAAGTCAGGAAAGTGGGTGTGTTCAGCTCTGTTCAGGTAGGAGTGTCTGGGGAGGGAAAGAGGGAAGATTTTACATAAAAATGTGAGTTTCCAATTAGGCATGCACTGATTTTCACAGAGGCAAAACAAACAAACAGACACAGAGGAGAAAGACAGTGACTGTGTTAACATAAAAATCAGTTATAGAATAATTTGCCAAATTATTAACTTGTCGACTTTAACTGCAGTTTGGCACTTTCACTTTCGTTCAGAAGCATTTTGTGCATGCCTCCCATGACAAACAAGATATTAGATGCGAGGATGAACGGCTGGAGAGTGTAGTTTTAATGGAATGATACTGCATGGCGAATGGGAGAAAATAAAACTCTGCATTTCTCGGTAACTTAGATGCACTCGTTAGGTAGCGTCAGAAAGCTGCGTGTATATAAACTATTCTGTCATAAAATGTGGTGAAAATCCTACATGACCGTAATGGTTTGATTGCGGTGTTTACATGTTTACACTTGGAAAGCAGCAGCAGATCTTTCAGTCAATAATATTGTGGTGATATTAACGTACTATAAACTTAGTAACTAAATAATTTTGACTAAGGTGTGTCTTTAAAAACTGAAAGAGTACTGCTGACGATACAAACTAACTTTGCCATCTGAATGAACAAACAAAAGGCAATGATCACACACACTTACCAAATCTGTAGAGACAGCACAATCAACACAAACTGGAGCTGCATCTTTTTTAAAAGGAGACGAGTGGCAAAGCCGGATTTCACTATTTCCAGATGCGAAAAGCTCTCTGGTAAAAAATGTTCCTTACAAACTTAGTTCTGTTGCGTGCACTGTAATCCACACGAGTCCAGCTGCACTCTCATAGCGGGGGAATTACAATAAAACCTTCGTTGCAGCACATACATAAACACAACACTGATGACCTACATCTCCAAATTCTTGTTCTTCCATTTGTTTTGGCAACACAATGTGGCGTCTCTTTGCCGTCTGAACTCTGTAACAGGTAAAAACAGTCTTCGAGCTATCGTGCATATTAATGAAAATACAAAATAGAGCTTGCTAATTGGTTTGAACCAAGTCTTACTCATGAATTAATGCTGTACACTAAGAAACGTCACGATGCACTCGCAGGTACAGACACCCAGTTTCCACACTGGAATGCACACAAGTTACTAATAGCTGTGATGCAGTTTCAAAAATTTGTTTAAAATCGGAAGAACGAATTTGCTTAAAATATTGAAAAAACAAACAATTTTCACTTTTTGATAAATTATATGTTTCCCAATAGTGTTTATTGCCATATGGGACACATATATGACTGTCAACAGCTCAAAAAAGTGGTTTGGTGTTTCGTGACCCTTTAATATACCCTAGGATTCTTGACTTTATTTATTTATTTTTTTTGTTTGACCGCTAGAGCCAAGGTACACATTAAGTTATGTAGTTTAAAGCACATGTAGGTTATTATAAAATTTTGTTCAGATGTTTTTTTATAAGGTGACAACAGAAATTAATAGGCTTTTAAATTATGTAAGAAGATGGTTTTCTAGAGCTGGGCTCTGTAGTCAAAACAGCTTACACTTAGAAATTAAGTCAGTAAAGCATCTGAATATTGCCAACACTGGTTTGACCTGCAACCAGATTCTCACTGCTGTTGAATGAATGTAACTGTGAGTTATTTTGCTGTCACTGACTCATAAAATTTCCGCCTCTTTTGTTGCCAAAGGGAGGAGAAAAAGGCTATTTATCAAAAAAAAAAAAAAAAAAAACCACCAGAGAGAACATTCTTTATTAAGCATTGAGCAGAATTCAAGAAGATAGAAACCTGTGAAGTACTGCAACATTGTAGCTCTGGGAATAAATGTTCACATTCTTTTGACTATTTTATCCAAACTTGGAGAATTTATGGAAATGGAGAAGACAGTGGATGAGCTCTGGACTGGATGAATGGATATCACAGTTCTGTGGAAACCAGAACTAATGTGGCATCCCTGGCGCTTGCAGTAGATTTGAATACAAATTGAGGCTAATTATCTCTCTTTCCTGCTCAGAAGATTTGGACTCAACAATACAAGATGGCTGAAGGCCAGAAGATTGAGAAGAATACCCAGGAAAAAAGACAGTGCTTACTGTACATAAAGCTCAGACAGAAGTGTAATAACATTATAATTGATTGTACTTACAAACAGAAGCATGCCGAAAATAATCAACCCCAAACAATAGTTTGTCTAAAGGCTTTTTTTATTCTTATGGCATGCTGATGACATTTGCATTTGTATTCATCATCTTCTCATTCTTAGATGCTTTCAACATTTGCAAGTTTTTTTTTCCAAGTTTGGAAACTGGTGGCCATTGACTTCAATTGTAAGAAAAATAAATACTATGGCAGTCAATGGCCTAAACCAAAACTCACAAAGATTTTAAGCAAGGTGAGGCTGAGTAAATAATTTCAGATTTGTGTGTGTGTGTGTGTGTGTGTGTGTGTGTGTGTGTGTGTGTGCGCGCATTTGAGAAAAACTGTATAATGTCATAGGTATGTTATTACAAGAAGGTGGTGAAATATGAGGGCATTGCTGATGTCCTCATTTTTCAAAAATCTTATAAATCACACAGAAAAAGTTATTTTTTTTTTCCCCCAGAAAAGTTAAACAGTTTTTACAGTGTAAAAACAATGGAAACCATTCACCACAATTTACAAAAACAAACGTGTGAGTGTGTGAATATGAATATTAGTCAATGGATAATTCAAATGTATTTGATTTACAGATTGACCACTTTGGCTTTTTGGAGAATGGCACGTTTAAGCAGAGGTATCTCCTCAATGACCAGCATTGGCACAAGGATGGAGGCCCAATCCTGTTCTACACAGGCAATGAAGGGGACATCACATGGTTCTGTAACAACACTGTAAATATGCATTTTTAACTAAACTTTGTAATGAAATTATGTGATATATAAATTGTGTTTATGGGCCTGGAGCTGCAGAGGTTACAGTAAACATGACCTGTTGCAAAATGATCTAGATGAGGACACACTCCTAACAATAAAGATGATGCACCAAGGGAAGTGGAAAATGAATGAGGAGCTGTTTGTTTCATTGTTGTCTGAGTTGTATGATAAACACTAAGTGTAGGATGGTTCACAAAACTGTTGGTTCAGTTTGTCGGTTTACATTGTAAAAAAAATACCTCCTATATTAACACTTGTTGATTAATGGTAATGATGGCAACATGTTAATTTTGCTCCTGTCATTTAAAATTTTTTAACCATTGTGTAATTTCACTTTTGACTCAAACTTAGCAATGACATAAATCACTATACACGTAAAGTCAAATAGAATTTTACTGCCATTCCACGTTAGCAATCTTGTGACTTGTGCTGTGCAGATCTGTTCAGTTGTATTGAGTCCAGTTTATTTTCCAGTGAACATACATTTGAGTGTTGGAAGTGCCTGACTGGCGGTATTAACCCTAAGCTTAGCTCATATACATCTGTGCTTACCGTGTTTCTGACCTATCTCACACCGATTAAGGCACTGCCTTGTGCTGGTAGCATTTTTTTTGGTTGAGGTCTTGGGCTCGAGGTCAGGTTTCTGTAGTAAACAAAGGTCTCATTCCTTCTCAATGGTCACTGTTGAGATTTTGTGATGATATACATGATTATGAAATATACAGGCATCACCACTTCAGTGAAGCTAAACAATGTTAATTAACTTCATATTTTTACAAAAAAATTAAGTTCTATTTCTCTGCCTCCTTGTCCTAAGGGTTTCATGTGGGATGTAGCAGAGGAGCTGGGAGCTTTGCTGGTTTTTGCTGAACATCGCTACTACGGAGAGTCTCTGCCTTTTGGAGAGGAGTCATACAGCGTAAGTCAAGACTCCTTGTTGTGGCGAGAATCATGGATCATATTTTTGATACCATCCTTTGCCATCTGAATTGTCTTTATTTTCTTTCAGAACGCCAAGTATCTGAACTACCTGACATCAGAACAGGTTTTAGCTGACTTTGCAGTGCTCATAAAAGCTCTTAAAAAAAGCCAGCCTGGCGCTGAGAAGAGTTCAGTTATCGCAATAGGCGGCTCCTATGGAGGGATGCTAGCAGCCTGGCTGAGGATGAAGTATCCCAATGGTGTTGTAGGGTGAGTAATTGCTATGCTAATATGTTGAATACTATATATACACTATACATTCAGTGAAATATTATAAAAAAAAACTTTTACTGATTTGCTGTGTTTTCAATTGTTTTTTATTTTATTTTTTTTTTGTGACACAAAGCTATCAATATTTAGTGTCAGAAACACAATTTTTACTATTAATACTGAAAACAGTGTTGCTGTCAAAACTGATACTTCATCATTATTCGATAAATTGAACAGCATTTACACTGTATGAAAAAGAACATTACTACTTCAACTCTTAATAATAATAATAATAATAATAGTATTAATATTAAATCTGAATAGCTGAATTAAAGCTTTTTTAGTTTCATGCCATTCAATCATTGTTTGTACAGTAGTGCGATGTTTGCCCAAGGCGGATTTATTGTTTTTTTTTTTTTTGTTATACTTTAATGTTTTAGATTATCAAACAAATTTAAATATTAGTCAAAGATAACACAAAAAAAACGCATCAGAATTTTTTTTTAATTAAGGTTTTTATTAATAAGGGAAAAACAAAATCCAAAAATCAGCTTTTTCCATACCACTGTAAATGCAACAAAAAATAATAATAATTCCTAGCTATTTAATGCATTTTAATCCATGTATGATGGTATGTCTTACTTGTTACAATGTATTTTTACCAGTATTAAGTGGAAGTTAAATCCTGTGTAAATTAACTTTAAATGACTTGAGATGCACTTAAAGGTCACAGTTAGTATAGTATATATTTAAATGTAAGATTTCTTATTAAAATTGCATAAGTACAATATATAATTTAAAGTGTCACTAGGTGCATGTAAACTAAAATGCCTAAATGCAGTGTGTAACCATGCGTCTAATTAAGGACTGGGATGTGATTCAGTAGGGGGGTTCATGATAATTGTTTAATTCTTCTACTGTGAAATGAGTTAATCAGTGATTTTGAGCTGGTGTTTTCAGGGCTCTTGCAGCGTCTGCTCCCATCTGGCAATTTATTGTGCCATGTGGAGAGTTTTACCGTGTGGTCACTCGTGACTTCACCATCAGTGGCTCCAACTGCAGCAGCAGCATCAGGAGCTCATGGGCTGCTATTGACAGGCTCTCTGCAACAGGTTAGTAAAGATAGTTTTGCAACTTTCCCATGTTATGAACTCAAAAGTGAAGACCAGGGGCCCATTTTAGAAAGGAGGTTAAGTGAAAACTCAGAGTATTTTAACCCGGAAATGAGAGAAACTCTGGCTTTTCCATTTTAAAATGGCAGGTTTGTCAAACTCGAGAAAGCAGGGTAAGTCAAGCCTGTTTCTGAAAGTGAAGGAGCTTTAACTTAGAGTCAGTTACCGTAGTGACTTACTCTGTGATCCTAACCTGGTCAGGAGCAGGTTTTATTCTCTAAACTTTGATTTTCTGTTGGTCTCATCTTTTTTTAAATCGAAGCGGTATTTCTCGCCTTAGCCTTACGTTCCCACCTATTTTAATACTCATTTTGGATATGCTAATAAAAAATGATTGACGGAAACATCATGATGCTCATAACTTATAATATGCATAATAAAACATATGCATAACTGAGTAGGATAAACTTTTATTTGATAAGAAAAGATGCACATAAAATGCAATGGAAACAATTTTACTGAAAAAATTTCAGTATGTGCAATAAGAAAAGCTTTGTCATATAGATTATAATGAAGATGTGTGTGACTAGACAAACCAGCAGGCTGAGCACACTGTAGAACATCTGAAATGTTGTTTTGGTCATTCTAAAACTCATTAACCATTTCAGTATTAATGTTATTGTTTAATTATTAATTACCTCGGGAGTGTCAAGAGCGGCTCATGGCATCAAAGGCGCAAGTATGTTCAAAGTTGCCTGAGGCGCAAGTATGTTTGTTAAATAAGGAAAAGATTGACCAAGCTTCTTCTACCGCAGTAAATGGTGTTTTTACTGTTGATATTTACCGCCAGTTAATCGGAAAATGATAACTTGGTTCTCTTTGATTTTTTTGGATGGAAACACTGCTTCATTTGCACATCTTTTATTCCAGTTTTGCACATAAATTTTAATGATATATTTGGATGGAAACAGCTATTGCCTACAGTACATTTCAGTCACACAAAGATCAAAGTCACATACGAGAGTGGCTTGTCCTTTTTTTTAATAAATAATTAGCTTAAATTCACTGACCTTTGACATGTACTGTAATTAATGGGATTATTACTTGTTCTAAAACTATTTTTTAGTTCTGCTGACATTCTTAATGTCATATCAACCTTTATCACTTGATCAATAATAGAGGGAGACAAGTGCACTTTTAAATCTATTAAAACTGATCAACGTGTATAAAAGTGGAAACAAGTGTAAAAATTGTATAAACGCCACACATAAAATTACTTATTTTATTATACTTAAATATTTAAATACTCTAAATAACGCATGTAAAATAACGCATTAACTTGATCAGCTATGTTTTCCTATGCTAACTCTGTTTTATTAATGCAGTGGTGTTGCTTTTTTAAACATATGGTCATATTTGCTATAATTTAGCATGAGCACATCAAGTGGAGCAAGAAATGCTGATCTCTTTTTTTCAGATGTTGCCATGGTGAATCGTAATATCTGTGCTCCATTGATAATGTCTTTTTATAGTTGTGGTGTGCACGCTAAACTCAACTTAAACTTCTGAAAATGAAAACTCTGAGTTTTTAAACTCTCAGTAAATCAACTCAGAGTTCAAGTTTAAACTCTGAGTTGGTTGAACCTCGTTACTGAGACAGGCCCCAGGAGTCTCTTATTCCATCAGAGAGAGTTCTTTATTGAAAACTTACCTTTGCTGCATTCATGAAGTCATCTCAGATAAGTCTGGCATTCTTATTTAAATAAAGCCACTTAGATATTAAAACATAGAGACTGTGTTCCCTGAACTTCTAGATAAAAAAAAAAATTATAGGTAATAATCTAATTGATTTTTATAAAATAAAAACAAAAGATAGTCAAAAGATAACTCAGATTATTGAAAATTGTCACATTATGTAAAACTCTTTTTGTTAAAGATTTGATTTTTTAGAAACCCTTAAGTAGTAATTAACATTTTTTTTGCAACACTCTTGAATTTAAGAAAACATAAGGGCAATGTAATAGTAAAAAATCACCCTTGAAGTGTTTTTATGCAAACACATCTTTAACTAACCAGCAACTTTTTCCCCTTTGGGCATCTTGCTGCAAACCCTCTTGGGCAAACTCTGCCTTTGCTTCCAACACACCAATGCACCAAGGAAACTGCGATAGAGGTCTGATCAGGCCCCGCCAATGACTGTGGAAACACGACTGGCCCAGCCACACACTGGCATGCTCGCTTTAGATGTGACAATGTAAATATGGCTGAGATTATATGTTTAATAGTAATGTTTGAGGGAAGAGCATTTCTTTCAAACTATGTTAACAATTGACTGGAACTACTTGTGCATTAAACAATCTTTTTGCACACCTTTCCAGCCAATCAGAATTTTGACAGACCATGGAATATTTTTGACACTATGGGCTCTTTTATACACCCTGCGCAATTTGCCGTGATTTGTCACTATTTTTAAATCAGCTCAACCCTAGTTTTCACTTTTTGCGACACATTATTTAAATAGCAACTCCATTTTCACCACTTTGTGGAATCATGGGTGTGCTGGTCTAGAAAGAAGGTGTGTTAAGGTGCATTGCTATTTTGAGGATGCCATAGACCAGGGGTCTCAAACTCAATTTACCTGGGGGCCGCAGGAGGCAAAGTCTGATCAATAAGGCATTTCACAAAAAAAAAAGTCCTCAAATGTCATTATTAGCAGTTTTAATTATTTCTTCTAAACATTAATAGAACATTGAGTGAAGATAATGAACAGTTCTTCTAAACATGGCATCTTTTGCCTACTTCTTGCTGCCAGAGACTTGACAGTGCTTCTTCTCACAAATCTGAAACACATTTGGCTTTAGAGCGGAAGCAGTTGAGACCCTCAGTATGGCTTGAAGATGATCATCATTAAGTCTAGACCTGTACTTTGACTTTTTAAAGTTCAAGGTGGAGAATAACTTCTCACACAAATATGTGCTCCCAAAAAGGCACATGGTCCGCTTGAACATTCGGGAAAGCTCAGGGAAGCTGGGTGGCAATTCTCTCGAAAATTGCCCATGCATGTCTGCTTTTCCACTCATCTCCCTGAACTTGACTTTGAGATCAGAGTTGCATTGCAGGTCAATGAGCTCCATTTGAAGCACAGGAGGAAAAGGGGTCCACAAAAATTTGGAAAGTGGCTCTGTGCGTTTTGAAGTCTGCAAATCTGTGATCAAATTCCTTCTCTAGCTTAAAAATAGCATCAACATATTTCTCACCACTGAATGGTATGCCTGCATCCACAAGTGCCTTGCATGCTGGGAAATGGCAAAGGTTTGTCTGAGAGAGCTGGGATTTCCATAACACAAGTTTTGTGGAGAATGCTCTCACATTGTCATAGGCAGCGCTGACGAGCTGCCCCTGGCCTTGTAACATCTTGTTTAGTATATTCAGCTTATGTGTGATGTCAACAAGAAAAGCTAAGTCCATAAGCCATTTGTGATCACTCAACTCAGAAACAGCCTTCCCATCCTTCTCCATGAAGGCTTTCACTTCTTCTCTCAACTCAAAAAATCTTTTCAGGACATTTCCCCTGCTGAGCCAACGTATCTCGGTGAAATAGAGCACATCTCCATATTCTGACTCCATTTCCTCTAAAAAAGCACGGAAACTCCTGTGCTTTAATCGCCTGGATCTGATTAGGTTTACGCATTTCAAAACAACAGACATCACATTGTCACACGGCAGGCATTTGCTGCAAAGGGCCTGCTGATGGATAATGCAGTGAAGAGCAGTGGCCTCCTCTACACCCTCCTCTTGAAGTTTTTTTTTAACAAGTGCCACCAGTCCATTTTTCCTCCCTATCATCGATGGCGCTCCGTCGGTTGTTATTCCAACTAACCTCTTCCATGGCAAACCTGCATTCTTAAGGGTATCACACAGATGACGAAATATCTCATTAGCGGTGGTCTGGCCATGCATTGGAATTATTGTGAGCAGCTCCTCCGTCAATTCAAAATTGCAGTCAACACCACGGACATAAATTGTGAGCTGAGCAGTGTCTGTTATGTCTGTGCTCTCGTCAAGAGCGACGTCGTATGCATCAAAACATTTGGCTTTCTCACACAGTTGATGATAAATGTCACTTGACATGTCAGAAATGCGCTCTGCCACAGTGTTGGCAGAAAGACTGAGGTTGCTAAACTGACCTTTCTTTTCCGGACAGATAATACTTGCAGCCTGTAACATGCATTTTTTAAACAAACTCTCCTTCTGTGAATGGTTTCCCTGCCTTAGCAATCATCTCACTAACCATGTAACTAGCTGCGACTGATGCAACATTCTCTTTGGTTGATTTCTTGAAGAAATCTTGTTGCCTCAGTATACATGCTTTAAGACTGGCAACTCGCTTGGCTCTCTCATCCCCCTGATATTTTGCACATTCCTCAGCATGTTTAGTTGAATAATGGTGTTTCAAGTTGTATTCCTTGTGCACTGCAACTTTCTCTGTGCAAACAAGACATGTGGGGATGCCCCTGTGCTCAACAAAGAAATACTGCGTCTCCCACTTTTCCTGAAATTGTCTGTGCTCGTCATCAATCTTTCTCTTCAATGCAGGCTTTGATGAAGTCATGATGGGGGTATGACCAAATCTAATTCTGTAATAAAATCTAATTCTTCTCTGTCTGTTCTAATTCTAATTGATTCCAGGTGTGGCCCACACACAAACTCTCCTGCCGACTGCCGGCCTCTCTTCAATTCAATCTTTTTCTGACTGCTGTGCCAGGGGTCAAGTCCTAGGGAAAAAAGTGGGGGAACTCACTCAAAACTTCCATTCCCTCACCTAAAAAAAAGGCGTATATATGTATAAATAAAACACCCCCACCCCACTCCAGTCACATCAGTCTGTACCAGTCTGTATCTACCTATAATATATAGGCCTATAAGATGCAGGCTGTAGCTAGGTAGGTGGCAGGCTGCAGATATGTAGCTAAGTGGCAGGCAGGGGCAGGAACTAGGGATGCTCAAAATAATCGATTAACCGTTAACCGAAAGGGTGCGTTTGTGACCGATTAATGCTATCAGTTAAACGATTAAAATTATTATTTTATATATTTTTAGTTTGGCTGCATAAGGGGCCGATTGAATGCGCCTTTGCGTTAAGAGGGGCATTTTTTGCACGCGGCTCATCCCAGAGCAGCTTTTTGTGTTGTCAAGACAACTACAGAGAACTTTTAAAGAGCTTGGTTTCCGCTACATTCATTCTTCCATGGCGGGCATCCCGCCACGGCTACATTATGCATTCAAAACATTCAGTTATTGTTGTTGTGGTTTTTAATAGCGGATTATAATCGCTTCAAAACGTACTAAAAGGTAAGTGAATCATAACAGCTCAAACTTTTTCTGTAACCGTATAGTGCTGTGCGCTATTGATTAATCCTTTGGGGATTTGTGCTGACTGACCGACAGGTGCGCGATGCGTAAGGCCAGCAAACACGCAGAAGCTTTTAGTTAAGATGAACACAGTTTCTATCAGAGGTGTGGACTCGAGTCATGTGACTTGGACTCGAGTCAGACTCGAGTCATGAATTTGATGACTTCAGACTCGACTTGACAAAATATAAAAAGACTTGCAACTCGACTTGGACTTGAACATAAATGACTTGGACTTTCACTTGGACTTGCGCCTATTGACTTGTAAAGACTTGCTAATTTCTATAAAAAGCCCAAAGATAAAAAGTATGTTGACACAGAACGCTCTATCTCTGCATGTGTGTGCGTGTGTGAGACAGAGCATGCACGCATACTTTCGACCACTAGCGCTTTGTGGCGCACTTCCGTGTTTTTGCACCAGCGGGAAATTTGAAGATGCCATTTTCATTCTGACTCGGAGAGTGAAATAAACACATACGCGATCTGCTCCTTTTGTTTTATTCAGCGGATTTACAACATCTGTCAAAGGTAAGAGACTTTACTACTCGCAACGTGTTACTGTTGTGCAAAAGCATTGTTTTACTGTTGTGTATAAGTCAATGAACTTCAGTTTTTTTAAACCAAATTTACCCTCTCGTGATTTATATCATATAATTATGAATGAACATGGCTGTAATTTAAGTTTTTTTTTTTCATTTGGTCGTTTGTGTCAATGCGCATATTATGTTTTATCTTTGTGTTTTGCCCATCCTCTGACAGTATTTTCTAACTAATTAGTAGTAACATTTATTACATGCCATAATAACTAGATATATAATTTATTTTTAAAGCTCTTAAAACTGTAAAAAAAAGAGTTTTTTGTTATTTTCTGGTGACATTTTGCAATAAGGTTTTTTTAGTTAATCTATGTACTAACATGAACTAATAATGAACTATACTTCTAAACCTTTATTAATTATAGTTTAACATTTACTATTGCATTATTACAATTTAAAGTTATGCTTGTTAACATTAATGTTAATGCACTGTGAGTTAACAAGAATTAACCAATAATTTTATTTCCATTAATTAAAGCATAAAATAATGAATACTGTAATGAACTGCACTGCATTGTTTGTTCACATTAGTACATGCATAAACTTAATTAATTAATACAACCTTATTGTAAAGTGTTACATTTTTCATATTTTGGATTAATACTATTAATTTTATTTAGTATTTAAAACCTTAAAGGTATTTTTATTATTGTTGATGTTATGCCTCTTAGCAATATTTTAGTTCTCTATATGGTTTTTAATTAAATTTTTTATTGCGAGATTGTAATGTAATGCATATATATTGTTGAATTTCTGTTTGTTTGTTTTTCTGTATTTCCCCCTCTATATTTAAGGATTATCTACTATTTTTAAAGTACTTAAAACCAACCATCTAATAAAAAATACAATTAACAATCACATTTTGTTTCATGAGTGTCTTTCTTCCTGTTTTGTAGGACTCTTATTTTAACAGATTTCATTTGGAAACACTTGACTGATCATTCAATTAAAGTTTTACCTTTATTATTCCATCACTCAATGAGATCATTTAATTGTGAGTTGAATTACTCCATTTGTAATTGTTTTTAAATAAACTAAAAACGAAGACTTGTTTTATTCAGTTTGTTGAATGTGAACTTCTCTACTTTACATATTAAAAGATATTTAAAACCACTATGAATGTATTTAAACTAATATTTAAATTTATATAACTGTTTCACTGTGGGTATTTCTATTTTAATTTATTTAGCACATTTACTGGCTATTCAAACATGAAAACAAGTTTTAGATACTTTGTGGCTCTAATAAATGGTTAAACATAACAATATCCCTGCAGAAAAATCCAGCTTAAACCAGCCTAGGCTGGTAAGCTGGTTTTAGCTGGTCGACCAGGCTGGTTTTAGAGGGGTTTTGGTCATTTCCAGGCTGGTTTCCAGCCATTTCCATCCTGGTCTTAGCTGGTCAGGCTGGAAACTGACCAGCAAAATCCAGCTAAAACCAGCTTGACCAGCCTGGTTTAAGCTGGACATAGCTGGTTTTAGCTGGTCATCTCCCAGCCTGACCAGCTAAGACCAGGCTGGAAATAGCTGGAAACCAGCCTGGAAATGGCCAAAACCCCTCTAAAACCAGCCAACCAGCCTAGGCTGGTTTAAGCTGTTTTTCAGTAGGGATTTTTGACAAAATGTTCTAAAATGATTGTTTACAAGTGCCTAAGTGGGATTCGAACCCCGTTCTTTATGAAAAGAAAGAAAAATCTGATTGGCTCTGACATTACTTTCACCAGTGGGCAGGTACTTCAATCTGATTGGCTGGTCTCTCACGCGCGTATTCAGTCTCTGCGTTTGCTTGAGTTTTGTCCACACTGGCGCTTCATAATTTTCCTGCTTTTGCTCTCTAGAGATCCTCCTGATAAATTGATTATTCCAGAATGTTGATATGGTTTATATATTGCTAAACTATTTAGTAACAATACACGAAAAACTATGAGGTTAAGGTAAATTCTATAATAAATACTAGTGTTTTTGAGAGTTAGGTATACTGCCTATGTTTAAGCCTAGTATTATTTACAAGTTGTTAATGAATGCTTCAGCATACTGTAGTATTAAGAATAGTGAACTAATAAAATGAAATACAGAGTGTAGTTTTTCTACAGTAAAGTGTGGTGAATTGTAGTATAATATACCCAATACTGTAAAAAAACTACAGCACTGGGTCATTTGTTTATATTACACTTGTGTTACCATAGCAACTATAATATTACCCCAACAGATTAATTAAAGTACTTTACTATAGTACTGTTCAAAACCCTGTCCATGCCAATAGATGTGTTCAGGGGCCCTGTGGAACAGTTTTTCCTCAAAATGAAGAGGATGACATGGAAAATGTCCTCCACAATCTCATCAATAATGTGGAAGACAGCAGAGACGTGTTCACTTTATTTTAGTTGCCATGATAAAATGGGATTGATAGTGAGATTTATTTAAAGAGTGAATAGTACAGTAGGCTATAATACCTAATCAAGTTTTTCCTTATTTTTATCACAGTTACATTTCTGCTTGCGTTAGTTATATTTTTTGTTTAAATGTTTTTTATTTGATTAGTATGGTGAACCTTTTGGATGTTTAATAAATGTTTGTAAAACAAAATGCATTCTTTACATCCAACCTCTATTCTCTGTGTCTTTAAGTGTTTGAAACTGGAAATATCTAATCATAAAACATACAGCCAAAATGTTATGGTTTATTAGATAAAAAATGTAATATGTAAGTCTATTTTAGTATTTTGGTTTTTGTTAATAAATAGTGCCTCAATATAAATCATATCAAAAAGCACAAAAGGAAGAGGAAACACAAGACACAAATTCTGTATATAATCTCTGAGAGCGTGCAGGAAAATGTGTGTGAGCAGTGCATATTTGAGAGCGAGAAAATTTGCGCGTGAGCAGCGTATATTTGAGAACTCGCAATCAGTTTTGTCCACAGAGGAAATCGGTGCACGAGCATCACACAAGGTAGAGAGCAAAGTTTTTCATTGTTATGTGAAGAAAACAACGTTATTGTTTGTATGAAGTAGCCTACTTCATTTAGAATATGTGCTACCATTTTACATTGCTGCTAGACAGATTTGCATCTCCATCTCTTTAGCGCACACGAGATTCAATTGACAAAATACCAATTTCACTCAATTTTACTTTGCAGCATACAGAAGTTGTTGGTCTACTGCTTCCTCATTGAGGTTGTTTATGTAGTTTTAGTTAATCACAAGTTGATCACTGAAGACATAACATAGCACAACTAAACTTAATGAACTAGACAGCAGTAGACCTGCAATTTCTGTGTGATGTGAGGCAAAATAGACTCTTTTTTTGGTGGAACTCATTCTTGGGCAATATGCTGTGTAGACGAGACGCAGCACTGTTTAGCACTTTTTCAGAAAATTACATTTGTATCTTTATATATCTAAGCAATGTTCTTTCATTAAAAAAAGGTTTGTTTATTAAATACAGATCTTACAGCCATACATAATCTGTTTAAATTTTATTTTTCTGTTAAAAAGACTCGAAAAGACTCGAAAATCATACTATAGGACTTTGGACTTGACTTGAGACTTGTTGCCTTTGACTTGGGACTTGACTCGGGACTTGCCTGTCTTGACTCGGGACTTGACTCGGGACTTGAGGGCAATGAATTGAGACTTACTTGTGACTTGCCAAACAATGACTTGGTCCCACCTCTGGTTTCTATAGTTATACTTTATTTATAAATAAAGTATGACTCTGCATATAATCACTCTATCTTGCTGGAGTTTATAGCCGTTTCGCTTTACTTCAGGACACATTAATGCCACTCTGAAGCTTTAATCGCTGTTTTAAGTTATCCAGAGCTGTATGAATGTAAAAATCTTGAATATCACAATATTATTAAATATTACAATTTTATCAACATATACAGCAACACTTTTGCGCAATCAATACCCAGCTGATTCAGTCGTTTCATTAGAGGACCGGCCGCGCTTCTTCTCTTCTTTTTTCCTTGTCAACATATAAAGGCAGGTGCGCCTCGCGTTTTTGGAATGAAAAAAGCACATTAGCTGTGGTCAGCCACTTGTTCAACTGCAAGACATACTTAACTTGCGGGACGATAACGTATAACCCATGCCTACAGACACATTTGCCAAAGAAGCAAAATGGAAGAAGAATATTGCTTGAAACGGACGTGTTGATGCCAAAAAAAACTCTGATGTTGACCTGGATCTGTATCATAAACGCAACAAATAGGCTTTACCTTTTATTTTACAGCATATAAAGCATGTATGCACATTAATGTAATATCATATTTGAACAACAAAACTGTTTACAAAAAGTCTACATATGCGTGCGTGTTGTCTTTTCATCACGCAGCGCGCACACTTGGGCCGCAATGGAGAGAAAGGAAACCATAGCAAGACAATCTTTAAAATAATGATTTCTATTAAAAATGTAAAAGGTTTTGTGATTATAATAATACAAGCGGGGCATTAAATAAATGCATATTTTCCGTGGAGCGAGCGATTTGAGGAAGTCTGCTATTTTATTTGATGGAAGACAAAAATATGATTGGAAAAAACAGCCTATGCCGGTTATTAAAAATAATCAGTCAATGTTTTCGATTTGTAATATAAATTAATTAGCCTATTTAAGTGGAAATAATTTAGGGCAGTCCTATTTATTTTATTCATTTTATTTAGTTTATTCTGTTCTTCTGTGCTAAACACTGCAGGTGCTTGAAGATGCTGTGTTGTATTGTTCTATTATTAATATGCTAGCATATAAAATAAATCAGTATTTTATGCAATATTTAATGTGTCAGACACAAAATAGACATGTCAATTTGTTTAATATAAAATTAATAGTAATCTGACCAGTTAACCGTTAATAACCGATTAATAAGCGGCGGTTGTCAGTTAGCAAAATTAACCGAAATGAGCATCCCTAGCGGTAACAGCTTACCTTGGTTCTGGCCGGCGGGAGTTCCCTCCTAACACTTCCCGCCCGTCACAGCGTCTAACAAAGGGGCTGGGTGCGTGGTGATGTCACTGGCAACCCCGCACCCTTGGTTTACACGGCGGGCGGGGAATGCCAGTGACCGCTGTGTACGAATAGAAACAGCGGAGCGGGGAGCGCTCTCTCTCCCCGCTCAGCTGATTCTGTCAGTGTACAGCGGTCGGCGTCGGCCACAAAATATTGCACTGAGGGCCGCAAATGGCCCGTGGGCCGTGAGTTTGAGACCCCTGCCATAGACCATCTAAAACCTAGTCTTAAGTCCAACACGAAGCACATTGGTTGTTTGCCTATGCAACATGCAACATTTTAGAGTCCAAACTCTAAAAGCATTGCTTAAAAAACACAGGATGTACAGCACAAATATATTTACATATGAAATATAAATTACATATAAATTAAAGGATTAAAATATTATACAAAGTCAGTTTATTCATGACAATTTGCAATTGTATAATTTTATTATTATTAACAGTATTGTTTATTACAGTATATGCATATTATACTTGTTTTAAAACAAACAAGCTTAAGTTTGTCCACCTGATGGGTTTTAAAGACTTATGCATCACCATATGTGGCATAAAGAATAGGACATGTTTGAATATAACTCAGTTTTTTGACCATGCTACGTTATTATTGTTCATTTATTCATTTACCGGAAATTAGAACTTAATTTAGAAATAGTTTTTAAATGAATCTATGCGCTTAACAAACAAAATGAAACATGTAGGCCAGGGGTGTCCAAACTACGGCCCGCGGGCCATCTGCGGTCCGCAATCAGTTTTGTGGCGGCCCGCAAGGCTTTTTATAAATATTAATAGAATCTGGCCCGCTATACAAAAATGAACGTAATTCAATAAATAACCACCAGGTGTCGCTATTACATGCCTTCAATTAGGCAACACTTCTTGTTATGAAGTAAAACTAACCGACTAAACTGAAGGAAACATAATTGATAATCACGTTTTGGCGAGCCATGGCACAACCAAGAAAAAGGAAAATCAACAGTGAGAGCAGGAACTTTCAGTCACGTTGGGGCAAAGAATTTTTCTTTACAGAGGTCAGCGGGAAATGTATCTGTTTAATTTGCCAGGAATCAGTTGCAGTAATGAAGGAATATAATATTAAAAGACATTATGAAACAAAGCATCAGGCCTTCAGCTCTTACACTGGTGCCGAACGAGATCAAAAAGTAAAACAAATAGCAGCTGCTCTATCAGCTCAACAACAGCAGTTTTTTTGTGCTATTAAAGTGCAAGAAAATTCTACACTGCACTGCAAAAAATGTTTTTTTTTTTTTGTCTTGTTTCAAGTCCAAATTGCAACTGTAATTTGCCCAGAGAAGATTCAAGTTTGTTTTTAAACTTAAACTTAAGTCTTTCTAGAAACACAGTTGGATGACCGAAATAAAATATTTTTTATGATAATATACACACACATCTATCCATCCATATATATATATATATATATATATATATATATATATATATATATATATATATATATGCGTGTCTGTGTGATGTATGTAAAATTTGGCCCGGGACAACATTTTTTTTTTTGCATCTGGCCCTCGCCCCAAAAAGTTTGGACACCCCTGATGTAGGCTAATGGATGGCTTCAGCGTAGTACGTCCAACACCGTTTACATATCCATAAAAGTAAAGGAGTAAAGTAAAGAGTAAATGTAAAGAGAAAGAGGCAGAATGGAAGAGGCTCATTCTTTATCCTCACGCAGATGATCAGTTTAACTGTTTTCTTGCTAGTGAAGCGTTCAGTTTTTACAAACTTACAAACGACTCTTAAAGAGAATGTGAAATGAGACAAATCACAATGTAGTTTGTGTCAAAGCAGCTTAACATACAGATAGTTGATGAAAGGAGAGTAAAACAATACTAATTAAAATGGTTAAATTAAGCTGCTTCAGTTTAGGTCACTTTAAATGACACTGTTGAAGTTTAGTTTAGCTCTGCTCAGTGTCACTGCTGTAGGCCGATCCACTGAAGAGCAACTCCTCTGATGCGCAGCTCCAGCAGCCACAGCCATGGGAAACTGTTTCAGTGTTTAAGTACCAGATATGAGAAGGATCTACCTCCTACACTATCAATTGTTTAGAATTACTTGAGCATAGTGGACATGAGGGGCTGGAATACAGCAGGAGCTCACTGAAATTTTGGGGAACTAAGCTATTAAGGGCTTAAGTAGTCCATAAGATTAAGAAACGTATTTGGTGATGAATACTGATCAAATGCAATACTGACAGGACTGAACTAATATCATGTTTCTTATTTCCTTCTAGCAGCTGTATTTTGAACCAGTTGAAGTTTGTTAATTAGGCTTACTCAGCAACCTCCTAGTAATACATTACAATACCATAACTGAGAAGTCATATAAGCATGAATAAGCTATACATTAAAAATTGACATTAGACATTTACTGTATGCAATTCCATCCAACAAACTTTGGTTGTTGAAGATTTTGTTTAACTTTTTGTGAAGTTCATGTTACTTTTAATTTTCACGTCTGCTTTCCTGGATTCATTTGATGAAGTTTTTCTTTTGTAGGTGAGGGTCTGCAGTGGCTTTCTCAGACATTTGGACTGTGTGGTCCTTTAAAGTCTCAAGAGGATGTGTTCGGCTTTAAGGCTTGGCTGCAGGAAACCTGGGTGAACTTGGCCATGGTGGATTATCCATATGAAGCCGACTTCCTTCAGCCACTGCCAGCCTGGCCTGTTAAGGTATCCTAAATTAAGTTTCTCTTGATTATCACACTGTGGTGCACGCTTTGTGATAGAGCTGCACAATGAATTAAAAAAAAGATTGCGATCTCAATTCGACTCTGTTCAGGAGAGAAGCATAAAGGCGGCTGCACAAGTTTTTTCATTGTGTCACATATATTGCTCAGTGAAATGGACACCTGCAAATGATGTTAAAAGAGTCACATACTGTATTTATAATTCACCTAAAAATTTAATCTTTATGTAGTCTTCATATAATGCTGTATTTGCGGCCGGCAAATCACAGGTGGTGTGAGCTGCAGACCGTGAGCTGTTACCACAGAGAGGGCGGGCACCTGCTCTTCTTAATGATAGACATGTGCGCGCCTACTTTAGTAAACAGAACCTGCAAAGGCTGTGAATACCACGTAATAAAGTTGTAAATAATATTCAGTTCGTGGCACAGAGTGATCATTTAAATAATCATATCGCATTTTAGAGTTATTGCGACAAGCATTTGATGGTTTGTTTCACAGCAAACACACAGTTGTGCATAAAAATAAATGTTTACAGTGTCAGTATACTGTAGCAGTGTCTAATAATGTTGTCAATGACAGATTGCAAGCAAATATCTCAAACATAATTCAACATCAGAATTATTATAAGTACAATATAATTATTTATAGAAACCAGTAGACCTACACATAATATTATTATTGTTGTTTTACCATAGGTTTAAGAAAAAAACAATAATAATTGGCAACTCATGTTCGTGAGAAATTTGTGATCTTTATTTTAAGCAAAAAAATCGCGATTCAAATTTTAGCCAGAATCGTGTAGCTCTACTTTGTAAAATGCTGGAGATAAAATGCAAAGATCTTATGAAAAATCAATAGTTTCTGCCATATTAATGTACAGTTGTTTCCTACCATCGTGTTATTGCCTTTTTGTATTTTATTTATTTATTTAATTATTTATTTAATTGTTTATTTATCTATATACATGTCACAATGGTAAAATAATGTAAAGTACAAATCAAGACAAATGTTTTGGGCTACAAGTTTTTTAAAACATTGCTTTTGAACGTGAAAAAACTTCCTGGTTAATATGGAGTTACAAAAGTATCAAAAGCAATTGTTAAATGCAAATGACACAATCTACACATGCTTAGCTAAATTCACAAGCGTAAAACCAAATTCAAATGCTCAAAATGTTCAAATACCTTCACCGGCCACCTGTCCATCTGCTCGTTAACGCAAAATTTCAATTCAGCCAATCACATGGCAGCAACTTGATGCATTCAGGCATACATGATCAAGATGATATGCTGCAGTTCCAATGGGGAAGAAAGGTAGTTTAAGTGACTTTAAATGTGGCCTAGTTATTGGTGCCAGATGGGCTGGTCTGAGTATTTCAGAAACTGCTGATCTACAGGGGTTTTCACGCACAACCATCTCTAGTGTTTACATAGAATGGTCCTAAAAAGAGAAAATATCAAGCGAGTGGCAGTTCTGTGGGCACAAATGCCGTGTTGATGCCTGAGGTCAGAGGAGCATGGCCAGACTGGTTTAAGCTGAAAGAAAGACAACAGTAACTCAAATTACCACTCGTTACAACCGAGGTATACTGAAGAGCATCTCTGAATGCACAACATGTCCTGCCTTGAGGCGGATGGCCTACAGCAGCAAAAGACCACATCAGGTGACACTCCTGTCAGCCAAGAACAGGAACCTGAGACTACAATTCACAGGCTCAGGCTCACCACAATTGGACAATAGAAGATTGAAAAAAGTTGCCTGGTCTGTTGTGTCTCAATTTCTGCTGCAACATTCGCATTGTCACATATATTTTTTTTCAAGAAACTCATTTATATGATCTTTTAGCAAATTATTGAATGACTGATGTATTAAAACGCCATCTAGGGGCCTTGGTCTTAATGTTGGAAAGGTGAACATTACATAATACTGCAGAATGATCGGACAATAAAATTGGTGATATAGAGATGCAAGAGTTAGTTAAAATTAGAGATGGGCTGAGAAACATGTCATCTATCCTAGAGAAAGTCTTATGTCTATTAGAAAAAAACAGAAAGTCCTTAGAAGTAGTATTTTAGATTCTCCAAATATCACATTAAGTTTATTGATGAATTTATTTTGTAGCTTAGAGGATGTGTTAACTGTAGTATCAAGGTGTGATTTATCCAGTGCAGGATTTAAAACAGAATTAATATCACCACCCATCACTAAAGGACAATCAATCTGCTCAAGTAATATAATGGAAATATGTGTGAAAAATGTATTGTCTGCTTCATTGGGCCATAAATGGAGACCAGTGTTAATCTGTCATTATGTATTTTGCAGTGTATAAAGACAAATCTACCTTTCACATAATTTCCAGTAAGATTAATAGTTAACTAACTTCCTATTAATTAGATGAGCACCTCCTTAGTTTTATTATGAGCAAAAGAGAAGGAGAACAGAAGAATTTAGGCCATTCGCATATAATGATAAAATGTTTTGAACATGCATTATGATCTTGCAATACCAGCAGTCTGTTTAACTGAAGCATTGCCTTATTTCTAGTGACATGTAAACAGTAGTATGTATTGTAGATACTAGCCCAGCAAGATGCATAATTCTTTTAAAATAAAACCAAGATTAATAAAAGTATTGGCGTCCATTGAAGGACATAGAATAAACAAAAAAAAAAAAAAAAAGTAAAAACACAAATAATTATAAACAAAACAGACCACACAATACTGTGAGTGTAGGTCTGCATGAACAACAGAAACAAATGTTGATGAATGACCAATCCACTTCAATGCAATAGATGCTCACTATTAGCTTGAAAATATTAATAATAATAATGATGATGACGATAATTATAATTATTATTAATATTATTATTATTATTATATCAAACAAAAATAAAAATTAAAACATTACTATTCACCAGTCAGCAGATGAGCATACAGTACAGGAAAAAGATCTCAAAAAGAAATTAACAAGTGTCCAATGGCACATTGTTATTATCCTCTTCACTGTAGTTACGATGATCACCACTGTCCTCCTGTTTTGATTTTGTTTGTTAAGCTGAGATGGAGACAGTAGCTGTTGCCTTCCCCTTCGCTTTGTAGCTCTGCAGAGTATGTCTTCAATGGCAGTAAAGTAACAAAATCATCCATCTTTTGATGAGAGTCGAACATCATATGCTCAGCCTTGTGTCGTAGCCTAATTACCGCAGGATAGTTAAGCAAGGGCTGGAGACTTAAGTGCTGTCATCATCTTCAAGACTAAATTAAAAATCTTTCTCTTGGTAGTCATGGCTGGACTGAAGTCAGGAAAAAAACAGTAGTACTTAGATGAAGTATTTTGGATTCTCCAAAGATCAGTCACATTAAGTTTAGTGATAAATTTATACAGTAGCTTAGAGGATGTGCTAACTGTAGTATTAGGGTAAAATTTTAACAAGAGGTTGTGCGACCGATCAGAATTTTTCCTTCTCTCATACACTCAATAGACCCAGTCGATCTCAATGTCATGGCCTTTCAGTGAAGGAATTCATATGGGAAGATTACCCAAATCGATCGTTCTAACGAACATTCGTAAACTGCATCGCAAATTTCTACGCTTGCAACTAGACCTCTAGAGCTGTATTTAGAAGCATAGTTTCAGGTTGTGTTATATTCCCCATTATCTCCTCTATGCTCTTATTGTCCCCAACTCGGGTTGCATGGAGAAAGGTACTATTCACACTGTGGCGTTGGTTGACTCAGGAGCTGCTGGTAATTTCATGGATGAGACATTTGCCCGTAGAAAGGCTATCCCACTAACCTCCTGTGATTTCCCCCTTAGCAATCATGGCAGTAGACAGATGCCCCCTAGGGGATGGAAATGTCACTCACCATACTACTCATCTGTCAGTTCAAACAGGCTCGCTTCACAAGGAAGTAATGGAGTTTCTGATCACTAAGTCTCCTCAACATCCCATCATCCTCGGATGGCCGTGGCTTCAGACTCATAACCTCCTCATCTCCTGGAAAACTGGTGAGATCTCAAAGTGGAGTGAATCTTGTCTAAAAAAATTGTATATGTTCTGTCACCCCTGTTCAGCTCAATACCATTGCAAAGTTGAAAACCCTGAAAGTTCCATGATCCCTGAAGAATACAAAGATTTGTCTGAAGCATTCAGCAAGAAAAAAGCCATGAAACTCCCACCTCACCGTGAGTATGACTGCGCTATTGACTTGTTGCCTGGTACCACGTGCCTGGTGCCTGGTTTCTTCTTTGTTAAGAAAAAGGATGGAAGCCTGCGCCTCTGCATTGACTATAGAGGTTTGAATTAAATTACTGTGAAGTAATTCTTCTCAACGACCACCGGCCACTATGAATATCGGGTGATGCCCTTAGGCCTGGCAAACAGTCCTTCAGTCTTCCAAACATTCATTAATGAGGTTTTTCGTGACACGCTGAACCAATGGGTATTTGTCTATATTGATGACATTCTCGTTTATTCAGAGATGCTTGATGACCATATTCAGCATGTACGAGCTGTACTAAAGAGACTTATTGAACATCAGCTTTACGCCAAACTGTCCAAGTGTGAATTTCACCAAACCTGCACCTCTTTCCTGGGTTACGTCATCAGTGCAGAAGGAGTCGCCATGAACGAAGATAAGGTGAATGCTGTGTTGAATTGGCCAAAACCTAATACTGTGAAGGAAATGCAATGTTTTCTGGGGTTTGCTAACTTTTACCACCGATTCATACGAAACTTCAGCTCTGTAGCCGCTCCCCTCACGTCAATGGTGAAATCTGGAAATCCCAAGCTCAAGTGTAACCCAGACGCTACCCAAGCCTTCAACCATCTCAAAGCCCGATTCTCCTCAGCCCCTATTCTCTGTCACCCAAATCCCAAGTTACCCTTCATTCTCAAAATTGAAGCATCTAATACAGGCATCGGAGCCGCATTATCACAGAGACAAGTGGCATCTAACAAGCTCCATCCCTGCGCCTTCTCACGGAAGCTCAACTCAGTGGAGCGAAACTATGACGTAGGCAACCGGGAACTCCTAGCAATGACGGCAGCTATGGAGGAATGGAGGCATTGGCTGGAGGGAGCTCGACACCCGTTCACTGTGATAACTGATCATAAAAACCTGGAGTAAATTCGTTCGGCTAAGGGATCAAATCCCCGACAGGCTAGATGGGCTCTGTTCTTTACACGTTTCAACTTCTCTGTCACTTACATCCCTGGACCAAAGAACATCAAAGCTGATGCACTCTCTCGCCTCTTCGAAGACGATCCTAAATCAGATTACGAACAGCCCATACTACCTGATTCCATTATTCTGGCACCCATTACCTGGGATATTGATTCTGAAATCGCCCAAGTCGCAGATCAACATCCGTCACCTCCATACTGTCCAGCAGATAAGGTATTCGTTCCACAACCACTCAGAGACCAACTCATCGAGGAAATCCACTCCAGTCCCAGTTCCGGTCACCCAGGCATTACAGGCACTATAGATCTCATTTGAACCGTTATTGGTGGCCTGACGTAAGAGCTGACGTCATCAACTTTATCAAGAAATTCTTCCCTTGTAATATGCATAAACATTCCCGTCATGCTCCAGCCGGTCTTTTACAACCCCTAGAAATCCTTCGTTGCCCCTGGTCTCATATTGCCATTGATTTTATCACAGATCTTCCCCCGTCCCTTGGTCACACCACTATACTCACCGTCATCAATCGCTTTTCCAAGGCATGCAGCCTAATTCCCATCCCTAAGCTCCCCACAGCTGTAGAAACAGCCGAACTGCTATGCAACCAAGTATTCAGATATTATGGTCTCCCTGAAGACATTGTGTCTGACAAAGGTCCCCAATTTACATCAAGAGTATGGTCTGCTTTTTTCAAAAATTTGAAAATATTAGCCTCACCTCAGGGTACCACCCCCAATCCAACGGGCAAGTCGAGCAACTTAATCAAGAGATCGGACGTTCTCTTGATTACAACTCCAATACCTGATCGACTGGTTGGGGTACGGCCCGGAAGAACAATAATGGATAAATCGTAAGGACATCCTTGACCCAACTCTGCTTAGTGAGTTTCACCGTCTGTACACCGTGGAAATGCCGGCCCCTCGCCCCCGCGGTAGACCCTGGCGTCGTGGCGCCCCTCACTTCAGGAGCCGTTCGCAGGAGGGGGGCTCTGTCACCGACTCTGTCCCAGTCATTCCCCTCGCTGGCCAGCAGAGGTCACCATCCCCGGACTATTAACAATTACGTCATCCACTTACACTGATAGCTTGCGCATCCACTTGATCACCCACGCTCCAGCATATAAGCAGCACACACACACTCAATCATTGCGAAGTCTTGTTCTGCCCCGGCTAACACTACTGAGCGTTTCTCTACACTGCCTGCTTTCCCGTTGCTATTGGTGGATTTGAACAATAAATCCACGATTGGGAGGTTTCAGTTCAGAAAGCCAATTGTCTGAAAGAGTATGAAACGGGCCAATGAAATGCCAATGAATTGGCAGCGTAAGCTTGTGCACGTATGCTTCATTGCCAATTATCTCAGCATATAAGCACAGGTGGAGCAAGCACACGCTATCCTTTTTAAGCTGAAGAGACTTGAACTAACAGCTAAGGGACAGTCATTATGGCGATGGTAAATAGCATTTCTGTTCCCCTCCTCGGGGAACGAGGGTTACTTTAGTAACCAGAGCGTTCCACTTCGGATGGGGAACTTCAATGCTATTGGCCATCTGCTACCCAGTGGGGAGATATGATGGCAAGTACATATGGACTAGCCCTAAGAAGGGGAGTACGCATAATAAAAGGTGGTAAGCGAAGAGGGAAGACACGGGTCCGCCCGAGAGGGGGGACTGAACCATGGCAGAGTAAGCATATGGGATCGCCTAGTGGGAGCACGCATAGCAGGCACCTATACCCAAAACGCGGGCTGACCAGCGGGCAGACATACAACGTAGTGGGCCAGCAAGTGAGTCCTCCGCTGAGTCAGTGCTGGGGGCCTCAGAGGAATCTGCAGGGCTCACCTGACGGGGAACTTTACTGACAGAAAGAAAGGCGCACGTACCTCCGTGATAAGGAGAATGGCGCAGCAAGCGTGTTTCAACACCTTCACCGAATTGTTTCCTCAATCACCAAGGGTTACCTAATATCCTTGAGAAAACCGGCTCCACTCGCAGATTGTAAAACCTTGCAAATGTGTTGGGTGTCGCCCAGCCCGCAGCTCTAAAGATGTCTGTTAGAGAGGCGCCGCGTGCACGCGTCCAAAAGGATGCGATGCTCCAAGTGGAGTGCGCACACACTCTCTGGGGACACGGCTTACCTCAGCTCTGATAAGCGAGAGAAATGCCCTCCACAATCCAGTGGTATAATCTTTGTTTCGATACGGCACTTCCCTGCTGCCAACCGCCATAACAGACGAAGAGCTGCTCAGATGATCCTAAACTGTGCGGTCCAAATAAATACGCAAGGCGCAAACTGGACAAAGCAAAGAAAGGGCTGGGTCTGCCTCCTCTGGGGGCAGCGCTTGCAGGCTCACTACCTGACCACTGAAAGGTGTGGTAGGAACCTTGGGCACGTAACCCGGGCGGGGTCTCAGGATAACGTGAGAGTAATCCGGCCCGAATTCTAGGCACGAGTCACTGACCGAAAATGCCTCCAGGTCCCCGACCCTCTTGATGGTTGCCAACGTGACCAGCAGAACTGTCTTCAAGGACAGAAATCTTAAGGATACTGATTCGAGTGGCTCAAAGGGATCTGTACGCAAGCTTGTGAGAAAGAGGGCAAGATCCCAAGAGGGCATGAGAGGGGGGCGGGTGGATTATTTCGCCTAGCACCTCTGAGGAACCGGATGATGAAGTTATGCTTTCCCACGGTGCTGCCAGCTACCGCGTCATGATAAGCGGAGATGGCAGTCATGTAAACCTTAAGAGTAGAGGGCGACAGCCTGCTCTCCAGCTTCTCTTAAAGGAAAGAGAGCACAACACTGATCTGGC
The DNA here is from genome assembly GCF_052040795.2 of Danio rerio. Taxonomy (NCBI): domain Eukaryota; kingdom Metazoa; phylum Chordata; class Actinopteri; order Cypriniformes; family Danionidae; genus Danio; species Danio rerio. The sequence continues at coordinate 12,307,464 of NC_141035.1, read as the reverse complement.
AATTTCGGGGGTCTTCTCTGCGAGAGACACACCATTCAGTGAATAGACTCCACTTCAGGGCGTAGGCGTGCCTCGTGGAGGGGGCTCTAGCCTGAGTTATGGTTTTAACCACCGCACCCGGTAGGTTACCCAAGTCTTCCACACGTGGAGGTTCCAAAGATCGGAGCGAGGGTGTCAGATGGTGCCCTGTCCCTGAGAGAGTAGGTCCTCTCTCAAAGGGATCTGCCATCGGAGGGTCGTCGCGAGGAGGGAGAGCTCTCATATCCTGGTCCGGTTGGGCCAGAGGGGTGCAACCAGCAGAACCTATTCCTCGTCCTCCCTGACCTTGCACAGTAACTGCGCGAGCAGGCTCACTGGGGGAAGCGCATATTTGCGCATGCCCCGAGGCCAGCTGTGGGCCAGTGCATCCGTGCCGAGAGAGCTCTCGGTCAGGGAAAAGAACAACTGGCAATGAGCGTCCTTGGGGGAAGCAAACAGATAGATCTGGGCCTCCCCGAATTGCGCCCATATCAGCTGAACAGACTTGGGGTGGAGTCTCCATTCTCAGAAGTAAACTTGCTGCCGTGAGAGCACATCGGCTGCATGGTTGAGCTTACCTGGAACATGAATGGCGCGCAGCGATTTTAGCCACGGGTGTCTCCAGAGGAGCAGACGGCGGGCGAGCTGAGACATGCGGCGAGAGCGAATACCGGCACAACAGAGGCACACCGGCCTGTAGGAACGAGGGGTCGTTCCAAGGGCTGAGGGTGCGGCGACACAGCGCAGTGACACGGTGTGCGTCCAGGGACTCGATCGCGAAGCCAGTGCTGGAGTGGTCTCATATGGAGTAATTCGAGCGGCGTGACGGCGGCTGCGGATGTCATATGCCCCAATAGTCTCTGAAAATATTTCAGTGGGACCACTACTTTGCTGTCGAGCTCTCTCAGACAGTTCAGCATCAGGCGAGCGCACTCTCCGGAGAGGCACGCTACCATGGTGACCGAGTCCAGCTCCATCCCGAGAAAAGAGATCCTTTGCACAGGGGCGAGTTTGCCCTTTTCTCGGTTAACCTGAAGCCCTAACAGGTGGAGGTGCCGGAGCACCTTGTCTCTGTGCATAATTAATTGCTCCCGTGAGTGGGCTAAAATCAGCCAGTCGTCGAGATAATTGAGTATACAGATGCCCGCGAGCCGAAGGGGCACTAAGGCACCCTCCGCGAGTTTGGTGAAGACCCATGGAGACAGAGAGAGCCCGAAGGGGAGGACCTTGTATTGCCACGCTCGACCTTCGAACGCAAACCGCAGAAACTGACTGAGGTGTTGAAAAATGGAGACATGGAAGTACGCTTCCTTCAGGTCTGTAGCTGCAAACCAATCCAGAGGACGAATGCATTGGAGGATGTGCCTCTGCGTAAGCATTCTGAACGGCAGCCTGTGCAGGCAGCGGTTCAAAACGCGCAGATCTAGGATTGGCCGTGACCCACCGTTCTTTTTGGGTACGATGAAGTACTGGCTGTAAAACCCGCTATCCATCTCGGCTGGAGGGACCAGCTCGATTGCACCCTTCGCCAGGAGGGCAGCAATCTCCTCTCGCAAGACAGGGGTGGACAGGGGGCTGACCCTGGTAAAATACACGCCCGTGAACTTGGGAGGTTGTTTCGCGAACTGGATCGCATAACTGATTGTGCGTATGAGCCACCGCGAAGGGCTGGCCTGCGCTAACCAGGCAGGCAGAGCCCTCGCTAATGGACTCATCGCTACAATCGCTGACGTACCAGCGGTGGGGCAGCGCGGAGTGGGTGTGCTGATCCAGGAAGCGCGAGGGTCCTGCGGAAGAGCTGGAGGAGAGCGATTCGCTCTGGCTCTGCACCCTAACTCCGGAGAGGAGGCTCGAGGGTTTGGGGGAAAGGAGACCGTCCCCCTAGAGCTTGTGACCCACTGGCGAAGCACACAGAGCCTGCGAGCTGGGAAGCAGCGCGTCCTGGACTGGCAGGGTTTGTGCTGTCACGTCCGGGGAAGCGGAAAAGTGCTCATTCATTGATGTTTTCGTAGCACTGAAAAGTACCATATCAGCCAGGTTTAGCCAGAAAGGTGCCCTGCAAGACTGCGTGAGCCTACTGTGCACCTCCGGGAAGAAGGGGACGAGAGGCTTTGAGGGCTTCGCCCTCTGATCCTCTACGTACCACCCCTCTAGTCGGTAGAGCTGGGGGACGAACCATCTCCAACCCTACGGCCGAAGCAGCCCGGGAAAGCACGGCTAACATGCCCGTCTTAGGATCCGTTTTGATGGCGCTCACCTGCCCGGAGGGCGCGAGCGGGTCTGTATCTTCGTCGGACAATGCGAGCCCACCATCCGATCCTGTGGTGGACGTCTGATCTACGGTGTCAGCGAGCGTGAGAGCAACCATCTGATTAGACGGGTCACTCCCACCGCCCGAAGCTTGGATGGAGCGCCTGGAAGAGCGGGAGGTCCGCGAGCCCGTGGGCGGCGGATTATCTCCAGCTGAGACCCTCAGATCTGCCCGAGTGCCCACTGCAGAGCAGGGGACAGCTGGGGTGGTTCGCCCTTTTACAAGAGCTAGCCGGGATCTTAGCTGCACAATGATCATGGCATCGCAGTGACGACATAAACTGCCCGCGAGCACCACATTAACATGTTGGACCCCCAAACATGTAATGCATTGATCGTGCCCATCATCCGGAGACAGGAAACCCCTGCATCCAGAAACGCACAGTCGGAGCGCCATCCTGAAAAGGACATGCTGCACGACGTGTTGCTCTTTTAGGAAAATAAGCAACTTTATACGCACCGCTCTAGAGGACCGGACCCAAAGAACGCCAGGCAAGGGAGAATCCCAGCTCGACCGTCCGCTGCCGCGTATGCACACTCTGAACCGGAAGACACTCGTTCGCTCGAATTTCGCTGTAGCCAGCAAGAGGAAACCTCATCGACTCGACCAGAAGGCTGAAAGTCTCTGAAGCGAAAAGGATAGCGTGTGCTTGCTCCACCTGTGCTTTTATGCGGAGATAATTGGCAATGAAGCACACGTGCGCAAGCTTACGCTGCCAATTCATTGGCATTTCATTGGCCCGTTCCATACTCTTTCAGACAATTGGCTTTCTGAACCGAAACCTCCCATTCGTGGATTTATGGTTCAAATCCACCAATAGCATTGAAGTTACCCATCCGAAAGGGAACTCATTTTTAGTCCAGATGACTTAGAAGCTAAATTTATTAAATTGGCATCTCATATTTTAATATATCCTCTCACCGACCTATTTAATTTTGCTCTGTTTTCCTGTTCAGTACACTTAATTTGGAAAAGTGCTAAGATCTCTCCTCTTTTTTAAAAGCGGTGACCCTTTCTGATCCAAATAATTATAGGCCTATTTCATTGATTTGTACAGTAGCAAAAGTTTTTGAGAGATTAATTTATACTCAGATTACTGATTACATTAGAACATTTTAAATTTTTTCCTCCTCACCAGTCGGGTTTTAGACCAAATTTTTCGACTACTACAGCCTTAATGAAGTTCACTAATGATGTGTTCATATCTTTCGACAAAAGGCTTTGATCAAAAGCCCCTTTTTTGGTTTAAATCTTACCTTCATAATAGACGTCAATTCGATCATTTAGAGGCTTTAACTCAGATTATTTAGTTGTTGAAGTAGTAGTTGTACATGGCTGTAGTTGTTGTACTCTTTTGTTTATTTATTAATGATTTGCCTAAATTTTGTTCAATATGCCAGATTCAACTTTATGCAGACGATACTGTTATTTATTTTTCCCACTCTGATATTTCATACATGCAATCTTCCTTGCAGTTAGATTTTACTTTAATTCAAGAATGGTTCAATAAAAACAAACTTATACTAAATAAAAAGAAGTCTTGTAGCATGGTGTTTTTTTAAAAATCCCAGCGGTTTCATTCAGTTGTCTAATGTTGATTAATTTAAATATCTAGGCCTTTGGCTCGATACTAAACTGTTCTTTAAACCCCATATTTCACTGGGGCAGTTGTACCTTTTCAAAAGATACATATTTGTACCCAAAAGTCCGCAGTGGTACCTCAAACGTGCATATTAGTGCCGAAATGTACAGTACCTAAAAAGTACCTTTGAGTTGCCATAATGGACTTTTTAGGTTCAAATATATACCTTTTGCAGAGGTACTACCCAAGTGACAGCTCCAGTACCTTTATTTCTGAGAGTGTGGTGTACTCTGTATTATATTGTGATGGTGTATAAATATACTGTAGAAAACTACAGAATTGCATAATTTGTTTATTACTATAGGTGTATCTCCACAGCAAGAATTAAAGTTTACTCTCTCACTCACTCACTGACACACTCACTTTCCTTCAGCTATAGGTCCCTGATTTATCAGTGGTCAACACAGTGGAATGACCCTACAACAATTTAATTCAAGTAATTTACTATTCAAGTGTTCAAAAACACTGTAGTATTTAGTATTAATTACTATAACATTCCATGTAGTTAGCATACAGTATATCTACCACTTCAATTACAGGCAATTATTTTTATTCACAAGAAAACTCTTCTTCATAATATAAGGATAATGTTAAACATATATAGTTAATTTATATTTATTTCCAGGAAGCTCATAATTTCAGGGAAAGTCTTGACACTGAAATTGAATCTTAAAAAGCTTTTACTTTTTAATCATCTTGTTGATTTATGTGGAAGCTTTTAGATTACATTAACTTTCTTTATTGGTAAGTAGCTTATTTCTGGCACATTTGAATATTCAGATTTTACAAAAACTCAGATGTTTACCCTCGAGCAAGTTGAGTTTTCTTTTCCTCCATCAAATCTGCTAATGTATGCAACCCTATGGGTGGTTAAAGCAGTTTAGGTTGCGGGTGCAAAAGGAGGCTTTTGAATGACAAAGCTAATGTGATTATGTGAGTGACTGAGAGAAGGGCGTATTGAAGGCTTAGGAGTGGGAAATCTGTTGCCACAGATGAATGTGTAAGCCTAATTCCAACTGAAACGTGTTGAAGAAGGTGCTAGAAAAAGTAGAGAAGGTGCTTTGGACAGCCTCTGGTTTTTTCAGACATCATTAATAAATTGATTATCGTTATGTTAAGTTGGGTTGATTCACACTAAACATGCCTTTGCATCCGAAAAGGCAAGACGCATCACTCAAGATTAGGTATCCAGACACAGTCCTTAAGTGACAGTAAACAGAAGTTTACAACACTTGATCTTCGTTCAAGTTATTTTCATTATTCCACTGCTTTGGAATTGACATTGATGAGCAGTTGAGGATAAAAGTTGAAGTTCTTTTAACTTGACACAGCATCTAAAATACAAAATTCCCATGTGTGCAGCACTTCAAAGTATGCGAGACATGAGTGTAATGTTCATGCATGTCCATCAAGCACATGTTTATGTTGAAAACCAATGGAAAAGTAACACATTGGAATGGAAAAACGTGATCTTTGTGAATGTGCCCTTACTATTTTCTTAACAAGGACTGATTGTTCATATTTCAGCATCCAAACTAAATTCAGTAGTTTTTTTATTTTTTTTCCCAGAATTTAGCATGCCCATTTTGCTTGTTTTCAGAGGGTGCACACTGACATATAACTACATTGCCTGATATACTGAAGTAATTCAGAGTGGCTAATGATAAAATTGAGTCAGGTGTGCTAATGATAAGCACACTAAGATATATTTGTATTAAATCATTTAATTATTGCCAAGCATGATGATATGTATATTGCGATATCCACATTTGCAATATTAAGGTATTTTTGATTTATTGTGCAGTACTAATTTTAACCCTACATATATAGTAATTAAAGGTACTCTATGTAAGTCATGTAGAGCAAAAAAGAAATAAAGAAAGAAAAACAGCATGATATGTTTGCAGATTATAAAACAGTATATAAGTATTTACCTCAAATGCTACGTGTTTATCTCAAAAACCATTCTAAATGTCAGTTATCCTTTTTTGAAAATTGAAAAAGTGTGTTTGGTGACCGAATGTCTCTCTTTGTTTTGCTGTTTTTAACCTGCCCACTGCCAGTTTACCCAATTATATTTCAGCATGCTGGGTTGTCTCGGTGGGTCGCATAATTTGAGTTCTTTAATGAAGTCCCATATTTTTATTCTAGACTGTATGTCTGTTGTATCTAAACCTGTTGAGCGGTCTAGGCTTGGGGATAATGTGCAGTTAAAGTCTCCTGCAATTCATAATTTTCCTGGTAGAGAAGATAGTAAAAGAAATATTTAAAAAAAAAAAAATTTTTGACAATCTGTGTTAGGTCCATACACATTAGCCAGAATAATGTTTTCATTAAAAATAGAACCATGAATTATTATGTAACGTCCAGCTGAATCCTGTAAGACCTTAAAAATTTGGAATGGAATTGACTTGTGTATGAAGATCATTACTCCTCCAGCATTAGGAGAGAATAAAGCTGAATAAATTTGGCCTTTCCAGCGTCTTTGTATTGGTGTTGTGTTATTTGATGAAATATGGAGAAATGCAGAAATACTATTGAAGGGTTAAATTGTTTTATTCTGGTCATTACTCGCTTAATTTTAGTTAGTTTACCTAGACCTCTCACATTCCACAATATATTTTTTTTTAAATTCTGAATTGGATCCCATTACCATGCTAGTGAATAGTTTGATTAGTATTACAAGTTTGTTTCTTAGCCTGTTTAAAATTAGATGTCACTTGCCCTGTAACCAATGAATAATGTAAACAACCTAGGATGCTTTTAGTGCTGGCTTCCTGAACTCGCCAGCATTTTGCCCATGTTAACACAAAACCTGAAGATTTAACACTTTGTGTCACCGATCCTATAATAGGGATCAGCATAACGCAAATATTATGCGAGTCTACTATGTCACGCTCCCACGAACAAACGATCAGGCATATATAAGAGTGATCAACACCACACAACGTATGATAAATTCCACTGTAGATTAAACAGATTTTTAAAAATAGGCTTAATATTATCCTGCAGATTTCAAAGTCAAATACCAGAGAGAGAAAAAAAAAATTAACTAAGAATAAGTTAACATAAATGTACGGAGTTAAATTGGTCATATCACAGATAAAATCAGTTCTTAATTGTTATTGCATGAATGTTTTTTCCTTAATCTGTATTCAAGCCATCTGGTAAAAAAAAAAGCTGAAATAATAAGCACTGACCATATCTGTATACTTAGGTCCGTTACACATATCTCAAGGTCAATCAGTCACTTTTAAACATTTGTTTTCTTCTGTATTCGATTGTTCTGATGGGAATATTAACAACTTGCATTTTTCAGGTTACGTATATATTTTTCCACCTCAGCTGGGCTCTCAAATGTGCGGTCGCAACTTCGCAGGGAAGACGGTTCCATATCGAATGTCCATGTCTTTAAGCTGTTGCTTCACTTCGTAGAATTTTCGCCTCTTCAGATGCGTTTCTTTCGCGATATGTTGGAAAAACTTAACTTCGTGTTCACCGTATGTTACCTTGCCTTTTGCCCGCACACGTTGCAGCACTTTGTCTTTATCCTTCGAATTCAAGAAACGCACGATGGGTGTTCTTGGAGTACTTCGGTCTCGCGGATCCTGTAGGCGATGAGCTCTTTCAGTGGTTATCAGGCTGGAAAAAGAGCTCTGTCCCAGTACTTCAGGTAGCCATCTTTCAAGAAATCCTGTCGCATCTGCACCCTCCACCTACTCTGGTAGACCGGTAAGATGCAAGTTATTGCGACGGCTTCAATTTTCCTGATCTTCCAGTTTAGCTCCCATAAGTTTCACCTGTTGCTGGAGACTGTCTACAGTATTTTACACCACAGTCATCTGATCTTCTGTGTCACTGATGCGCTGTTCTGCCGTGGTTAATCTGTTTGAAAAGTCTTTGACCTCTTGTTTTACCTCCTGTATGGCTGAGAAAATCACTGTAAATTTGATTGAGAAGACTTCTCTCATACTTGCGATTGCATCCATAATGGGAGTCTCTTGATTTTTGTTGATATTTGCGCTAGTTTCTTTAGCTGCGTATGTTGCGCTAGCCTGGCCAATGGCAGACTCAGCCTTGTCTTGATTTCCCTGTTTCTTCTTTGTTGTTCGCGATGTCATTTTATCTTGGAGTTGTTTAACGTTACAGTGGTTTGTTGACTATATTTTCGTTCAGTTTGTGGCTGTTTAAAAGCGAATTTCTCGAATGCTGCAGAAGCGTGAATAGGTACGTCCGATCAATGCGCCGCCATGTTGCTCCCTGTTATCATTATCATTATTAAAAGTAAATGCATCGGACTAAGACTTGAGCTGATCATTGTCATTGTAGTTTTATGCAGTTTTCTAAAATTGAAATTAGAAATTAGAAATAGAAATTTTAGGTGATGATTATTAAAAAACAAGATTTAACGTGTAAGAGATTCCTTTTTTGCTTGTTGCAGTGTAGGTTTAAAAATCAGGCATGCTCGATCTCGTTGTCAATTCTGTTCTGCAATTTAAATAATATCACAGTTAATTGAATAAGCTACGTAGGAGACGCAGTGGTGCAGTAGGTAGTCCTGTTGCCTAACAGCAAGAAGGTCGCTGGTTCGAGCCTCGGCTGGGCCAATTGGCGTTTCTGTGTGGAGTTTGCATGTTCTCCCTGCGTTCATGTGGGTTTCCTCCCGGTGCTCCGGTTTCCCCCACTGTCCAACGTCATGCTGTACAGGTATAGGCTAAATTATTTATAGTGTGTGAATGAGTGTATGTTTCCCAGAGATGGGTTGCAGCTGGAAAGGCATCTGCTGTGTAAAAACATGCTGGATAAGTTGGCGGTTCATTCCGCTGTGGCGACCCCAGATTAATAAAGGGACTAAGCCGAAAAAGAAAATGAATGAATGAATGAATAAGTTACACTTTTGTAACACCTTAATAGTGACACCTTAATATAAATTATACATTTTAAAGCTGTTTTAGCTTGTGCTATAAAATAGTGTTTTAGCTTGTGCTATAAAACAGTGTGCTATAAATTAGAGTTTAATTACTTGAAATTAGCAAAAATAAAAGCTACACCTCAGCGCACACAGCAACCATGCACACCAATCTGATGTGTAGTAATTAATCAGATGCAAAAAAAAGTGCAAAAAGTGATTCTTTATTTTATTCACTCTTACAAAAAAGAAAAAGGAGGAAATATTGTGTCAATCCAATCCATTTGCCACAATCTGACTTTATATTACGTACTTTTTTATAAATTGCTGTGGGTGAAAGCATTCAGGATTTTGGCTTTCACTTCTTTGGTGGCTGTAAATTTTCAAAACACCTTTCAGAAAGATGTGAATAAATCTCACCTGATCTCAATATTTTATGACAAACAAAACATTTTGAAGGTGTAAATGTGATTGACACAACAAGAGGTCAAATAATGTCTGTCCCTGTAAGAAAACATTGTAAATCATTGGAAAATTGGTTCCTTTATGTGAGGTCAGATTTGATTATTATAATTTATTTTGGTTACAGAGTTAGAGGTTAACTGTATTATTAAAACTTTAAAGTTTGCTTTGATTGTTTAGCTTTTTTACTTTACCATTGCATGTTTATTGCATTATAAGATATAAGAGATGAGATATTTAGTTATTAATTATTATTATTATTATTATTATTTGCCTTTTAAAATGATTGCCTTAGTAATGTTGGTAAAATAAATCAATGTGGCACTTAAAACTATAGCACAAAGATGGCTGTAAAACTGTGCAAAGACACAAACGATTTTGTACTCTCTGCTTAGTCTGTGTCCGAGTCTGTATCCGCGTGTGAGCTCTTGGCTCCTCCCCCTTGTTATGTTTTGCGGAAAGCTGAAACTAATTTTCATGTAAAGCAACACACCCCTAAAACAGCACGCTGTGTACATGTCCCCAACATGACACTTTTTAACACATTACTTTTTAGCACAATAAAAACATCTGAACTGTGTATTAATCTGAACCTAAACTGGCACACTCAGAATAACCATTATATTAAAATTAAATCATAAAAAGGGGTAAACTATGTGCCCTTTAAAAAAATTTTACATTAACAGAACCAAATATGAAAGATTCAATTATTTACTCATTTTCGTTTTGGCTTAGTCGCTTTATTAATCTGGGCCTGCAACAGTGGAATGAACCGTCAACTTACCCAGCATATGTTTTATGCAGCGGATGCCCTTCTAGCTGCAACCCATCACTGGGAAATGACCATACACACTCATTCACACACATACACTATGGACAATTTAGTCTACCCAATCCACCTGCATCGCAAGCCTTTGAACTTGTGGGGGAAACCGGAGCACCCAGAGGAAACTTATGCGAACATGGGGAGAACATGCAAACTCCACACTGAAACGCCAACTGACCCAGCCAAGGCTCGAACCAGCGACCTTCTTACTGTGAGGCGAACATGCTACCCACTGTGCTGCCCACCATGAAAGAATGTGACATAATAAAAAATTATTTGAATATGAAAATGAACCGACTCTGCCATCTCAGTCTGAACTGCAGCTGGAACCCTTGATGAGGTCACCACAATAGTGGTCCGATAGACACACACTGTGCTTGTCATACATCACAAATATCCGTGTATTCAATCAAAAGAGACTTATTTTAGGTTTTAAAAGCCGAAATACACATTAGTAGTTGTCTGTGAAAAGGGCAATAATCATATTAAACCTAATCTGACAACATGCTTACTTTATTCAGTATATGTACACATTGTGTGCATAATTATACATTTTGTGCTGTCTTTAACTGTACTTTTGCACATCCGGGTCAGTTTAAGATAATAATCTGTTCACAGTGGAAATCTGATTCTAGCCACATTTATTCACATTTAACAGCAATGTGAATAGCTATGCAGATCTGAGTAAAAAATCTGATTTGAGCACTAAGCCTTGAAGTGTGAACGTAGCCTTTATTTTAGCTTGACAGTGATGAATTCTACTCCAGTGAAATTCCATTCCTCTCATTTTCACATGCAAATCAGATGATTTCACAACAGAAGCTTCATGGGGGATTTATTTTAACAGAACTGAAACATACAGAACATCTTTTCATAGATAAAGCTTGCCTGTTTGCAGATCAGAATAAAAAAAAACCATTGTCATCTCTCTGAACAAAATGCCAGTCATTTGTTTTATGTCCTTTAGTCCAGATCATGTAAATGTGTTTTGTTTTGTTTTTATTCTCAGGTGGTCTGCAAGAATCTTCAGTTTAATAAGGGTGTTTCAGACAAACAGCTGTTGAATGGGGTTTCTCAAGCTGTGAGAGTTTACTACAATTACACTGGAGATGCAGTCTGTCTCAACACATCAAAGACCGCTACCGGAAATCTAGGCTTCCTGGGCTGGTTCTATCAGGTAAAAAATTCGAGTTACTTGTTACATACATTGTAATTCCAGTCTTTTTGATTTTAATTAACTTCCGAATGTTAATTTCACTGGTTCAATAAGTTATTCTCTTATAGTATATATGGCTTAGGTTAGTAATAATAGTAATAATAATAATAATAATAATAATAAATGTATGCGCCTGTTTGTTTCCCTAGAATCTTTAGAATCAGAAGGTCCATATTTGAAACAGTTGTGAATAGTAATGAGCTGTGCAACCCTCGTTCCCCGGGAGGGGAGGGGGGGGGGGGGGTGGATGGAAATACTATGTGGAAAACCTTCCACTATGGGTTTTTTTTTATAAAAAACCAATCATCTGAAAGAGTATAAAATCGGGCCAATGAAATGCCAAATGAATTGGCGGCGTCAGCATGCAAAGCTGGCGTCAATGACTATCAGTCAAGTATATAAGATGCGGCTAGTGCAATGCTCAACATCCTTTTGAGCTGAGGAGTCTTTCACGCTCAACAGGGGCCGGCTCGATTGCATCCTTCGCCAGGAGGACAGCAATCTCTGTTACTAAATAAAAACAACAGTTTAGAACTCGTCTCCTTTATTGCATGACTACCATGGCCGTTCACTAACAACAACAACAACAACTACCGCTCACACCAGAAGTGACCTTTTAACATCACATAAAAGTCCTACTTCCTTTCTATGTGCAGCATCCACATTTACGGTTGTCATCACCTAGAATTGAACTTAACAAACTCAATCTCTTCTTTAAAAAAAATGTCTCATGCACTTCCAGAAAAACATTAATACATAAGATAACAGTAAAACATAAGATAACATGATGACATAAGTTTTAACTTGTAGAATTCAGTACTCCTAACAGGAAGATGCTCTTTTAATAGAGCTTCCATTGTCCTTCACTAAGTGCTTTCAGTAACTGCAGTGCTGATGCCCTTTTTTTGATAAGGCAGTCTGCAAGCTGGTCTTTTGTACCATACCAGAGCACTTCTTTAATTCTTTGTGTTTGAATGAGTTTTATTGATGCTGCTCATTTCCAGACGAATTCTTTTCTCAGCAACTGACTTGGTGGACTTCAGTGCATCAGCAAGTGAGTGATTGTCTGTAATGCAGATTATTGGTATTGTATTTTCAGTGTCACCAGTAGTCAGCTCAGAGTGCAGCGTCGTCAGAAATATTGCATTATCAATTCCATCTGACATTGCTAGTGTTTCAGCAGCAAGTGTACTTGGCACAATTCTCTTCACTCTTTTTGATTGCCAAGAAAGGGGAGAGAACATTCCATTTTCTCCCATAAGAACAATTAGATGTCCTCCTTGACTTCCCCCATTTGAGTGCTTTCCAAAAGAGGCATAACTATATACAACCATCTTGAGCTCAGAGTCTTTTCCGAGGTATTGGAAATTCATCATTACCTTTTTGGATTTAAGTTTACACACAATTCTGTTTGCTTCATGAATAGTTTGTACAGATGCATTTTTAAATTTTGAAGCTAGGCTGCTGGCATCAAACATGACATCAGGCCTGCTTTGTCTTGCGGCCCAAAGAATTTGGCCGACCTTTGACCTTAGCTGATCCTTTTCCTCTTCATAAAGTAAGGAGTCCTGTTCCACTGATCGTGCAGGATTCAGTTGTATAGGCTGTATGTTTTGGATGTCGTTTTCCTGATGAACTTGCACTTTATTGGCAATAGTTTAAAAGTTTATTCCCACATAACAGAAGCTGTTGTTCTCCTCACGCCCAACTTGAACCATGGATCTGAGGTGAGGTATTACTTTTGTGGAAAAACTTTGTGTGCCTCCCCATATGAAGTCATCCACATGACAAGCGAGTACACCAGTCACAGCGCAATCTTGATCCAGCCAGTAGAACACAGCTGGATCTACTTTTGACATTGTTCCTCCTGACTTCATGACAATCTTCTTCACTCTTTTATACCAGTAAAGTGAAGCATCAGCCAGACCATACACACACTTTTTTAGCTTCCATAGTTTTTTTTTTTAGAATTTGCCCTCAGGAGGTGGTTTGATATAAAGGTCCCGGGACAGTTCCATTACTTGTAGAAATGCAGCTTTTATGTCCTTAGAATTTAGATTCCACTGTCTTTGACAAATCACTGCCACAAGGAGCCGAAGAGAGTCTGAAGAACATGTTGGAGAGTCCTTTTTTAGTTCTGACATCTCTAGTTCTTCAAAACCTCGTGCTACAAGACGAGCTTTGGGTAAAACCGTATTAGGTGTCTCTTTGTAGGTGCATACCCACCTAGTGGAAATGCATTTCTGTCCCTCGTCCTTTACTACCTCAAAGACATGGTTATCTATCCAGGTTTTTATCTCATCCTGTTTTGCCAAGTCAAATGTTACATCTTTTGTTAGAAACACATCCTCACATACATTAGTGAAGTTAGCATTAGCAACAGTGTTTTGAATTTGTAGATTCTCAACCTTTGACATGTCAGCAGATTCTGTGGTACCCGCTACACTTGTGGGCTCAATAAGCAACAGGTTATACCAATTTTTATATTTGCCTGTAGCTTTACCTGCACGCCCCAGGACTTCAGCTGTGTGTAAAACACCCTTTTCTCTATCCCTGTAGCTTACAGTTTGTCCTTTTTGTAGCATGACCACAGTTTCCATACTAGCATCACTCTGTGTTTCTTCATTATCACTTGTTTGTTCTGTTTCATACTGCCTCCTTTTGTCCTGCATTTGTCCCACTCCTTGTTGTACATTGATTTCAGTCTCTTCTGCTGGCTGTTGGTTACTTTCAGTAAAGTCTTGTTCTTGTTCATTGTCTGTGACATTGTCTTCATCAGTTTTTGTTATATGTTGATATTCACCATGTTACATTCAGCATCTTTATTACCTGAGCCGTCAAGTAGTCGCTGCAGTTTATCAACAGAAGCATGGCCGAATTGTTTGTGATGCTTTATCATGATGTGATGTTTTTCTGTTGAGTTCATTGTATCTGAAATGATCAAAATTTCACTCTCATCATCCTTTACATTTTGCGTAATGTCTTAGGCAGTTGTCAAAATCTGCTCATTAGAATGCATGTCTTTTGAGCTACTTTCGTTGTCCATTATATTTACACAATAATGACCAGAGCTTGTAAAGTCAAGTTCTATTGGCTGGTTGAACATTGCCGCTTTGTCATTTTCCATGTCTGAAACTGTTCCTGCTCTTTTCAGAGAGGCTTTGCTTAAGAGCAATGGTATGTTGGCTGGAACGACTTCAGTTTCAATCTTACATTTGATCTGTCCAATTTTTGCAGGAATTTTTAACTTTCTGTTGGAGCGGACCACTTTTCCATCTCCAAACCTAAATGGTCTATGGTTGTATGTTTCTGTCTTTCTCAGGTCATAAGTCTCTTCTTGATTAAGCTCAGTTATGTAGTGATTTAGCCATTCTTGTCCACACACAGTCCGAGTGCATGCAGTGTCTAATATTGCAGATCCAAAACATTCAGTCATAAACAGAGTGATGTTGCATTCCTCTACATCATTTCTTGCACAATCTTCAGTCAGTTTGATTTGCTCACCTTTGTGTGGGCAGTCCTTGGCCCAATGAAACGTGCTTTGACACACCGCACATTTTGATCACCGACCATATCTATCCAGTGTTGTTGTTGTTCATTCTGAGGCCATGACTTGCCTCTCTGTCGTCTCTGTTCTGTTGTATATGCAGTTTCCTGGTTAATTCCCACCGTTAATGCAGACGTATTTCCGGTGAAAATTCTCTTAAGTGCCGACTTCATTGATGCAAAAGTGAGATCTGCACATGCTGTTAAAGCCAACTGTCGATCTTTAACATCCAAGCAAGCAGTATCAAATAATTTAAAAGCTAAGACTGCATCAGGAAGTTCCATTTTATATTTGCGCATCTGTGAGTAGCGTTGTTCAAAGTCAATTATATAGTCCGTCATTGAAACATTACTGCCTTTCACAATGCGGTCAAAGCTCGTATACGCCTCGTAAGTCCGGTCCTTTTCTTCCCTGAGAAACAAATCATCAAGTTTCGCTAGTAAAGTTGACATGCCAGTGTCCTCATTCAAATCATCAACCGGTATTTCCATCGCAGTTTCTCTCGCTCTCCCTGACAGCGCCAAAGCAACGGCGAGCACTTGCTTACTTTTTTCAAGCTCCGTAACTCTAGTCCACATTCCGACTTCATTGTTCCAGCCTTCATACAGCTTCCGATTATCAAAGGTTGGCAGGACTCAGTAATTGCTAACCATCCTCTGCTACCAAATTGCTACTAAATGAAAACAACAGTTTAGAACTCGTCTCCTTTATTGCATGACCACCATGGCCGTTCACTAACAACAACAACAACTCCCGCTCACACCGGAAGTGACCTTTTAACATCACATAAAAGTCCTACTTCCTTTCTATGTGCAGCATCCACATTTACGGTTGTCATTACCTAGAATTGAACTTAACAATCTCCACTCGCAAGACAGGGGCGGAAGCAGAACTAAACCTGGCGAAATACACGCCCGTGAACTTGGGAAGCCATTTCGCGAACTGTATCACATAACCAAGTCCGATCATACAGATGAGCCATTGCGATGGGCTGGACCGCGCTAACCAGGCAGAGCCCTCGCACGTGAACCTGCCCGCACAATCGCTGACATGCCAGCAGTGAGGCAGCGTGGAGTGGGTGGGCTCGCCCGGGGAGCGCTGGGGTCCCGCGGGAGAGCGAGAGGACATGTGTGAATTTTGCTCTGGGATTTGAGGGGTTAAATGTGTTGGATGAAAAATACAGAATGTGAAATGTATTTTTAATAGAAATATTCTGTAGATTGAATTTACGAATTTTAAAATGTTAAAAACTGTACATTACTGGCAACCACAGCTCCCGGTTTTTTTCCGTAAAATCAAGTAAAATAAACTCCAAAATACTGTAAAATGTTTTTTGTGTCAACCATTGCGGAAGATAGTAGCATATGTGTGCAAGTCCAAGATGAACTGAGAGTATCTGTTGTTATGCTGCATCTTCTTTTGTTTAAATGTAACCATGTAGTTACTAATGCAGTGAAAATCTGTTTGCTAATTGCAATCACACATGAACACAGGCATTTAATGTCTTTACATTTTTTTGCACTAAGCTACGTTTTTGTGAGCTGAACATTGTGTCAGTTCAGTTCATGAAATACGATTATTTTCCGGAATATTTTACAGTTTACAGTTCTATAAAACTTCAGTATTTTTTACGGAGAAATCCTGGCAACTACAGCTGCCAGTATTTTCCGTAAGTTTAAGATTTTTTTTACAGTGTAGATATGTGTGTCTCTGTGTGTGCATGCGTGTGTGTGTTTGCAAGTGCATCACGGATGTTTTTATTGGTCTTCTCTCTCTTTTTGTGACAGACGTTAAGGTATTGCGCTGATAGAATCAGTTTTCCCCTTATAAATATTGAAGTTGGTTTTATTGTCTAACTAGCTCTGGAGTTTAGGGTAGACTATTTCTCTGATGTGCTGATAGTTTGTGCAGTGGGTGAGAAGTATTTCCCAATCTTCAACTCTGCCTGGGCACAGTGTGGGCAGATGCAGCTCTCTCTGATTTGCCAGTTCTGTCTGTATCGGCCCGTCTTTACAGTCAGACTGTATGCACTCAGTCTGTATTTGGTCATCGTTGTTCTTATTTTACTGCCCTTTACTGCACTTAAATATGTTGCTTTTGTGTAATCTCTATTTAGGTCTAAATAACATTTAAGTTTACTTTGTTTTCCTGGTGCTTCATTCTAATAAATCAGATACTCTTATTTTTGTGCATTTCTAATTTGATTGGGCTTAATTTTGTTGATGAGCATGTTTGTGTCCTGATGCTGCCTGCTGTTAGTCATATTTGTTGTGTTAGTTTGTGTTTGTAGGTTCTACAATCACATAGTACTCACTTCGCATGAGCACAGGATACTGGCCTAATTCTGCCCTGCATGCATTGCTGAGTGTGTTCGTCTATACCCTTAGGATCTTCCTACAGAAGTCTGCATGTAGTCTTATCCAACTCATGGCTGAGGAGAGGACCTCACACTTCACTCCCAAATAGCACTATAGATTCAACCACTGATTGAAAAATTTTGAGCCAGATTCATATTAGAAATTCTGTTTGTGGGGATTTTTTTCATGGCCCTTCTTGCTTTCTCTTTCAGTTTATTGGAATATTAGAGTTTTGGTTTTCTTTGCGTTAATGGTCAGAATGGTCAGTCTGACTTTTGCCGAGGACATTGTGCTCTGTAAGGAAGCCTATGAGTCTGGTGTTGATGATGCAGCAGAACAGCTTCCCCAGATTACTGCTCACACAGATGCCTCTATAATTGTTGGTGTCTGATTTGTCTCCACTTGAATATGGGTGTTATTGGTCACACTTTACAATAAGGTTCATTAGTTAATGTTACTTAATGCATTTACTATCATAAACAAACAATGAACGATACATTTACTACAGTATTTGTTCATGTTATTTAACGTTAGTTAATGAAAAGTGGAATTTGTGATGTATGTTTTTTATTAATTTCATTAGGAATATCATCTGGACCAGTTGCCTTTTTTTGTTGGTAGATTTTGTGTTTTATCTAGCTCTTTTTCTGGGATTGCGTATTAGGTATTTTAGGTATTTGCGATTTAGGTATTTGCTAAATATTTAGCATTTCAATTTGACATTTAAATTTGAAAACATATTAGTATTTTTGTTCCATTATCACATAAAGTATAATTCGGCTGTGTTCTGTGATTGAACTTGACAAAGGAGACAGATAGATATATGTTGTATTTTGAGGCTATAATTTCAAAGAAAACTGTCAAGAATTAATACTTCTTAAAAACATGAGAATAAGGAAGCAATGGTGTCTGAGGCTCATGATATGATCTTTTTCATATACGAAACTTTTGCTATTTGACTAAGCTTATATAAAATGCTTTAAATGTGATCTATAAAGAAAATCTGGGTAGAGTTTCCCTAAAGGTCAGCTTTAAAGCATTTTACTGCAAAAGTTGAAATCGAACATGGCTTCAGCAAAATCTCCAATGATGTTGAATTTCATATGAACACAACAATGATTTTAAAGCATACAAAAAATGTTCTTGTGCCCATAGAAAACAATGTTGTCAACAAAATCCATGAATACATAGATCTATGAAAATTACTTAAAATGAATTACAATGCTTTCACATTGAAAAGAAACTAGGCATGTACCGATCTCGATACTTGGATCAGATATCGGTTCGATACCTCATACCTCATATTTTTGGTGGACAGGGTATCGGCCAGCTGGTACTGATCCAAATCCAAACTTGCGTTTGCGCTATATTCTGTTATTTATGAGCTAACAAAAGCCACGAAGGAAGCATATTTTAAGGCACTAGAAAGTTGCATGTAGGCCTGCTATATCCTAAATGTTCTGAACCCATTCTATTGTTTAATGTGAAATACAGATGAACATTCAAGTGGTTAAATTTACATTCAGTTCAATGCTTCCCGCCACTGCGCCTGTCCATAATTCTCCATTCATTCACAATTTAAACTTTGTGTAGCGTTCATGACAACACGAAAAACTTTCTCCAAATTTGTTTCTGTTAGTTTAAATAATCAGTGGGAAAGTGAATTTAGTTTTGCATTAAATGAGTTCATTTTGACCTGCAACATGGAGATCATTTCTTTTTCTTAATCATGCGCTGTATCCGTTAGATCAGCAGATCGCATTCAAAACACTAGAGTAGAGGGATATTACCTGCTGATCTCACAAGAAAACGTAAGTATCTTAAGTATCTTACGGTTTGCCAGTTTAGTGGCTAATTCGTACGAATGAGTTCAGTCGTACAAAATTGTGCGATTTTTAAAAAGGAGGTGTGGCACCTAACCCCACCCCTAAACCCAACCGTCATTGGGGGATGAGCAAAACGTACTCAATTCTACGAATTAGATCATACAAATTCATACGAATTAGCCACTAAATTATAAAGTTATGAACTGCCGTGATATTGTGTTGAGAGCACACACAAAGTCGGCCTACCTGAAACTTAACTTAAAAAGGCTCAATAATACATTGGACAGATCCTTTAAGCACTGATTCCTCCCCTTTGTGCTGCTGTTTTGGAAGTGTCCGCAGATCCTGGAGGGCTGCATGCTGTGTCTCAGTGATGCAAGCGCTTCATTCAGGCATTGGCTGCGCAAACGCGACATGCGCTGCTCCGTAAGTTTATTCTTATAATAAATATATGTTCTCTCATCATTCCGACTGAGTTTACTCTTAAGAGGGAAATACTTAAAGGGTTGCTAAACATATGTAAAGCCTGGTTGATTGTGGTTTAAGTAGTTGATTAAATTATTAAAGGGTCACAAAACACCAAAACACATTTTTTGAGCTGTGTCCCATGCTCATATAAACATATTAGGACACATATATTACACAAAAAAGTGAAAATAGGTTGTTTTAGCGTTACTTTGAGCAAATTCGTTCTTCCGGTTTGAAACCAATTTTTAAAGCTGCATCACACCGATTAGGTCCTCGTGTGTATTCCAGCGTGTAGACTGGCTGTCTGTACCTGGAAGTACTTTGTGACATCTCTGAATGTGCTGCATTAATTTATGAGAAAGACTGGGTTCAAACCAATCAGCGTGCATTATTGTGATTGCGGTGCAACTTAATTAATATGCATGATAGCTTCAAAAACTGTTTGTACCTGAAACAGTTTGTACCAGTGTTCAGACGGCAGAGAGACGCCATGTTTTGTTGCAAAAACAAATGGGAGAAGAAGAATTGTTTGGGGATACAGGTCGTTTTTAAATGTGCTACAACTAAGGTTTTGTTTTCATTTTCCTGGTATGAAAGCGCAGGTGGACTCATGTGTGGATTACACTGCACGCGACGCGGCAGAAATATTTTTGTTCGAACATTTTTTACTCAAGAGCTTTTCGCATCTGGAAATTGTGAAATTCCAATTTGCTGCTCGTTTCCTTTTAAAAAAGACAAGGCTTCAGTTGGTGTTAATTGTTCTGCCTCTACAAATTTGGTAAGCGATCAGTGGTCTTTGTTTGTTTATTCAGATAGCAACGTTAGTTTGTATCATCAGCAGTACTCTATCAGTGTTTAAAGACAAACCTTAGTCCAAATTATTTCTAAGTTATTTAGTTTACAATACGTTAATATCACTACAATATTATGGACTGAAAGATCTGCTGTAAATGCTGCTCTTCAAGTGTAAACATGTAAACACCGCAATCAAATTATTTCAACCGTCGTGTTGAATTTTCGCCGCATTTTGTGACAGGATAGTCTACACCAGGGCTATTCAATTGGCAGCCGCGGACTGAACCCATCTCCCGAGGCAGTTTGTTCCGGCCTTCCAAACAGTGTGACCAAGACATTAAAAATAAATTTTGTTCAGTCGAAAAAGGGCCGCGATAATTATGTAGTTACGTGCGTCTGTCTGATTAACACAGTATGAGCTGCAGGCTGTGCAGAGCGTGAGTTACCACACGAGTGGTGCGGACAGCCAAAAACTATAGCTGTGGCCGTTACCATATCACGTCTTTTTCTCTTGCAAATTTATTAATGCTAATGTATGATATGCGCACACAAGCGAAGCAACATGCTTGCGGCTTCCCGGGCGCACGTAGAAAACATCTCACGGTGAGAGTTGTGCGTGCCTTTCAGTGCAATATAAACAAAACATATGTTAGATGGACTATTATTAAAATGATTATGTATGCATGAACACAGATGGCAACAACAGTTAATCTAAATAGCTACTCACCTAATATAAATGTGGAATTTACATTAGACGTGATAACCGTGAAACCATGGTTATTCTTCAGACTATAATTGTCAACTAAAAGCTATAATGTTCCATCCCTAATTGTTATGCAGTTCATAACATAACATCCGAATGTGTCTGAATGTAGAAGAAACCTACTTCAGCACTGCACTGCTTTTGTTGTGCTCGGAAATCCAACTTTTGAATGTTTGTAAAAAAAAAAAAAAAAAAGTAAAAAAAGTTAGTTGGACAATGCAGTGATATTATGTTGTTTTAAAATACAATATATTCACATTTTAATGTAGAAAAAGCCAATGTGGGTGTCTTATGAGCACAAATACAGCATATGGGCTCTTATATGTAGTTGAGTCATCACTAATGTAGCAAGTCATATCTCTCTGGCCCTTCGTTCGGGATGCTTTTCATGAACCGGCCCCCATGACAAACTAATTGAACAGCCCTGGTCTACACACACACGGCTTTCTGACCTACTGAGTGCATCTGAGTTACCGAGAAATGCAGAGTTTTTTTCTCTTATACGACGTGCAGTATCAAACATTCCACTGTCATTAAACACAGTCACTGTCTCTCACCCCTGCGTCTGTGTGTTTGTTTTGCCTCTGTGAAAATCAGCGTGTGCCCAAATGCAAAATCCCATTTTTATCCAAATCCTTCCCTCTTTCCCTCCCGTGATGACACTCCCACCTAAACAGAGCTAGACACACCCACTTTCCTGACTTTTTCCAAACTAGAGGTGTGAAAACAGCCTGCTTAAACAGGGGGGTTTCATGGCCCTTCAAAAGAGAAACTAAAGGCCCGGCCCATGTGAATTGTCATTAAAAGAAAACCATTTAGCCTAATATGGGCTACTCTGAAACTGTGAATATTTCACTGTCATTTTATATATATTAGAATTTTATTTAACAGACCAGATTATCAGTTTGTGCACTAAAGCATATAAGCGGACTTTGTTTTGAACTTCACCTCAAACCTTCTTGTTTATGTTGTAGATAATTAACCAACAAAAAAATGGTAAAAAAAAAAAAAAAAACATTTAAATAACAAATTATACTAAATCAAATTAGTTTTAAAAAGTTTCATAATTTTTCAGACATGCGTTCAGTTTCTCGATCTCTCTCACGAGGGGTTTAGGCGAGGGAATGTTTTAGTAAAACTGACCTCAGACGGTTTAGTTTTGTCTGCATCAAACCTGCACGAAAATATCAGGCTTTGCTAAAAGGCTGATTATTTTACCAACTATTAGGGTTAAAAGTGGTAGCCTATTACAGATTTCAAAGAAAAATATTAATGTTAAAAAGTAAACATAAGCTGGACCACAAAAGATCATATACAGTATGAATGCTCTAATAATGTAGTCCATAGTTTATAGCAAGCATCATGTTAAGTTAGATTGTGTCATCTGTCATATACAGAAGGCCTATAGGTCTGTTATTTCTACTAAAGAAGATATATTATTTGAGTTTATTACCAGAACTATAGAAACTGTATTATGTTGATTTAAAAAAAATAAAAATTTGGTATTCAGATCAGATCGGTTCCAAAAAAAAATAAAAAATGGTATAGGTGCATCCCTAAAAGAAACGCTGAAGTCCATCATAGATATCAATAGATGTGTGATGTCACAATTTTATTTTTGTTCATTTGACATGGAAATGATGATTCTTTTTTCTCCAGATGATTCTTTTTTTCTCCGTACTACGAAATCCTGTTTTCATAGGTTTGTATTTTAAGTAATCCAAATTGTCGTTGTTGTGTTATCGAACAGCAGTTTTACATTTTTGGAAAAATCATTATTAAAATAATTTCATGACTAAATGTATTAAAGTTTGAGTTTTGTGTCTATATCTGTGTCTTTATATTTGTGGTTCATATCTTTTTTGTGGTTCATAACTTTTTTGGTTGCAAAGAAAGTTTATTTTTAGTTCGGAGAATAACTTGTTCTAACATGCCATTGAAATAATGCTTAATTGAATGTTACTTGTGTAATTTGTCTGATTATTACAGCTATAAATATACAAGCAAGGAATAATATGAACAGGATGTTAAAATAAACAACAACAAAAACTCACCTTACCTCAACCCTCCTGACTCTAAACTTGAAGCAGTCAGGTTCGTCAGTTTTTGGGTTCAAATTTTCTTTGTAACCATTTGCAGCACATTCCACATTTCCAGCACATTTTTATTTGCACGTGTTGACTATTTGTGTGCATGTGTTGTCCAACTAATAAAGATAATTTATCAATTTATGTTTGTTTTTTTCTATTTGCATGTGTTTATTTTTTTTTAACTAGCAGTGCATTTGAGCTCTCTCAGCCACCCTACACTTTTTTTCTTATTAACCAAGCTCTCCATAAAAAAGCAATCCCTATATGAAATAAAATAACATGTTTTACATTTTCAGTGGAACATTTCATCATTGTAAAAGGTGTTTTTACAGAACCAAGCATAAAGGAGTACACCCTTTACAGATTTCTCTTTTAAATTAATATTTTCTATGGGATGCAACAGGAATACAATAAGAGCTGTGCAATTTGTGTATGTATACACATTAGTGTACATTACATTGCAATAATTTTTTTTAAAATAAATTATCTTTCTGTTCATAAAATATTAGGTGACCACACTCTTGTTTAAATGAATATAACTGTTTAATAAAAGTTTTGCTTAAAAACACCAAAATATGTTGTCTAAATTTAATGATGAATTTATAAAAATATTTGTTTAAAAAAGTGTACTCATTTATGCTGTGCACTGGATGTACATGTAGTGCTTTGAGTGCAATAAAATAGTAAAAAAAAATTTACAAAGCCATCTGTTTACAGTTAAAAGCATACTGCATTGTGTCTGTTTATTACTGTCCATAATAAAAAGCAAGTTTCTAGAAATTAGCATCATCTTTTAATAAATAACATTTATTGTGTCATATATCACAGAGTTGCACGGAAATGGTGATGCCCATGTGTACTGATGGCATCAATGACATGTTTGAGCCTCAGCCATGGAGCTTCCAGGCCTTCTCAGATGAGTGCTACAACCAGTTTGGAGTGCGACCACGAGAAGACTGGGCAGAAACTGTATATGGAGGGAGAAACATACATGCTCACAGCAACATCATCTTCAGGTAGAATCTTTTGTGTATGGTTAATATTGAGCACTATGTTTATTATACGGCTGAACGTACACTTAAATGTACTACATATCATGATAAAACAAAAATGCATGTCAAAAAATCATGCATAATCATCGTGAACCAATGGTAGTTCAAAGGTATTTCAAAGCCTCTCTAAAAATCTCTAAAAAGCTTGCTTTGGTGAGTTGTTTTGAGCTGCTGAAATGAACTCAAAGCAGTCTTTGTTTTGCCTGGGTTTGATTGCAATATTGTCATTTCAGTTCGGTTCTTCAATTTTGTTTCAATCTGGTTAAAGTTTAATTTGGAATGCTCTGAGTTCATTAGTGCTGGTCTGCTTTTTTTCATATCTACATGAAAGTGTTTGACCCTTATTGATTAGGGTTTTTATTGCATATTTGTCATACTTTAATGTTTCAGATCATCAAAAAATGTGTATACAGTTGAAGTCAGAATTATTAGCCCCCATTTGATTTTTTTTCTTTTTTAAATATTTCCCAAATTAGGTTTAACAGTGCAAGAACATTTTCACAGTATATTTGATAATATTTTTTTTTCTTCAAAAGCCTTATTTGTTTTAATTAAATTTTAAGTTTAATTACAAAAGCCCCTTTAAACATTTTTTTTTATAGTCTACAGAACAAACCATTGTTATAAATTAACTTGCCTAATTACAATAACCTGCCTGGTTAACCTAATTAACCTGTATACAGTTAAAGTCAGAATTATTATATATATATATATATATATATATATATATATATATATATATATATATATATATATATATATATATATATATATATATACAGCGGGGAAAATAAGTATTTGACACATCAGCATTTTTATCAGTAAGGGGATTTCTAAGTGGGCTACTGACACAAAATTCCTACCAGATGTAGCCATCAAGCCAAATATTGAATTCATACAAAGAAATCAGAACATTTAAGTATACAAGTTGAGTCATAATAAATAAAGTGAAATGACACAGGGAATAAGTATTGAACACACTTTACTTAATACTTTGTAGAAAAGCCTTTGTTGGTGATCACAGCTTCTAGACGCCTCTTGTATGGAGAGACCAGTCGTCTGCATTGCTCAGGAGTGATTCTGGCCCATTCTTCCACACAAACGGTCTTTAAATCTTGAAGGTTCCTTGGGCCTCTTTTATGAACTTTGATCTTCAGTTCTCTCCATAGATTTTCTATGGGATTTAGGTCAGGTGATTGACTGGGCCATTCAAGCAACTTGATTTTCTTTCTTTGAAACCACTTCATTGTTTCCTTGGCCTTGTGTTTGGGATCATTGTCTTGCTGAAATGTCCACCCTCTTTTCATTTTCAGCTTTCTGGTAGATGGCAGCAGATTTTTATCCAGAATGTCCCGGTACATTTCTCCATTCATCCTACCTTCAATAATATGAAGTCTGCCAGTACCCCTTGCTGAAAAGCAGCCCCAAACCATGATGCTTCCACCCCCAAACTTAACTGTTGGTATAGTGTTCTTGGGGTGGTGGGCAGTGCCATTTCTTCTCCAAACATGATGTGTAGAATGACTGCCAAAAAGTTCAATTTTGCTTTCATCTGACCATACTATAGTTTCCCAATAATCCACAGGCTTCTCCAAATGCTGTTTCGCAAACTTTAACCGGGCCTCAACATGCTTTTTGTTTAGCAATGGAGTCTTGCGTGGTGAGCGTGCATGGATGCCATGGTGGTTCAGTGCATTGCTTATAGTTTTCTTTGAAACAATAGTACCCGCTGATGCGAGGTCTTCCTGAAGTTCTGCCCGAGTGGTTCTTGGCTCTTGGAGAACTCTCCTGATTATTCTTTGGACTCCTCGGACAGGGATCTTACGTGGAGCACCTGATCGTGGCCGGTTTATGGTGAACTTATGCTTTTTCCATTTCCGGATAATAGCCCCCACAGTGCTCACAGGAACATTCAGCATTCTGGAAATGCGCCTATAACCATTCCCATCAAAATGCTTTTCAACGATAAGACTACGCAGATCTTGAGAGAGTTCTTTGTTTTTACCCATCATGAAGTCTTTCCTGTGTGCCTCCTGAGTAATGAGAAGCCTTTATAGGCCATCAATTAGGACTAAAGCAGCTGATATCAATTAGTACTGATAGGGAGCAGGGTTTTTCTCTCAATACTGACAGATCTCCTGACTTTCTATGCCATTTTGCACCTTGTTATCTTCATGTGTTCAATACTTATTCCCTGTGTCATTTCACTTTATTTATTATGACTCAACTTGTATACTTAAATGTTCTGATTTCTTTGTATGAATTCAATATTTGGCTTGATGGCTACATCTGGTAGGAATTTTGTGTCAGTAGCCCACTTAGAAATCCCCTTACTGATAAAAATGCTGATGTGTCAAATACTTATTTTCCCCGCTGTATATATAGAGAGAGAGAGAGAGAGAGAGAGAGAGAGATTTATATATAGATTTTTATATATACATAGATTTAAATGTTTGAGTGATGCTGAGTTATGTTGTCGGGGGCTAACGCCCCTGGTAGGGTCTCCCAAGGCAAACAGATCTTAGATGACAGATCAGACAAATTGCGGTTCAAAAACCCCTTATGAGTACAGGTATGGTGCAGCCGGGGCCACCAGGGGCTCGTATGCGAGTGCCTGATGGCTGGGTTTTTTTTCCCACAGAACATGGCTGGGCTTAGCCTGAAGGAGCGACGTGGGACCATTCTCCCGCAGGCTCACCACTTGCAGGGGCTGGTGCATTGTGAAACGGGGGCTGGTCGAAGGTTAGGACCACGACAACCCGATCATCGGACACAGAAACTGGCTCTAGCCCGGGCAGTTGCGGAAGCAAAAACTCGGGCCTGGAAAGAGTTCGGGGAGACGATGGAGAAAAAATCGGTTGGCCCCAAACTGTCCGGTGCCTCAGGAGGGGAAAGCAGCTCCACATTGACACCGCTTACAGCGGAAGTGGGGAGCTGTTGACTTTGACTGGGAATGTGGTCATGTGGTGGAAGGAATACTTTAAGGATCTCCTTAAACCCCACCAACATGTCTTTCATTAAGGAAGCAGAGACTGGGGATGCAGAGGTGTACTCTCCCATCACCCAAGCTGAGGTAGTTTGCAAGCTCCACAGTGACAAAGCAGCGGAGTGGATGAGATTCACCTTATATATCTTAGGTCTCTGGATATTGTGGGGCTGTTGTGGCTGACACGTCTTTACAACATTGCATGGAGGTCAGGGACAGTACCTCTGGACTGGGCAACTGGGGTGGTGATTCCCATTTTTAAGAAGGGGGATCGGAGGGCGTGTTACAACTATAGGGAGATCACACTTCTCAGCCTCCTGTGGAAAGTCTATGCCAGGGTACTGGAGAAAAGGATCTGGCCAATGGTTGAACCTAGGATCCAGGAGGAACAATGCAGTTTTCATCAGGGCTGTGGTACACTGGACCAGCTTTATACCCTAACCAGGGTGCTCGAAGTCTCATGGGAGTAGGCCCAACCAATCCACATGTGTTTTGTGGACTTGGAGAAGGCATTCGATCATGTCCCTCGTGGCATTTCTGTGGAGGGTGCTCGGGGAGTATGGGGTCAGAGGCAATCTGTTGAGGGCCATCTCGTCCCTGTATGAACAGAGTAGGAGTCTGGTTCGATATGCAATAAGTAAGATTTGTTTCCAGTGCATGTTGAACTCCGGCAGGGCTGCCCCTTGTCACCAATTCTATTCTTAATTTTTATGGACAGAATTTGTGGAATTTGTTGTCCGTTGTGGCAAAGAATGAGCTGAGCCGAAAGGCAAAGCTCTTGATTCACCGGTCAATCTACGTTCCTACTCTCACAAATGGTCATGAGATTTGGGTCATGACTGAAAGGACAAGATCTCGGATACAAGCAAATCGAAATGAGTTTCCTTCCAAGGGTGGGAGGGCGCACTCTTATGGATAGGGTGAGGAGCTCTGACACCCGGGAGGAGCTCGGAGTAGAGCCGCTGCTCCTCCACATCAAGAGAAGTCAGCTGAAGTGGCCTGAGCATCTGTTTTGGATGACTCCTGAACGTCTATCTAGGGAGGTGTTTCAGGTATGTCCCACAGGGAGGAGGCCCCGGGGAAGACCCATGACACGCTGTCTCTCGACTGGCCTGGGAACGCCCCGGGATCCCCTGGAGGAGCTGGAGGAAGTGTCTGAGGAGAGGGAAGTCTGGGGTTCTCTCCTGCTGCCCCCGGACCCGGTCCCCGGAACAGCAGCAGAAAATAAATGAATGAATGATATATATATATATATATATATATATATATATATATATATATATATATATATATATATATATATATATATATATATATATATATACATACATATATATATATATACATATATATATATATATATATATATATATATATTTTTTTTTTTTTTTTTTTTTTTTTTTTCATTCATTTTCTTGTTGGCTTAGTCCCTTTATTAATGCAGGGTTGCCTCAGCGGAATGATCCGTCAACTTATCCAGCACGTTTTTTCACAGCGTTTGCCTTTCCAGTCACAACTCAGCTCTGGGAAACATCCACACACACTCATTCACACACACCCATACACTACAGACAATTTAGCCTACCCAATTCACCTGTACCGCATGTCTTTGGACTGTAGGGGAAACCGGAGCACTTAGAGGAAACCCATGCGAACCCAAGGAGAACATGCACACTCCACATATAAATGCCAACTGACCTGGCTGGAGCTCAAACCAGCAACCTTCTTTCTGTGAGGCGAAGATCTATTATTTTTCAAGAAAGCAACATATGTCATTTCAGAGCCTATCACATGCATTTTTAATCTTTCTCTCCAAATCGGTGTCCAACTGAGAAACTGGAAATCTGCTGCTGTAACTCTTTAAAGGGGTTGAAAACACATATTTTTCTATAGACCCATCTCTTTTTTGTCTGGTCTCTCTAAAATAATAGAGAAGCTGGTCAATAACCTGCTCATCTATTATTTGGAGACATATAATGTTCTTAATCAGGTTCAGTTAATTTTTAGATCTGATCATAGTTGTATAACAGCTTAACTTAAGATTCTCAGTGATATTATATGTGCCATTGATAAAGTACTATGTAGTACTATGTTATTATCAATCTGGCAAAGACTTTTGACTCTGTGAACCATGAAGTACTGCTGAATAGGCTAATGCCTAGTTCAGACTGCATGATTTTAGCCCCGATTTTGGCTGGCTGACAGGTTTTGAGAAATCGCAGACAAATGTCTGAAATCACAGGCAAATCGGTGCTCATGCATGTGAGTGACGATCACACAGTATAAACTATCAAAGACGCGATCTGAGAGAATCGCCGATAAGTCGCCAATACCTGTGAGGTATTTGGCATGCTAAATATCTAGAGCTGTCGGCGATTCAAATCATGCTGTGTGAAATGAGTTTTGACTGAAAATAACATAGGCGATCGTATACAGCCAATGAGAGAGCAGCATTCACTTTGTGTGTGTGTGTGTGTGTGTGTGTGTGTGTGTGTGTGTGTGTGTGTGTGTGTGTGTGTGTGTGTGTATACCTGCAGGCCAGCGGAATGTTGGGGGAAAAATTAAAAAAGATCATTTCGGCTTATTTGGACGCATGAAATGTAGGAAAAACTAGTGGAGGTTTGACAGGAGCACCCGTGTCTGTCGTCTGACGTTTCATACAGAAAGTTAAAAAAGAAAGAAAGAAATTTATTATTAACTTAAGTTTGGGAGAAATGGCTAATTCCCTTAAAACCCGGATAAGCAAATATTTACATTTTCTACCCCATTAAAAGCTTCTTTCTCATTATGCATTATGTAGTTAATAACAAAATATATACAATGTGTTTTTGGCTGTGAGACATAGTTTGGATGAAGTTGTCAGTGATTCTTCCTTTTGTAAAGTCATGTAATGTAGAAGCCCCTGTCGCTAATCCATCTTGCAGTGTAAACAAAGCAGCGACGAGAGGCTAGCCCAGATAGTTATGCAGTGTGAAAACATCTGTGACATGACAACTTTGAAAATGATGTAGTCTGAATTCGGCATAAGAGATATTGGACTATCTGAGAGCTGTCCGGTCAGGTTCATCTGAAATCAGTAAGGTTAGAGGGGCTTTTGTCAGATCCCCTGCCACTTTATAAAGAGGTTCTGCAAGGTAGCAATTTGGGGCTGACACTTTCTTAATATTTATCGTAATGATATTGATTCTGCTGCTGGTGATTCTCATCAATACATCTAGTTATACGTTGACTACAGTAATTCCTTCACAGCAGGCCAGTTTTTAAACATTCAACATGCTTTTGCAAGCTTTGTTTAGTTTAAAAGACTAATAAAATATTTTTTTTATTTTTAATAGAAGTTTACTATTAAGTTTTAAACATTTCTTATTGGATGGTTCTGAGATAGAATATGTTGATTGCAACAAATAACTTGGAATCAGTTAAAAAGTAATTTGAAACTTACATAAATGTATTTCTATTTTTTTTTTTTTACAAAATCAAATGCACTCTTCAATACAGCATTTGTTAAAACCTAATGCTCAAAATGTTGGATTATTTGATTTAATTTACAGATTCGCTTCATAAACTTTTCCATTACATAATCGTACTCTTAATTTTAATAATAAAGGATTGATCTCCATATTATACTCCAAACCTGAAAACAATATAATGTGGATACAACAAAAATCTAGAATGGAAGATGAACTGGGTATAAAACTATCAGATATTTTTGAGAGGAGGTGCTCAGACAGGTCCATACATCACCATCATCATCTGTTAGATTGAGACTCATGCAATTCAAAGTGTTACACAGGGTCCAGTTAAGCAAGGCACGGTTGGCAGGAATGTATCCTGAATTAGATGTCTTGTGAGATTTTCCTTTTCTGTAACTGATTTGACATGCCTGTATTCCTTGGTTTTTGCCCTTTTTAAATAATTACTGGACATTGGTTTTTAAGTCTATCAGTGAGGTCCTGTGGGAGACATTGAAGCCCTGTTCTTCAATAGGTACATTTAGAACTCTTAGTGACACCATGGTCATATCTTTATCAGCGACTCAGAGGGGTATTATTGCTTATACATATTTATTAGCCAGCAGAAGAATTTTATTATGCTGGAAATCCTCCACACCCCCATCTGTGACAGCCTGGTTTAAAGATGTGATGTCTTTTCTAAAACTAGAAAAGATTAAATACACACTAAGGGGATCCATTGACAGGTTATATACCTACTGGGAACTGATTTTATCATATTTTAAAAATCTGAAAGAATTAACCCAGCCGTTAAATAATCTGTATACCTCTTTGTAACCGCTTCATGGTGTCTTGTCTTTAATGTAGTTTGTCCTGCTATTTTTTATTCATTTATTCTTCCCCGTTATTTGCAAGGTGTTTACTTGTGGTATCTTTAACTAATATTTAAATTAGTTTGATGATCAGAAACATTAAAGTGTGACAAACATGCAAAAAAGAAAGAAAGAAATTAATAAATAAAATTAATAATTAAAAAGAATAAAACTGACCCCAAACTTTTGACCAGTTGTGTATTGCATAATTGGAACTTTACATTTATATGTTCTATTTCAGACCTTAAGTTTCAAAGTGTCTTCTTTTTCAGTAATGGGAATCTAGACCCATGGATGAGTGGTGGAGTGACCAAGAGTCTGTCTGAATCTCTGCTTGCCATTATGATTGATGGAGGTGCTCACCATCTTGATCTGCGCTACAACAACGAGCTTGACCCACAATCTGTCATTAAAGCAAGATCGCTGGAAGTGCAGTACTTCAAACAGTGGATCAAACATGCAGCAACTACATAATAATATGAGAACAAGATCAAGAATGTTTATAAATATGATTGCAAATAAAAGTTGACTTTAAGACCCAATCCCAATTCTATTTTTGTACCCCTACCCCTTAACCTTCCCCTTGGCCCTTACAACCGAGCGTTAAGGAAAAGGGCTTCAAAATTTACCCTTAAGAATTAGGACAGCACTACACCACCTGCACACATCAACATATGTCCTCACGATCTGATGCTTCATATGAGATCAGACGATCGCGACTTCTGTAGTTATTCTAGTTTTGTTTTTTCTTGGTATTTATCTTTAGGAAATCACTAAAGGCATATAGTATGTTATGATAGCGATCTAATGTGCCAATAAGATCGTAACTGTACTGTGTATTTTACACAGTGGCCATATTCATCAATGTAAACACCAAAAACAACATTAACATTATAGCAAACACTGTAAAATGACAATTGACAGCCACTAGACATTACTTACAGGGTATTCAAATGTCAGAATGCTGTGGGACTGTTGTACAGGAGTTATTAATAGGGATTATAGATCGCGAAATTTAGCGTTTTGTTTGTTAAAGCATGACGGTAAAACACGAGCGTGGTTTTGAATGTATTAAAACACATGTTTTTTTGTCGTAAAAATTCATAATAATGACAAAAAATACTAATTTGTGGACCTCATTACTTCCGGGTTCAGCAATATTGCCTTTGTGGCAGGTGTATTCTGAGAAAATTTCTTACCCCTTGGTTTCAAGTGTGGTCCTGAAAAATCTTCGTTCGAAGGGCTATTCACCCCTTCCCCTTAGCCTTCAAGCTAAAGAGAATTGGGTAAGGGGAAGGGCTAAGGGGTAGAATTGGGATTGGGCCTAAGTGTGTTCACACTTGCCAGATAAATTTAAAAATGACATTTTTTGTGTGTAAGAAAGCTTTGCCTCCACACATCCACACTGAAATGACTGAAAACATTTTTGTGCCTGTTCTGCTTTTGTACATCTTATTCTTTTATTTAATTTTTTGGATCCAGACTACACTGCAAAAAATATTTCTGAAAAATTGTTGCAATTTATATGGATTGAATTTACAGAAACAAATTCAACTTCGTAATGTTCAACCTAATTAATTTGTTTAAATTCAGCCCAAAGTAATTGTTTCCAACCACATACCTTAATAAAATAAATAGTAAATCCACTAAATCATCCTTAAATATATTGTTCAGTGTTGGGCTTTCATGATTTTGCATTTTTCACACAACGGGTATTGTGGTTAAAAAAATTAACAATATCTTTATGCTGTATAAAGGTTTCTATAGAGACCTTAGACGAAGGTTTTGTTTATTTGGATGATTTGTTCTTTGTTCATTTTAAACTTAAAGCAAAAAATAAATGGTCATGTGTGCAAAAATGTTTATTTGCTTTATCACAGGCTGATCTAGTTAATAATATTAGAGGCAGCAACTACACTTTAGTTATGATTCTCACAAATGGAGCAACGTGCATTATCTTGGGTAGTTGGATATTTAAAATAGATTATAACATTTTTAAATATGTAGTGAAAAAAACAGTCTGTCTGAAATTATGCTACAGAAAAACATTCTGGCACAAACCTAAAAAGGTACATATGCTAAAAATGGGAGTTCCAGCTGGGGGTGCCTATAGAACTGCAGGAGTGACAGCTTTTCCTTGGTTATAACTGTAAGAAAAGTAACTGCTCTAGTAATATTTAATTTATGGGGTTAGTTATATGAAAAATATAATCTAAACTAATATGACAGTGTTTCACTCTGCCATAATAAGACTAAAGATGTTCTTCAGTATTTTTATTTTTTTGCATGTTTTTGCAAGGAAAGAATGTTGCCTACTGTATACATTTGTCACTGTTTGTGTTCTCGTTGAGTTTATCCAGAATATAAAAGAAGGGATTTTTTTTTCAGTAAACACAAAATCTAAAACTACTGAGGAAGAGTCCTTTGCCAAATGACATTTTAAAAGAATAGTTCACCAAAAAAATCTAAATTAATTAACTTATTTATGAAATACTACTGGCCACCGAGAGCGATAAAGGGGGTGAGTCCACAAATTCACCTAGGAGGCGATTTCGGGAGAGCACAACAAGAAGATGAGTGAGAATAGTAGATGTAAAAGAACGTCTACCTAGCCCTCACCCCCTCCCACAGTTTATAGTACAAAATGATCTGCTGTACAGTGTCGCAGAGAGGCAGAGGGAAAAGAAAACCCTATTAGTGGTTCCGAAGAACAAAAGTGACACTATAGAGCTGGCACATACTCACCCGATGGCAGGACATCTAGGAGCTGCAAATATGGTGAAGAGGATCCGAGACCGAGAAGTAAAGAGATATTGTCAAGCGTGCAACATATGCCAGCGGACCCCCAAATATGACCCTCCCCCCAAAGCGCCTTTTCCAACCCCGAAGACACTGGCATTACCGGGTTCTTCCCTTCAGGCTCCACAGGGCTCCAGCCACATTCCAAAGAAAGATGGACGTCCTGCTGCTGCCCCACCAGCCATATGCAGCAGCTTACCTGGACGATCTGATTATCCACTCATGGGAGGAACATCTATCCAGGTTGCGGAGGGTGGTCTCGGATCTACGACGGGCTGGGCTCAAAGCTAACCCCAGGAAATGCCACCTAGGATTAGCTGAAGCCAAATACCTGGGCTTCCATATAGGAAGAGGTATCCTTATCCAGTCACAACAAAACAAAGTGAAAGCTCTCCAAGAATCCCCACAACTGACTACAGAAACACAGGTACATGCATTTCTTGGGTTAGCAGGCTACTATAGATGCTTTATACCTAGCTTCTCATCCATAGCCAGCCCACTGACAGACCTGACCAGAAAGGGGCAGTAAGAGAGAATTGAAGTGGAGTGCGACAACGGAAAAGGCTTTCCAGGCACTGAAGTTGGCACTAACGTCCTCCTCGGTACTGCACGCACCTGATTTCAGCTGCCTCTACATCTTCCAGTTAGACGCTTTCAACTCAGGCCTGGGCGCAGTCCTTCCCCAGGTTCACAATGGTGAAGAACATCCCATCGTATACGTAAGTTTGGAAGCTAGTGTCCGCTGAGACCAAGTACGCAGTGGTCGAAAAGGAGGCCCTGGTGATCAACTGGGCAATGCTGGAGCTAAAATATTACCTGCTAGGAAGACTGTTCACTCTGATAACAGATCATGGTCCTCTAAAATGGATGGCTACAGCGAAAAACAATAATGCACAAGTCTCCAGGTGCTTGTAGTCACTCCAGGATTACCACTTCAACATCCAACATTGATCCGGGGTATCCCACGGAAATGGGGATGGCCTCTCACGACCATGGTCTGGATGGGCTGGTCTGTCAAACGAAATGTGAATAATCTGACAGATTTATATTTTTTCCCTACCTATTTCAAAACTTGCTGATAATAATTAAATCAGTATGAAATAATCACTAAAGCCTAGCTGGATCTGAAATTGGTGAATAGTTTTACAATCCTTGCCCATCCATGGTCACCATCAGCCTTGTTTTCATTTAAGCTTCAGTTTGGACTAATGTTACTGTGTTAATTTAAAACTATTTTTAAATTAAAATGACACATCAACATGATCCACAGAGTAAATGCACATTAATGAAAATAGCCGAACATGCCGTTTCCTTTTTCTCATTCGCTGATCACAATGTGATTTAATGAAAACCTAAAGACAGACAACGAGCAATAAAGTAGCTAGCAGGAGGTGTGTGGTGTAAAACAGAGATTGTGTCCCATGCAGAGACCTGCAGGACTCCACCAGACCTGCATTCATTCACTGGCAGCTCCTGCTTCTCCAAACTGCAGTACGTAGACATCATCTGCTCTGTGCTGAGCTGCCTCCTGCTAATATTATTATTAATATCACAGCCAGAGTGCAGACCTGGTTGTTTTACGTGGGTTTGGGAAGGTCATGAAGAATAGATGAATGTGAGGTGACAAATGGTGAATTTCACTCTGCTGTGCCCTGAAATGTCAACAGTTCAGTTTTGTTTTTTTCTTTGTTTATTTGTTACTTTCAATTTACTCTGTCAGTAAAATTAAAGGTAATGTGTGTTGTTTATTACAGCATGTGTCACTACTTTTATCGAAAAGAATTATCTAAAAAATTGTCACTGTTTACTAACATTTCATTTCTTGAACACACCTCTCATTTGCTATTGGTCAGACAATCTAGAACAGCATTATTTTGCACTCCCTCAAGGCTGATTTGAATGCACTAAAGTACCAATGCAGTTTATTAATGTTTTGTTCTTTGCACCTACTCTGGCAAACTTTTTGCTTCATAAAACCTCAAAGTACAATATAATCAAGAGTCAGTGGAACTATATATATTTAGTAGAAAATTATTTTCTAAACAAAGAAAACAAACAATGGGCTTTTCAGCTGCTGTAAATGCAACTACAATGTTTTCAGTAAAATTAAGGTTTTAT
Source organism: Danio rerio (assembly GCF_052040795.2). NCBI lineage: Eukaryota > Metazoa > Chordata > Actinopteri > Cypriniformes > Danionidae > Danio > Danio rerio. Next base: position 12,270,955 of record NC_141035.1, on the reverse strand, counting down.
TTTTTCAATATTTAATTTAGTTTTTGCATAAACTTATATATCTCATACACGTATCCTTTACAAATCTTATAATCTTGTTCACTGTTGTCTAAATTGGAATTCAATACCTGGATCTAACTAAACAAATAGTTAAAAGACTCCCATTGGTACATGCATAGATGATTATGATTTAGATGGTAACTAACCTAAATGATGCAGAGGATAGTTACTCATTTCTTAAACAACCATTTCAAATACACACCCTGTGATCATGTAAAATATGTTAATCTATTTCAGGGGCAAATTATTGGCATGTATCAAGCACAGAAATTATCTAAGGAGATTGCTGAAACTACAAAAATTCGGTTAAGAACTGTCCGATGCATTGATAAAAATTGGAAGTTTAGTGGGCAACCATCATCTTTAAGGAAGGAATGTGCAATGAAAAAAAGAATGATTATGGGGTTATTTATTATGTAGGTAATTAGTGTTGTATATTACAGTGTGCAATAAAAACAACTATCACTTCAAATATAATTCATTTGGCTGGCACAATGACTCACTGGTTAGCGGAGATGTATAAAGTACTAGAGACCAAGACTTGAGTAAAAGCACAAGTGCTCTATCAAAAAAGTGACTTGAGTAGAAGTTGAAGTGCTCTTTAAGCACCTGACTTAAGTGGAAGTACTAAAGTATTCAACATTTTTTGTACTTAAGTATTGCAAGCAGTTTATTTCAAAATTTACTACTCAAATACTAGAGTATTGTGTAATGTAGTTATTAAAGAAAGCAGTCAAAATACATTATATTGTTTTGCTTATTTTAAAGATCTTTTTTTCAGCCAAGAAAAATTATTTTTTTATAATTGATTTTTTTCTTCATAACACAATATTTTTTAATTAAAATCTATAAATATATTGATATAATATTTGTAACACAATTTTGTTCTTTAATACAGCAGTAAGAAATATGAACTGTACCCTTAATTTGACCTGCTCAAAGAAAAACACTCTTTCTGAATGTATCAGACAAAACTCATGCACATGCACAAAAGACAGCATGAGCATTTTTTGCAAACAAACTAATTTAAATATTATCCTGGTTGCTTTTTAAGCACTGGCAGGGGATGTCTTACACCCCTATCAGTGGTTATTGTCGTCCCCTGCTTAACAGAAAAGGCTGCGATCGGCTTTAGAAATGAAAGCGCTGTTTACCAATGGTAGGAAGAGCAGCCGTGGTGACAGTCTATATGTGCATAATGTGCGGTTATCACAGGTAATCCATGATAGACACAGTGGAGAAAACTCGCACCTCGTGTCTAGATCCACTAGTATCTCTTTAACAGTCAAGAGGAGAGGAAAAGTAACCTCACAAACATGCCACGGGTCAAATCTCCAATTTGAGATAGAGGTAAAGATGGAGAGTTACAGCATTTCTCCGTAGTGGTGAAATAGCGGAAAATCGCCTCTTTCGCCATAGTATTCTACTGCGACATTGCACATAAGAGATAAATGACGTCAGTACGTAATAATTGGCTATGATCTATTACGGAACCGATATCAATAATTTTGACACCCCAAAAAACGAGTAACGTGGCAGCACATAAAAAATCTATCAGAGTAAATGTATTAAACTCACCATAAATATATACTGAAGTAAAAGAGGAAGTAAGAGAAAAAACAATGCTCCAGTAGATACAGATACAGCCTTTAAGTACTTAAGTACAGTACTTTATGGCCCGTTTCCACTGAATGGTACGGTTTGGTTTGGTATGCTTTTATGGCCGTTTCCACTGTCAAAAAGCGTACGGAACCACACAGTACCACTTTTTCGGCACCCTTTCAAAAGGGTACCAAACAAGAGAAAGAGTACCAAAAGGTTGAGCTACACGTGCAGTTGAACGCTGATTGGTTACAGAGATATGTCACAAGCTTGTGGAGCTAGACAGAATAACAACAAAGGAACCGCCATGTTCTAATACACAGCCGAGACATTACATGGGAATTCTATATGCATGTAATAACAAGCCATGAATGACCCGGGCTCAAACAAACCTTGTCGTTGTTTTAATGAACAGACACAAAGCCAAGAAGAAAAATCTGCTGTGAGCTGTTGTTTCTTTACAAGCCTGTCTAAAAGTGCGTGCAGTTTCGCTTTCGTCTGGGAGCTCGCGATCGCGTCTATATTTGTAATAACAAACTTCTTGAGCTGATGATAATAACATGTATGTGATTATTGAAGTGTTGCCATCATCTGATCCATTCAAAAAGGAAAGGACAAGTGTGAGAGTGAAGCGCGGAAAAAAGGAGAAGCCTGACAAAACACTGGACCAAAATTGTTTTAGCAACCTGAATCATAAACAAACTGCCATGTTATCTTCGTTTTTTGGACTCTTATGAACTAGGAATGACAAAATTACTCTATAACAGAGCTAACATGTGCTGGTGAAGATTACAGACACAGATGAGAGGTTTGTGCCGACTGTGGGCTATATTGTGTGTGTTGTTTTTTACTCAAATAAGTACTAAATGTATGCTGTGTGTAGTTTTTCTGTAATTAATAATACTGTATATCGGAGACTGTAAGGGGCTGTATATGTTCATATATGTTGCATTTACTTATTTTATATAATTGCAGACGTTACAGGAGGCTATTTTGCACTGTTATTGATCTGCAGTTCGAATCACATCATGTTCATAGAAAGGTTAGTAATAAACATTTATAAACAGGTATTTGTGTATAGCATCTGCAAGCGTCTGTTTTGTGAGAAGTGCTTCTCATATGATTTGTGAACAACCCATACAGCTTTACTGTAGACATTTATTCAAGCGAGCATGACGTCGACTTAAACTTTCTGTCATACACCACAGCTACCAAAAGGGTACTCTTGGTGGTGGAAATGCAAGCTTGATAAAGGTGACACGTACCAAACAGTACCGTACTGTACCAGTCAGTGGAAATGAGTCATTAGTAGTTCTACTTCGTTACTATACATCTCTGCTGATTAGCACTCTGCTCATTATCACCTCACAGCAAGAAGGTTGCAGGTTCAAATCCTGACTGGGCCATTTCACATTTCTATGTGAAGTTTGTTTGTTTGTTAGTCAGATCTGAGTTTCAATAGTCATCTCAAAGCAGTCAGTAAATCAGCATACTATCATCTCAAAAACATAGGAAGAATCAGATGCTTTGTTTCCAGTGAAGATTTAGAGAAACTTGTTTATGCTTTTATCAGCAGCCGGGTGGATTACTGTAACGGCCTCCTCACTGGCCTTCCTAAAAAGACAGTCAGACAGTTGCAGCTCATCCAGAATGCTGCAGCCAGAATTCTGACCAGAAACAGAAAATCAGAGCACATGACACCTGTCCTCAGGTCTCTACACTGGCTCCCAGTTACATTCAGAATAGAGTTTAAAGTGTTATTACTGGTCTATAAATCACTAAATGGCCTAGGACCTCAATACATTACAGATATGATCACTGAATACAAACCCAACAGATCACTCAGATCATTAGGATCATATAAACTAGAAGTTCCAAGAGTTCAGTCAAAGCAGGGTGAATCCAACACTAGGAACATTCAAATCAAGACTAAAAACACATCTGTTTAGCTGTGCCTTTACTGAATGAGCACTGTGCTGCATCCGACAGATTGCGCTATTATGTTTTTCTCCTCTTCTTCATTCTTTTATATCACATTTTACCTGTTTTTATGTTTTTAATCAGTTTTATTATTTGTTTTTATAAATTTTTTTTTACTTGTTTCTTTTATTCTTGTTTATGTAAAGCACTTTGAATTGCCACTGTGTTTGAAATGTGCTATATAAATAAACTTGCCTTGCCTTGTTCTCCCTGTGTTCCCGTAGGTGCTCCGGTTCTCCTAGAGTCCAAAGACATGCGATAAAGGTAAATTGAATAAAAAAATTGTCTGTAGAGTATAAGTGTGTGTGAATGAGTATGGGTGTTTTCCAATACTGGGTTAGGGCTGAAAGGGCATCTGCTGCAGAAAATATATGCTGGAATAGTTGGGGGTTCATTCCACTATAGCGATCTCTGAAATAGAGAATAAGCAGATTGAATGAATAATTAATTTGAAGTTATAGTGTTGTGTAATTCAGTGTGCAATATAACCAATAAGTCTAAATTTAGCGACGCAGTGGTGCAGTGGGTAGCACGTTCGCCTCACAGCAAGAAGGTCGCTGGTTCGATCCTCGGCTCAGTTGGCGTTTCTGTGTGGAGTTTGCATGTTCTCCCTGCGTATGCGTGTATTTTCTCCAGGTGCTCCGGTTTTCCCCACAGTCCAAAGACATGCGGTACAGGTGAATTGGGTAGGCTAAATTGTCCGTAGTGTATGAGTGTGTGTGTGTGTGTGTGTGTGTGTGTGTGTGTGAATGTTTCCCAGAGATGGGTTGCAGCTGGAAGGGTATCCGCTGCGTAAAAACTTGCTGGATAATTTGGCGGTTCATTCCGCTGTGGTGACCCCGGATTAATAAAGGGACTAAGCCGACAAGAAAATGAATGAAGTCTAAATTTATATTGGCAACTGTATAGGCCTCTACAGCAACTTTACAAATGAATTTGCTGTTTTTTAATCCTAAATAATTTTAGCCACAGATAAAGTTTTGGTAACACTTTAGAATAACTATCCGTTATAACTAGTTAATAGACCATTAATAAACTGTTAGTTAACAAGTTATAAATGACTTGTTAAACAAAAGTTAATAGTTTGTTAATTATTTACAACTGTGCCTTATAGATGGGCAATGGATAACTTACAAGCCGTTAGTTGACAAGTTGTAAATGACTTCTTAACTGTATTTTAATGATTTAAAACTATACCTAATAAATTAGTAATAGATCATGAACAAGCTGTTAGTAAATTACTTAATAAAGGCTTGCTAAGTATCAGTTAATAGTGTGTATATGTTATTGGGACGTTATTCTAAAGTTGCAGCTGTTCTTCATTTATTAACTGTTAGTAAATGAGGAATAGTTGCAACTTTAGAATAACGTCCCAATAACATGCTTAAGCTAATAACTAACACTTAAATATTATATTTACTCCCACTTTACAGACGAGAGTTGTTCACCCTATAATAACACCAGTGAAACTTTTTTATTAGACCACTGGTGTCATTTTAAATTTTTTTATTTATTTTGTTTTCATGTTTAGCACTTCATGGGTTTGTATTCTTGCATACTGCTGTACTGCCATGTCATGGTTCAGTATATGTGTTTCTATACATTAAAGACAACTTTTAACATTTCATCTGTGAAGTTTCTTTGGTAAAACACAGCACACAGAAAAGCCTATAAGTGGAACAAGGTTTAGAAACAAACATTTTATATTTTAAATATTACATCAAATTTCTGTAGCTTGAACTTATTCCATCCATTTGCTGTTCTACAAGAATTCATTGGTATTAGTAGATGGTTAACAAACGATGAACAACTCTCGTCTGTAAAGTGTGAGTAAATATAATATTTAAGTGTTAGTTATTAGCTTAAGCATGTTATTGGGACGTTATTCTAAAGTTGCAACTATTCCTCATTAACTAACAGTTAATAAATGAAAAATAGCTGCAACTTAACATATACGCACCATAACTGATACTTAGCAAGCCTTTATTAAGTAATTTACTAACAGCTTGTTCATGATCTATCACTAATTTATTAGGTATAGTTTTAAATCATTAAAATACAGTTAAGAAGTCATTTACAACTTGTCAACTAACGGCTTGTAAGTTATCCATTGCCCATCTATAAGGCACAGTTGTAAATAATTAACAAACTATAAACTTTTATTTAACAAGTCATTTATAACTTGTTAACTAACAGTTTATTAATGGTCTATTAACTAGTTAAAACGGATAGTTATTCTAAAGTGTTACCAAAGTTTTAATTGTTGATGATTTTAATATTCATATAGATAATCAAAAATATGCTTTATTTCTTGCCTTCTTAGAAATACTAGTATGAAGGTAAATCAGTAGCAAAACTAGGGAGCTTGCAAATCTGAGTGTGTGCACTGATAATAATATTTGTATGTGTGGAATGAAATGTACACTCACAGCTCTGATGTGAACAGCTGAATCTCTCGATTTGCACACTAACAATAATCAGCACACTTGTTTTTTAAATTTGAAGTTGCAGATTAATAGATGAGAATTTGTAAAATGTCATTCACAAATTCAAAATGATAAACACAAGTGTGTGTGGCAAATTTACCTGTACATGTATTGCAGTTTCACTGTACAAGCACAAGTCGGCACTAACAACCTCTCAGATTTCTCTGTAAATGTGCAAATCCACAAGCTCTAACATTTCGCGAGATTCCTGTCGCAGAACCACCTGTGCGACTTTTATTAGCTGATGCTCCACCAATGAATTGCACCAGCCAACGTGGGTGCAAAAAATAATTTGTATGATTATTTTACTATTATTATTTAGTTTTTAAAACTATTTTATGAAAAGATTTTTTTAAATAACATTAAACAGACGGATGTGTACATACCACTAAAAGAGCAGTAAAGTCCTTGATTGGCTAGAGCCAGATAACAAAATAAGACGTTTTTGTACGTCAACACATCGGGCAGCTCGCGCTGTTTTTGGTGGTGGTCGCAATGGTGGCATTTTTGAACCATAAAAAATCTCTTTTTTTGTAGTAGAATAATTAATGTTACCCTGTACCATTAATTTGGGGTGGGGGTCTAGTTGATTTTAATTAATTGATCGAGTGCTGCCAGGAATCTACTTAGTTATATTCAGAGGCATAGCAGCCCTCAAGCACATGGCAATTCCAACAGTTCTCCCACCATGGCACCTCAACCTGGTACCAGTGCTTAGTTTGGGGTTGGCCATGCTGTCAATAGACCAAACACAGTACAGCAAGAAATGCAAAGATAAAGTAATTGTGTCAAAATCCCTCAAATTTTTTATCATGTAATAACTTTCTTATAAAGACTTCATGTTTCATTAGATTAATAATTAACAAAGAATAAATAAAGTGACACATTTAAATGGTTGTTTGTCTCACCTCTTTGCACAATTCATAATTTCGACTTTATATCTCATATTTTGAGTTTTTAAGTCCTTAGTAATTCATAATGTTGGCATAATGTTGGGTTAAGTCAATTTTGTTTAGTAAGTCATAGGTTTTGGCATAATATTGAGTTAAGTCAATATTGAGTTAAGTCAATTTTGATTTATTAAGTCATAATTTCGACTTTGCTAAGTCATAATTTCAACTAAGGCATGATTTTTTTTTCTTTATTACAGAGCTTTTTCGGGACTTTACCATGGAATTCATAAAAGAATGAAAAAAAATGGCACCTGAACCTGCAGGTGTTACATGTGTGAAGCTCTTGGAAGTCAGTTCTGCTTGCATCTGTTTCAGCTGAAAGTGCACCTTTAGGGCTCTATTTTGATGGTCCATGCGCAGAGCACAAAACGCTTTTAGGGTGTGTCAGAATGCATTTTTGCTAATTTAAGGACGGAAAAATACGATTCGTTTCAAAACTACTTGTAAATTCAGTTCTAATTTCCAGGAAACGAATAAATAAACAATAATAACGAAGTGTGCTCAAAAACCTGAGTTATATCCTAATACACATGCTGTGCCCCATATGGTTTAAAACCTGACAGGTGGGCAAATCTAAGCTTGTTTTTAATAAAACAAATATAAATATGGATATAATAAATAATACCGCTAATAATAATAACATTATACAAAAGCAAATTGTTATAAATGAACTGAAAAAGCCTCCCGAGATGAAGAAGACATAAAAGCAGTGGTTCCCCTTCGGTTGGGGAACTTCAGTGCCATAGAGTGGATTGATTAAAATCCACGAATGGGAGGATTCGGATCAGAAGCCGCTTGTCTGGAGAGTATTGAACGGGCCAATAAATGAAATGAATTGGCAGCGTAAGCTTGCGCAGGTGTGCTGCATCGCCAATTATCCCAGCATATAAGCACACCTGAAGCGAGCAAACGCTATCCTTTTCGCTTCAGATCCTTTCTGAGTGAGTCGATGAGGGTTCCTCTTGCTGTTCAGCACTTCAGAGCGAATGAGTGTCTCCCGGTCCAAAGTGGGTTTTCGCGGCGGCAGACGGTCGAGCTGGGTTTCTCCCTTGCCTGCGGTTCTTTGGGTCCGGTCCTCCAGAGCGGTGCGTATTGTTGCAACTTTCCTAAAAGAGCAACACAGTCGTGCAGCACGTCCTTTTCAGGATGGCGCTCCGACTGTGCGTTTCTGGATGCGGGGGTTTCCTGTTTCCACCTCGGGCTCGCGGACCTCTCGCTCCTCACGGCGCTCCATCCAAGCTTCGGGTAGTGGGAGTGATCCGTCTAACCAGATGGTAGCTCTCACGCTCGCTGACACCGGAGATCAGATGTCCTCCGTGGCATCGGAGGGTGGGCTTTCACTGTCCGACGAAGATCCGGACCCGCTCGCCCCCTCCGGGCAGGTGAGCGCCGTCAAATTGGATCCTGAAGCGGACATGTTAGCCGTGCTTTCCTGGGGTGCTTCGGCCGTGGGGTTGGAGCTGGTTTATCCCCCAGCTCCGCGGCCGGACCGACTAGATGGGTGCTACGTAGAGAACCAGAAGGCGAAGCCTTCGAAGCCTCTCATCCCCTTCTTCCCGGAAGTGCGCAGTAGGCCCGTGCTGCGTGTCCCTCCGCCCTCACCGCCCTTGACGGCGGAGCTGCCAGGGGGTATGAGGCGATCCCGTCAGTGGACCAGTGTGCAGCATCCACATGGATGATGCGACGGCTGCCACAGGACAACAGCGCCAGTGCGCTCACCACACACCAGCTATTAGTGGAGAGGAGAGACAGTGATAGAGCAAATTCGCTGGAAGGGGATGATTGGGAGGCCATGATCGTAAGGGCCGATAGAGGGACTTTGGCCAGGATATTGGGGTTTACACCCCTGCTCTTTCACGAGAAGTGCCATGGGATTTTTAATGACCACAGAGAGTCAGGACCTCGGTTTAACGTCTCATCAGAAAGACAGCGCCCACTGACAGTGTAGTGTCCCCTTCACATTTACTCGGGCATTAGGACTCACACAGACCACAGATTGAGCGCCCCCTGCTGGCCTCACTAACACCACTTCCAACAGAACACTTCCTAGTGTTCCCTAGTGGTCTCCCATCCAGGTACTGACCAGGCTCAGCCCTGCTTAGCTTCAGTGAGTAACCGGTCTTGGGCTGCAGGGTGACATGGCTGTTGGCATGGGTATTAGGTAACCCTTTGGTGATTGAGGAAACAACTCGGTAGGGTGTTGAGACATGCTTGCTGCGCAATTTTCCCTAACACGGAGACATGTGCGCCCTTTTTATCTGTCAGTAAAGTTCCCCGTCAGGTGAGCCCTGCAGATTCCTCTGTGGCCCCCAGCACTGACTCAGCGGAGGAGTCACTTGCTAGCCCACTACGTTGTAGGTCTGCTCGCTGGTCAGCCCGCATTTTGGGTATAGGTGCCTGCTATGCGTGATCCCCATTGGGCGATCCCATATGCTTATTCCGCCATGGTTAAGTCCCCCCTGGGCGGACCCGTGTCTTCCCTCTCCGCTAACCACTCTTTTGCTATGCGTACTCCCCCTTTTAGGGCTAGTTCATATGTAAATTCTGCCATCTATCCCCCCTTGGGTAACGGATGGCCTCCGCAGCGTCCTCCCTATCGGGATTACACGCTTCCCAACGTACTGTCGTATTCCTAGAGTTATCTAGATGCTCATGACTTCCCAAAAAATATATCTAAATCCGTAAGTCTTCTGTTGAAGTAGGATAAATTAGGGTCAGGGACACGTTGGAGGACCACGCCTCCCATGATGTGGGTGCTTGACTATCCCCTCATCGGGGGCATTGGTAAGGTGCAGTCATTATGGCGCTTTCCATAGTTCTCCCATTCGTGGATTTCAATCAATCCACTCTATGGCACTGAAAATCCCCAACTGAAGGGGATCGAGGTTACAGAAGTAACCCTTCGTTCTCCGAGGAGGGGAACGGAAGTGCCATACTCCGTCGCCATAATGATTGTCCCTTAGCTGTTTGAAAGTCTCTTCTGCTTAAAAGGATGGCGTTTGCTCACTTCAGGTGTGCTTATATGCTGGGATAATTGGCGATGCAGCACACCTGCGCAAGCTTAAGCTGCCAATTCATTTCCTTTATTGGCCCGTTCAATTCTCTCCAGACAAGCGGCTTCTGATCCGAATCCTCCCATTCGTGGATTTCAATCAATCCACACTATGGCACTTCCGTTCCCTTCCTCGGGGAACGAAGGGTAACTTCTGTAACCTCAAACGTTTTTCATATTTACGTAGGCTAGAAAATAATGTTTTGTAATATTTTAATCTTTTATATTTATATCCTATATCTATTCTTATAATATCCTATATATATCCTTAATATGTGATATTTGCCTATTGCGTTCTTGTGCGTATTAAGCAGTGTGTAAGCGAGGCGCAACTCTGCGCTGGAGTTTAGACCGGGTTTGTTTTGGTCTAATGAAAAATCTATTATAGTTTCTCAAAATAGCAACTAACCAGCAGTGCGCCTCAGAATGCCTTCCTTTTTAGACCAGAATGCCTATGGGTGCACATTTGAGCGCTAATGCATTTGCTATTTAAACAGCATAGCGCAACGCCTCAAAACTACTCTTGCGCCAAGCTGAATCTAGCCAAAGACTATCGCAGAGCGCCTTGTGCCACATTGCGCCAGGTGTATGATAGGGCCCTTAGAGTGTGATAGTACTGATTTGATAAGCAACCGGGAAAAAAGATAAAGATGGAAGGAGTTTGATGGTACACAGTCTTTTGACCTTTCTTCGAAACCAAGCAAAACGGGCTGCCTTGTACTGATGCAAATCAATTTACAGAAAAAAATGTCTCTATTACTGATTAATATTGTCTTTACATGAACTTACTGATTAATATTATGTTTACATGAACTTGCGTACATTTTGTTAAATCAGTGTTTTGATAACCTTCTTCTGTTTCCTTTATATCTGTTCCACTTTTAGCTGATCAGTGCAAATTGAAGCAGCTGGTGAAATTCTGGGTGGGCTGGGAGCTGCCTATGAAGGACAAGGAGGTGAAGGTGTTACAGGCAGAACATCCTACATCCTCCACCTGTTTTTGCATTACTCATCTACCAGCTCATTTCACAACATTTGACCAGTTCAGAAAACACCTGGAAAGCTGTATTGCCACCAGTGATGTTGGTTTTGGCCTTGTATGAATTTACATCTACTGTTTTCTATTGAAGATGATTACCTGAAAGTTATTTCAAACATCAAGACATTTTTGTTTTATGCTTTACTTATAGCAAAAATTGTTTCATGAATGTGTTTTAGATGTTACAGCATTTTTCACATATTAGAGTCTTCTTAAGTAATGTTAAATAAGTGAAACGGTTTATACTGTGTTAAAATTTTTGATTGTCATGTCAAGATATTTATTGAGGCAGCTACAGTTGTAGCAAGACAAAATACTGATTAAAATGATTACATTTATTTTTTGTAACAGTTCAAACAAAATAAAATCTTAAGACAAATTGTTCTTTGAGTAATTTTGTAATGTCAACTACATATAACCAATGCTATGCATGTCGAGTGTAGCAACGTTAACATCTGCTACAAAATTTTCTGATGTCTGCATTGGGTTCACAGCAAAGGTAGCTGTGAACCCAATGTTGGTTAAGTTTCTCAAAGGTAAGTGGACAGTCATTTTCACGAACCTGAATGCCAGAATTTGTGTCACTGTTGACAAGACGACTGCTTCCCAGTCTATTTGTGGAATTTGTAGAATCTGTTAGAAATTTTAAATTAGTTATTTGAAAAAGTCTGAATTGAAAAAAAAAAAGATAAAAGCAAGTGCCTACCTCGTCACAGTCTTATGAATATTATGCTGCCCAAGTTGCCAAAGCTGATAAGGAGAGAGGTTGCCCTCAGCTGAAATGGGATGTTTGTCCCATCCATCTGTACATGTATTGAGATAGGTCTGGAGACGTGGGATGAAGGCATAGTGATAGCAGAAAATGTGAAGACTGCTGGATAGATTAAGATGTCCATGCTCTTCCAGCTGGTGCAGAACATGGGAAAAGTTGTAGGTAACAGAAGTGAACACTTCCCGCCACAATCACTTGATTCTGTTTTAGGCAAAAGAATACAAAATAAGTATTTCAAAATTACAAATGAAGTATAAGTGGTCAGCCTTTAAATAAATATTTAGGATAGGATCGCTACAACATAAAGTTATTATAACTAATATAATATATCTGGTAACATTTTGTGTGCACACAATGTGCCATACCGTTATTGCAAAAACATTCTTATGTATAAACTGAACAACTCTATAATACAAGCAAAGGTGATTGATTAAAAACAACTATTTTTGTTTGGGTCTGTAGATTCCCTTAACCCCAGTAGACACCCTGAACGAACAGTGCACAAGGGTTAAATAAATAATGTAATATTAACCTGATTGTGAAGACTTTTACCTGTGATGAAGGTACTTCTCCCTGTTCCACAGACAGAAAACACAAGGCAGGCCACGTCTACGTTCTCCCCTTTGTAATCACCCCAGACCCTGGGAGGTATTAAAAAAAAAAAAATGTATAAAAAAATATGATGTTATACCTTGAATAAGTACATTTCTGTCACATTTCTGAACTGAGCATACAATACATAATAAATGTAATGTATATGCTTAACTTACCTTATCAACTTGTGGTCTGTGTCGATGTGCATTAGGGACTTTGGACTGGGGACAGAGTATGTTCTTCTAACCACACATTCTAACTGTGACATCCTGGAAACAATGCCTGAGTGTCAACACGATGCATTGAGTTACGAACTCTATCCCATTGTACTCGATGGTCTTGTACTCTCAGAAGTCCTATAATCATTCTGTAACCTGCATTGGGATTGCTTGTGTGGATTTTTGCCACAAGTGAATCAAGGTCTGCATCTGTTATGTTGCTGTAGGTTGACTTCACAGACAAATCCCATTCCACCATCCGTCTATGAATTGTGAACCTTGACACCCCGAGCAACCTTGCAAAACATGTCACAGGAAATCCTTAAGAAAGCAGTTGGGATACAGAACCTTCAGATAGTAAAATCCATGGACGGCCATTTGTTTATTTCTCTTTACAATCTATGACATGTGAATCACTGTTAGTGCTGGTTACAGCCATTAGTTGTACCCGATAAAGTCCATCATACACTTCATGCACAAGGGGAGTCTGATGTGGGATGGCACTAAAAATGACTAGCTCCTGGGCAGATGTAAAGTCTAGAAAGTCTATGTCAAGTGGGATACGTTCCAGCCAGAGGGTCAGGCGATTACAAAGCTGTTGCAATAAATGGTTTAACAACAGTTCCTGAAAGACAGAAATATACTTTGTTTTAAAAATTACATCAATACGTTTTTAAAATATTTCTAAAGATATATCTACATCTTGACTGTATCTAAGATTTTCCTTTTCATGTATTATTAAGCTTTAGTATTTTCAGATGGATGTTGTATGGGGCATGATAACTAGTAAAACATCAACGCACGCTAAGCTTGGGATGCTTAATTATGAGGTGTAATAGTATAAACAAGATATGTGGGAGTCACAAAGTAAAGCCAATAAACCTTGTCCCCTGAACATAAAATACTGCGCTTCGATCTGGTTTGTTCAAAATCAATGCTCTTTGCTGCATGGTTAAAACACACTGTAAGTGATTTTCACACCACACAAAAAGCAATGGATTGTAAAGGAACCATATGAAATTAAAGATAGATCAATATTTAACCAAAATCAGTGCGAGCTGCCTTGTGTGCTGACGTCCCATTTCATTGGCTGGCTCTAGCCTATTAACTGGACCCATAAACCTCACACGCTAAAACCTAGAACACTAGCTGCATTTCCACTGTCGGGCCAGTGCGAGCCAGGGCTTTTATCAGGTCCGGCCAATTGCCCAGAAGGTTGAGTAGTTGGGCCAAAATTAGGGCTGTGCAATTAATCGAAAATCCGATTTCGATTTCGGCTTGTGACGATTATGAAAAGCCATTAATCGAGATAAACGATTATTCCATCACGTAACGCCCCCTTTTCAGTTGTACACGTGTGAAAACTCTTTGCCTCTGCAAAGCTCAGTTCCACGTGAAAATGACTAAAAGCATGTGCTGTAATGTAACTTTTGCAGCACGGGATGCGCATCATTCATATTTTTAAAAGCGCAAAAGAGCACGTGCTGTTGTGTGTGTGTGCGCGCCGTGCTTAGCTTCAGACAGGTAGCGTGTGTGTGTTTGTGCGCGCGCCGCGCTTACCCTCTGGCAGCAGAGCACACACACATCTAACGCGATCTTAATGTGAGCACTTTAATGGTGAAATACATGCACACTTGTGTTAGACGTGGTGTTTAGTGATTATTCATATTAACCCTCATTTGTGCAATAAACAAACAAGTTGAGAATCAAAAGACACGAGAAATAGAAACCATATCAGAGCCGCACTATTCTTAAAGTGAGCGGGCGATATTCCTGCTGCTGACTGTTTTCATTATTAATCAATAATAAAATCAAAAATACAGTGAAGATGCTTAAAGCGCAGTTTAAACATAACAGATTTAATAACTAATTTCTAATAACTGATTACTTTTATACTTGCTATGACAGCACATTATATTTTACTAGATATTTTTCAAAATACTAGTATTCAGCTTAAAGTGATATTCAAAGGCTTAATTAGGGTAAATAGACATGTCATTGTATAACAGTAGTTTCTTTTGCAGACAATCAAACATATATATTGCTTAAATGTGCTAATAATATCAAGCTATTAAAATAGGTTTCAAAATATTCAAACCTGCTTTTATTCTAACTGAAACAAAACAAATAAGCCTTTCTCCAGAAGAAAAAAATATTATAGGAAATACTGAGAAAAAAAAACCCCTCTGTTAAACATAATTTGGGAAATATTTATATATAAAAATAAATTCACAGGAGGATGAATAATTTTGACTTCAACTGATAATCGTTTTGAATAATCGTGATTACAATTTTGACCAAAATAATCGTGATTATGATTTTTCCCATAATCGAGCAGCCCTAGCCAAAAATCATGTCGCGTTTCCACTGTCGGGCTAGTTGTCACGAATAATAGAATGTTCAGGGGGATCCAAGTGCGAGTTTAACAAAATAATATTTATTCACAAAGTCAAAACAAAAATCAAGTAGTGAATGTGGTGCTAGTGCTAGGAGAGATCGGGCAGGAATCAGACGGGAAACAGGGTCCAGAAATTAGTCCTCAGATCCTAAGCACACAGACAGAACAGCACACCATAAGCACACATAACGAACTGACAAAGACACACAGAAAACGTGACCCATATATAGGCCCAAATATGAGCCTCAGCTGGCGGGCTCATCAAGCCAGCTGAGTGTCGTCATCACACGTGATCAAAACAAATACACGAGGAGAACAAAAACAAACCAACATGATCAAACAGACACTCCGGAAAAGCGCACAAACCGAGAAGCCCCTGTCTGCAGCCCGCAGATCTGGGCGGGGATGAATGTGGGGCGGGGCTGCATGTTCAGCCACGCCCACCTGTAATTTCATTGGTTAGTGGAAACGCAATAGAGTGAATGCCCACTACGTGGTGTCAGTAAACAGGAAATGCATGTACAATTTCTTAAATATTGTTTTTATTGTTAATAAACACAAAAATGCACAAAAGTGGGCATTCTTGATGAGTGTTTTATATGTTAATTATGTTAACAGTTATGTGAATTTCATAATGGTATTTTTCCTGCTAAAAAATATTACAAAAGACTCAAAAGACTCTTTTTCACAATGGTGTCACTTCAGAAACGCAGTGATTTTAGTTCTAATATTTTAATGCTTTATTATTTTGCTTCAAAATGCAAATGCATATTGCATATTTACAGCAAATAAAGGTGGAGTCTGAAAAAATAAATAAATAAAAATGCAGTGCTTTTAGTTCAGTTTAATTTTTTCCCTTTGAATGGGAGAGTTCTCTGGAAAATTTACAATTGAAAATTTTAAAATTATACTATTAAAAATATTGGGCATGTGTCCAATTGTTTCTCTTTCAATACTGCACTGCTTTGAGTTTTATTAAGAGCAGGGATAAGCTATTATTTATTAAGGGAAGTATATGTTTGTAACCTTTTTACTTATTAAATCAGATTATTTCATCATATAATGGATTTATTTTTACTTTGACGCTGCTATGAATATAAACGTATATTATCTGTTATATGTAAATGTTCCAGCATGAGTAAAAATTTTTATTAATTTTTTTCATATTACATGGTGTGTCATCTATGGATGCAATCAATTTCATTATTTATTATTTACTAATCCATTAAAGTTTTGTTCAGTTTCTCTATTTGAATGAAGACAGTGCTCTGCTGCCACCTACTGGGTGGTTTTAATATCTGTTCTACAATTTAATTAATAAGTTACTAATAATTTCATAATCTAATACTACTGAATTAAAATGCAGTCTTCTTGGTTTTATTTTTGTATTATTTGTAAATACAGGGTAAATACTTTAATACCACTTTCTAACAACCCTTCTGGATCCATTTCTGCACTGTAGATCTTTAAAAATATTTTTTATAATGATTTTGTTTGGTTATTAAGAGTCACGTACAACATTGTTATTCTATTTCTTTTAATTAGAATATTAAATACACTTAATATTATATTAATAGTGTGGCACAAACGGCCAGTTTTATTTATTACTTATCTATCAGGACACAAATTAATGAAAATAAATTTGACATTAATAAGTGCAGCACTCGTGTAAACTTCTGATTTTTTTATTTGACAAATCCTGATAAATAAATACCAACTTCATCTTCAGTAAAAACACCAACACCAAAGCAATACAGTCAGTTGAAAGTCCCTCTTTCTCGGTTCAAGTAAAAATCTGGCAGATCTGTGTTTTTTAGATGTCAGATGTCTCACCTACAGAACATCTGTGTATGCACATGCACACGTACAAAAGGAAGACTGACAATTTATAGAAAATATTAATAATAATTTAAGATACAGCAGTTTGTGATTATTATCTTTAATAAACATAAAAACAATTATATATTTTTTACAGGGAAATTCCACCACAGCATTAAAGTAACAATCTGCAGTAAAAAGTGCTTGGCATATTCTGTACTCTTTATCATGTGTACACAGACACACACACACACACACACACACACACACACACACACACACACACACACACCCTGCTTCTTGAATTTTGGATTACTGACAATGGCTCAGCGAGGCAGTGGCGCAGTAGGTAGTGCTGTCACCTCACAGCAAGAACGTTGCTGGGTCGCTGATTCGAACCTCGGCTCAGTTGGCGTTTCTGTGTGGAGTTTGCATGTTCTCCCTGCCTTCGCGTGGGTTTTCTCCAGGTGCTCCGGTTTCCCCCACAGTCCAAAGACATGCGGTACAGATGAATTGGGTAGGCTAAATTGTCTGTAGTGTATGAGTGTGTGTGTGAATGTGTGTGTGGATGTTTCCCAGAGATGGGTTGCGGCTGGAAGGGCATCCGCTGCGTAAAAACCTGCTGGATAAGTTGGCGGTTCATTCCGCTGTTGTGACTCTGGATTAATGAAGGGACAAAACCGACAATAAAATGAATGAATGAATGAATGAATGAATGACAATGGCTCAGAAGGTCCTGGATGTCAGTGAGAGTTGCAGAAATGTCCCATCACCATCCTGTGTGACAACTCTCAGTAGGATCCACTGCAGGATCTCAGGCGGCATCTGTACAAAATAACCAACAATCATCAACATGTCGCTTAACATACAGTATATTAAAGTTAAACTCAAAGAATTAAATATGTTTGTACTAGGCATGCCCCCTCCTCACATTCCCCTTTGCATAAGTTTCATGCATGGGTTATAAAGTAAACAAAAAAAAGAGAACATGAAGTGTAAATAAAAATAAAAATAAAAATTATTTAATGCACAAATCTATTAAAACAAAAAGAGAGAAAAAGAACTGAGGTAAAATAAAATAAAACAGAGAATATGCTCCTAAGGAATCATAGTGATGACTATATATCAATGCCAATGATCTGCAAACAGAATGTAGTATAGATCAGTAAGTTAAGAATCAAGTTTTATATTGTACATATTTAGCATTAACATTACCAGAGTATATAAATTAGAGAACATGCCACAAAGAAAAATATATTTTGTTATCTTTGATATTAATAAACTTCATGTGATGGACTGTTTTGCTCAAAACTCTTTAAAGTTTACATTATTCTTCTAAGTGAATAAAACCACCAACTGTACGATCAACCTGGAAAACGCCAACCCTAACACAGAAAACTTTTTTTTAAGGCTTTAAAACTTCATATCTCCTTAAAGGCCTTTAAATAAATGACACATAAAACGTGAGGTGTACTGGACTATAATTTGACCATTTACATGACAGAAGATGTGTACTTACCATGCAGAGATGAAAACCGGAATCGAAAGCATACATTACATCAACGTCTGTTTCTGTGAACCAATGAAAGACTTGTAGGCGGAGTGACATGTTTAGTCCCGCCCATTTATGGGCGGGGCTGCACATTCAGCTCCGCCCCGTATTCAGCCCCGCCCCGATCTGCGGGCTGCAGACGGGTGTACTTGCACAAACCTGCAACCGTGACACTAGTAGCTCGCAGCGCATCACAAACCCCGCCCCCAGAACGTCCCGCGAATCCAAACGTCACACAACCCACCCACTTCAGCGGGAATCAGGCAGATCAAGCACACATCACATCATCACGAAATCATTAAAATGAAGACAACCAAAACAAACAAATGACACGATACTGTACAGCAGAACATGACATGTCTATACGCATAGGCTTGTGTGTTCTTATTCATCATATTCATTTACTCGCCGACCCACTGTTGGCATCTAACATTGAGGTGTCTCGCCAGCACAGGGAGCGCACAATCCATAATATATCACACAGAAATTCTCCTTTAATAACTCGGTAGAAAATGTATTTTATTACATCCTAATTTAGATAGAAGCTGTCAAACATTTAGCCCAAATGCTCCGGAAAGACCTAAAAACATAATAATTTTTCCTTATGGGCTAAATGACACTTATTAGGTGATTCACCTTTATTTAAAGATGTTGCATTATTCTGCGATCTTAAGGAAAGTGTTAAGTACTTCAGCACATAAGAGCAAGTAATAAAGCCTATATTTCATTGCGCTCAGCAGCTATTCACTAATAAAGCTCTTCATGTAAATTTCATTTTTAAATTTTACCACACCATATAAAAACATAAACACTTGTTTGAGGACACAGAACACATTTTGTGTTTGCAGTTTTCCCCGATGCGTTTTTAAGGCGGCGCTGCGCAGGACAGAAAAAAGATAGTTTCTGCTTTCACCCAAAAAATGCTCTGTTTGCACGATTTAATTAATATCATCATATCAAAATACTTTAAAAATAATATTTCAAACCCTCTCCGGTGTTTATTGTTTTTAGAAATTATTTAAAATCTTTTATTTCAGATAGGCCTTTGTAAAATGAAAGCTTAATATGGCTTTAAAACCTTTTTGATTTATGTTTTATACCTAGATTGCTATAGCTGGCTTTTGTTTGATTTATACTGGTTTATTTATTTAATGCGATTTTATTATATCTGATATTTGTAATTCTTTAAATTATTTCAATATAACTTAAACTATTTTATCAAGACATAGCACTATTGTTTTGAGTCTGCAAAAGTGGATACGTAATTTGTAGCGTTTTATGTCTTTTTGCTGTATTCATATTGTGTATTATCTCCAAAATAAAAAAAGTTAAAAAAAAGAGAGAAGCTGTTTGCGACATCAACAGAGCTGTGAAGGGAGCGCTTTTTTGCTCGGTCTCACACACACTTTCAGGCATCTAAACCCGCACAAACATACCTTTAAAACTTGACAAAAACTCGAGAAAAACCTTTACTGTCTGCTGTGTCTTTAATATGGTGTAAAGATTATTATGCTTTATTGAAAGATTAAGGAGGATGCAGCAAAGAATGTCACTAATAAATTAAAACTTTACTATAATACAGTTTATGCAACAGCCTTATATTTAAAAGGGTAACAAAAGGAAGATTATAAGCAAAAAGACCCCAGCCTATAAGGCTAGATGTTTTCTTTCCCTTATTTATTTATTTGTTTATGTGTTTGGCGCATGTACTCGTGTGCAATCGGAAAATTAGTGTCCGTCTCTCCTTTCACTCCGCCCCTGAAGCCCCAGCTGGCCCTTTTTGTCCCAAGGTATTCAGCGGGCCGAAAAAGGCCAGCCGCTGGCCCCGAGAAAGCCCCGTTTTGGCCCAATTAGGCCCCGGAAGTGACAGTGGAAATGCGTCTGGCCTTGGCTCGCTCGCTTTAGGTGCGGTAGTGGAGACGCGGCTACTGTCTAACTTGATGGATTTTCAGTTTAGTCCTCATCTTCAGTCAAATATTTGGGGGTGATTTTTGATAGCAACCTGTCATTGTCATGGTTTTGCCACTTTCTGGTCTTGTAAGTTCTCGTTTTGGTGGCAGAGTCTGGACACTAGCTCTGTCTAGTCCTGTCCTGTTGTGCTTGGCTCGAGTTTTCTTGGGTCGAGCACTTGTTTTGTCATTGTGTGCCTCTGTATAATCGCTATTTGTGCACGCGCAAGGATCGTGCGCGTCCCCGCTTGTTGCGGGTGCGTAAGGTCTTTGCGTGTTTGCAGGTGCGCGCTCCCTTCCGGGTGTTCACGTTTGTCTGTCTGCAGCGTGGTGTTTCATTTCCAGCGTCTCAGTCCAGTTGGTTTTGGTTTTGGTCGGCACTGGGATGAAACATGCACGCTGCGTGTGTGAGTGCACGGTGAGTGTTTTCATTCATCGTGTACTTGTGTCTTGCGTTCAGTCTTCTGTTGGTGTTGTGTTTAGCACGTGGTGCGTGTTTACATGCACCGCATGCTTGTGTTGTCATGAACACGCAGTTAATGAGTTATCTCATTGGCTGCGTGTTCTAGTCTTGTTTTTTGTGAGCGCATGGCTTGTGTTGTCTCTGTGTCATGTGCTCTCCTGTCTATTGTCTAGTCCCACCCTCCTTGTTAACTTATTATTATTAGTTAATTATGTTCATCTGTTTGTGTGTTTGTATGTACACTGTTTGTGTATTTACTTCTGTTTATAATCCCCTCATGTCTGCTGTCCTGTGCCAGTTTGTCATTGTATTTCATCATATGTTGCCTTGTCCTGTTTCAGACTTGTGTGTTCCTGTGTGTTTAGGCTAAATGTAAAGACAATATTTGGTCACAGAGATCAGTTATCTACTCCAAAGCAAATAAATTCGACTGCAAGTTTTCTAACCTAATATAATTTTTTTCTGAATGGAAACTTGATAGTTAATCTTTTAACTGATTTACTTACTTTAGCACTTTTAAATTATTGTTTGTTACATGTCAATGCTTAATAAATGACACTTTATTTAAAATAATATATTATATAAATGTTTTGTATATTATAAACATTAACTGCATTAACTTTTTTGCCATTTGACAATACATTTTTACCACCACAAGATGGCGACAAAGACCATATAACATCAATTTAAAGCCTTTTAAAAAGACAATCACTTATTGTACCGTCAATTTAAAAAATTAAAAAATCAAATAGTATATTCTAATAGGCTTTACCATGCAGTGAATGCTGTAAGCCTCTAAGCGGTTTTATTAAAAAAAAAGAATAATGTTCTGTAATGTCAGCTCCCTCTTCGTTATTAATAACACTTGCGATGTTATCAATTATAAATATCATACCATCATAGAGTTTAGAATAACCAAGAGGCGACACTCAATTGAACGTTCCGTTGCAACGGCAGTGCCAGGCAAGAGCCCCGGATTCCGCCATTTTGGAGTAAAAGCGATCGGCTGTCCATTGGATCTTATTGCTTTCATGATGGCACATTAAAGCTGAGATACATCCTGAAAGACAGAAATACAACAATTACTATCACAATCACCAGCACTTTTAATAGTTTATTTTAGAGACTAATAATATGCTGTTATTCTACTGGAATTTTCATTCCAAAATGGCCGCCGCACCATCTACTGGCTGTTTCCCAAATCTCACTCTCACCCAAATGTCGCCTCTTGGTGATTCCATGCTCTTTGATACCATTACCTAATACATGAAAATTACTACTTTTATATATTTACCAAATCAAAAGTTAACGCATTGTATCTTGGAACTGTTGACTAACATTTTTTATATATAATTGTGCAAAGTTTAATTAATTTATAAGGGGTTTATTCACTTTAGGTAAAGCAAACTAACCACTTTTTACAGAGTAGATGAAAACAGTGACACAACATCTTTGGTTTCCATTATGAAGAACCTTAAAATAAATATAACATTTAAATGTAATCAAACATCAGTGGTAATTGGCAGGGGTTTTCAACACTATTGTATTTTTTTTTCTAATTCATGCTAATTAAACATCTTTTCTTCTTATGTGATGATAGCACTGAATGTAGTGTTACTTATACTTACACCATGCAAATCACTAGGTATATGTGTGTGTAAGCCACTGTTGGGCTGAAGAGCATGGACAGGGTGTGGGGGGCAGGGAGTCCAAGGAAAATGGGGTTAAAAAAGTGTGGGTGCTGAGTTTGTAAATTCTCTTGGTTGAGGGCAGAGTGTGTAGTGTGTCCGTTTGCTTAAGCAGCTTTTCATGGATGTGAATCAAAAGCAGGAAGATGAATGTTGTTCCCTTGTCTCATTTGTTTTTCTCCCTGCAGAGTTTGCTCAACTTAGTTTGACCTTGTTGATTGCTTTTGCTTCCTTATAATTAGTTTTTCACAAGCAATCTGACCTGAAATATTTTCATTTCCATTCATGCATATGATACTTTATTGGGTTTAGAAATCTAATTTAGTTTTTTTTTTTTTCATTTTAATCTTAATTTTAGTAAATCTCAAACATATTTATTCAATTTTCAACAGAACTTTTAATTTTGCAATAATGAAAATGTTAAGTTGTATTATCATTACTATCATTTGACAAACCATTAGGCAAAAAATCATGCCATCTACTTACTTTTAATCTCATGCATTATCTGGCCAGTATAGAATAGACTGATTCATTTGGCAACTTTTGCAAGAGTTTAGGATACTTCTTGGCATCTTTTAAGCAATTCTTTCATTTTTTTGGTCACTATTCTATTCCTTGTCCTCTTTGATCCCTTTCCTTAATGTGGCCATAGAAACTTGTTTCCGGAATTAGTGCGTCAAGCCCTTAAATGTGAATGACTAGCACATACAAAAGCTCTGTGTGGGGAGAGAAGAAAATATCAGCCATGAGTGTGGTGATGTCACTGTGCCAAAATTAGGCTCCGTAAGAGAAAAGGCTGAGTGAAAAAGACCAGGAGTTTGATGTTAAATGTTTTGTCCTGAATATTTTTCTTTCTTTCTCACAAACATGATAATAAACACACACACACACACACACACACACACACACACACACACACACACACACACACACACACACACACACATATACACACACAGTTGAAGTCAGAATTATTACCCCCTTTTGATTTTCTTTTTTAAATATTTCCAAAATTATGTTTAACAGAGCAAGGAAATTTTCACAGTATGTCTGATGATATTTTGTCTTCTGGAGAAAGTCTTATTTGTTTTATTTCGACTAGTATAAAAGTATTTTTCAATTGTTAAAAAAACATTTTAAGGTCAAAATTATGAGCCCCTTTAAGGTATTTTTTCCCGATAGTGAACAGAACAAACCATTGTTATACAATAATTTGCCTAATTACCCTAACCTGTCTATGTAGTTAACCTAATTAACCTAGTTAAGCTTTTGAATGTTGTAATAGCCTTTGAGCTTTTGAATAAAAGTGTCCTGAAAAAATCTAGTAAAATAGTGTTAAAATCTTCTCTTCGTTTAACAGAAATCTTGGGAAAAAAATATCAATAATAACTTAGGGCTAATGAATTAGGAAGGATAATAATTCTGACTTATACTATATGCCCAACCCAATTTCTGATTTATGGAGTAAAGATTTTTTTAACAAATTTCTAATACAATATAATAAAAACATAATAACACAATAGTTTTAGTAACTAATTTCTAATTACTGATTTCTTTTATCTTTGCCATGATGATAGTACATACTATTTACTAATTATTTTACTAGAAGATACTAGTATAAATTACCATGTTTGTAAACATTCAGGATGTGCACGCAGGAAGGTGGCAGAAAAAAAAAATGGGAGCGCTAGTATTTACAGCGAGGGAATGACATCCGATGTGGTACAGAGTTTGTTGTTGTCTTGGAAATAAGATATATTGATTGAATATTATATATATTATTTACATAATGCTTTCAGCGAATTAAAACAGCTTGTCACCCAGTGACAAGCACAGTGATACTGCAAAATTAACGTTAAAGTAAGCGGCGTTGGCCTGACAGGTCCATTTGCGATAGCACGAAATGACCAAGCATCCAGCCCTAAATATATAATCTCATTGAAGCTTCAAGTGTTTTAACAAGAGAGAAGTTAAAGGCCTACAAGTCTTTGGATGCCAACAATTTTGTTCTGTTTGTTCATGTGCAAGAAATAATGTTCCATGTTTACTTGATTCAACAATATGTAGAGCTAAAAGTCGAGGTTCTGCCTAGCCAAAGACAAGGAAAGTAGACGGAACTGTATAAGGCCTGGGTAATCATTAACAAGCAAAACAACTGCATTCTGACAACGAACTACACCTCTACGGCAGGGAATGTGAACTTACACATAGAAGTAAAGTTGGTTTTATATTTGCACACTCAGACTTTCTCCTTAATAATATAATTTCATAAAACTAATATTTGCAAACTCTAAATAGCGAAATCATATTAGCAGCCAATGACTATCAAAGTACAAAATTGTTCACGGTCAAATAAAAAGTGTTAATGTTGTTTTCAAATCACAATTGCAGGTTATTTCAGACCGAATATTCAAAGTGCTGTGGTGAACCGTATAGGAAGTGTGTCTCAAGTTGTCACTGAATTAATGTGTGAATAACTAACTAAAACTAACTTACCTGATATAACATGTGAACTGCAGAGTCCAGCATTTCTAATTAGGTTGTCATTTTATTCAGCTTCCTTTTAGCCAAAGACGTCTGCCGTTGTCATTAAAGCCGTGTGGTGTACGGTAAAAGTTAAGTTTTCTATTTTTGGACTTTCGAATTTGGCATCCTACCGCACAACACAACATGTTTGCTATTTCAACCGGGGACTAATCATGTGTGACGTAGGTTGGTAATTCGTATATAGTTTAATTGGGCAAGTTTTTGCATAATAATGGTTTGTTCTGTAGTTAATTGAAAAAAATATAGCCTAAAGGGGCTAATAATATTGAACTTAAAATGGATTTTGAAAAATCAAAAGCACTTTTATTCTATCTGAAATAAAACAAATAAAGACCTTCTCCAGAAGTTAAAGTATTATAGGAAATTCCTGCTGGAAAAATGGAAATTTTAGATTTGCTTTTCTCATAACCCAATTAAAGAATACAAAAGAGAATAAAAATATCACAGTGGTCACTTTTAATCTGTGGTTGGGGAACAAATATCAACATGGTTTAAATTAGCTGCTTAAAGTAGCCTAACTTTAATGTGAAGCCCTGTTAAAACAAACAAAAAAACTTGTTTTTACACTGTTGCTGTTTTTTATTGTGGTAAAAAAAAAAAAAAGTTTATTGTGAGGCCATGGCAGCTTCTCTGGGACCTCCATTCAGCACCGGGGATTGAGCCGGGCTACAGATAATTAGATCACTGCTATCAGTTTCACTGTCTCTTTTCTTCATGACAATTTACATGATAATAACACTCTCAATGGCCCCCCTCTTTCAAAAGCGCTTCGACTTTCTCCTTCTTTCCACCCTTTCCAACATCCAAATGATTCACTACCTCACCTTAAAATGCATTTATGGGGTGGGAAAGAAATAAGAAATTCACAGGAAAACCTCTCAGAGAGAGCAAAGAGGGTAGGGCAAAAACTGTTCATTGTCATGGGAATTGACAACATATAAAAAGCAAGGAGTGTGATAAAAAAAAAAAAAAAACTTTGGTAGAACTGCTAGATGCTAATTTTAACGTCATAGGAAAGTACAGTTTATTGGTCAGAATCAGATTCAGGTCAGATGAAGGACAACTGAACTGACTAACATTAGTTACTATTTATCTGAACTCAAAAAAGAGATGGGGTATGGATTTAATTTTTATTTATTTTTTTCCAAAAGGCTTTTTGCAATAATCTGGAAAATCGTTGATTCCAAACTATTTGTTTTAAATAAATCCAACATTAAAAATTATGCTTGATATAAGCCTGACTGCTGGTAATCTCTCTATAAACACACATAAAGTGTTTTCTTTCTAAGCCTAAACCAGAGCTACGTCCTTTAAGTGCTTTCACTGAAATCAGGATCTGTTTGGACCCCTATAAAACTCCCAGTGCTGGATCCTTTTTCAGTATTCACTGCAAGCCAAGAAACTTCCTGCAGATGCTAAATTGTTTACAGCGGCTATCTCATACCCAGGATTTCTTAAGGTCAACATTTCTTCTGGCACACTAGGCTTGAACTGCACTTTATTCCCCTTTAATTTAACAGCTCCGGCAGCTTTTCTAGTTAAATCGACTGTTCATTATTGAGCCTCATTTTACGAAGAGGCTGTGAGGTGCAGTTTAATGAATCTCTGGCACAAAGATCCCTTTCACTGCCCAAGGAAGAATAGAAGCTATTTAGACCATGTAGGGCTGTATGTCAAAGGCAGCGTATAATAGTTGTCAGGCAGAGGCTAAAATTCCCACTGCTGTAGGAAGCAAGAGAATTTCCATTGCAAACAGATTAAGATAGTTCGAAGAAACATGTAGGGGAAAAAAAAAACAACAACAGTACTTGTCTCAAAACATGGCAAGTTACTGCAATGCACAGGATCTAATGCTCATGTCCCAAAGGTCTGGTTTAGTTTGTACAAACATTATGATACACGTTAAAAAGCACTTTATTAACTCTCTCATTTACGTCTGGAATACACTTTTTGTTTTGTTTTGCTTTACATGTTTACTGTACTGTTTATTTAAAAGATCCTTTAAAGATTCTAACAGCTTAAATCACACATGGTGTTAGCGGTTTACACTCTTCAAGCTGACTTAAACACTAAATTCTCAAAAACATTTCTTTTTATCTAAGATGTAATCTGACATTGGGCTAACATTAAGACAGATAATTAAATAAAATGTTGCTTAAAGAAAACATACATACTAATTTAAATTATTTTTGGGACAGTTCAGTGTAGCTGTCCTCTGAGATTTCATATTATACAATTTGTATAATAGCATAGAAATGCACAAGAAGACCAGGACAGATGAACTCAAGGGTATTGTTGTTTTACTCTGTGGGATGCCTCAGACAAATCTCTCTTATTTGCAGGTGGTCAGGCGTGAGCAAAGAGTTAAGTGCCAGAGTCCCTCTGCCCCTCCCCTTTGATGTCCTGACATCATAGGCCCTTCCCCCTAAAATATTCCTCCCTTCCCCTAAATTCCAGCTTTCGGCAGAGTGCAGAGGAACTGTAAGGGTGTCCTGCACAGGACCAACGTTTAACAAATCTACACTCGAAATGCAGATACAATATGCTTTAGGGTCTCTTGAAGATAATTGCATAAAATCAATGTGAAGGTGTTGCGCTTTTGCCAGAAAAAGAGATGGCTGTTAAGGCTGCCATCATGAACTCACAGTTCTTAAACTTCTGTTTTCCTGGCTCGGTCATGGATTACGAGGTGGAAAATCATCTGGAAGGGGGTCTTCTGAGTGAGGAAGGTTGTGAGGGGGATTTTAGGGAGACCACTAGGGACCTGCTTAGCTTCATTGACTCGGCTTCCAGCAACATCAAACTTGCGCTGGACAAACCTGTTAAGTCCAAGAGGAAGGTCAATCACCGCAAGTATCTGCAGAAGCAGATAAAGAGATGCACGGGGATCATATCACCTGGAGCCGCTCAAGTTCAAGAGCCTTGCAAGAGGCAAAGTTTGCCCCAGACCTCAACAAGCAACCTGTCCAGCAAAACAACACCTAAGAAGGATGGAATACAGGCCAACCTGCAAAGCAAGAGTCTGGCTGCCCTCTTCAACCCAGCGAAGGATGTACGAGGAGAGAGGGCCAAGAAGCCCCCGCTGCGGCATCGAAACCTTCCTCCATCCTTCTTCACAGAGCCGGCCAACAGCTCCAGAGTTACATCTACTTCTGGCATGTCTCTCAAAGACCTGGAGCGAGGGACTCCAGAAGCAGCAGAGTTTTTGGAGCTCCTTGGACCTGATTACAGCAACATGGTCTCAGAGCAGGATTTATTTCACACCACACCAATCAGGATTCAGCAGGAGGTGACCATGGGCCCTGAGCCATTTGACTCCCACCATTTTGTAACCGGTGGTTTTTTGTACACAGAACCTTGGGGAACTTGTAGCAGCACCTCCAAGAAGTCAGCAGACATGCGCACAGTACCTGCACAGCTAAATCTTTATAGTCACACAGACCTTTCTAGCAGCATGCCTGTTGAACAGAGCTCACCATGTGCACTTACATTTTCAAATTTCCTTACAGACTGCTCCACACCTCCAGGCTCTTATGATCTGGCAAATGGATACAACCGAGCAAGCTTTTCTTCCCTTTAATCAGAGATTTTTTTGTTCCTCAGACCTTTAAACAAAACGCTTATGAATTTTGAGCTACCAATATGTCACTGCCTATATAATGCCTTAAAACCAACTAATGGATCAGAATAAAACATTGCTTGATGAAATGGAATGCATACAGTTTTAAATATTTAAAATATATGTATCTAAGAATGATTATCCAACATTTATTAAAACATAATTTGTATTACAGATTTCTAATCATAAATTAACAAAACTTTGTGTAAATGGAGGAAAGTAGAGCAGCAAAAAGTGTTATTTTCTAAGGACCTCTTAATATTTAGCAATGATATTGATTCATACGTAATAACAATTTGAAACAATTTTTTTTAAAGAGCTGATCTCAGAGTTTCTGCTTTGTCAAATGCTCAATAGTCACAAATTACATGGAGTAGTGAAGTGCTTAAGCCACCTAAAATACATGACTTTATTTACAAGACAATTCAAATTAAGATTTTTTCTCATAATTAATTTCAATTATTGTCATTTTTAATGTTATTTTAAAATCAAATTCCCAATTTGTCCCCAACAAATACAGACAGTCCTAATGTTTTAGTATAGTTGTTATTTTATCATTTAAAATAATCCAACCTTTTTTGTTAGATACATTGTTCTTGTGCTGTTTTTAGTGTAAAAATAATCTAAACAAAAAATCAAACATCATGCAATAGTGGCAATCAAGACAATCTATATGCATTCTTATTTTTATTACATTGTTCAGTAATAGCTTATTGTTTGTTGACTGCTTTACTAGATTTTGTAAAGCTAGATTTTGTGAAATTGTACAAAATAAACTATATTATGTATTGGTAAAAATGCATTCCAGTTGAACAAATAATTATACAGATTATAAAAGCATAAACCATGCAAGAGTTTTTTATAACAATATGGTCTTGTATCAGTTTCAGATAGATAATTTAGAATAAGACACTACCAAATGGATTGGGAAGCAACAGCTCACAAATAACTTTTATGTATTGTTGTAGTCTCTAAATAATGTTTTTTTTTTTTTTTTATGTTGGAAGCATCAGCAAAGTGTAACCATTTGTGTTGGTAATTTATACCGTGAAACTAGTACATACTGTTCTCATTATTTGCAGTAAATATTCACATGTATTCAGTTTTTTCTGACATTTGCCTTTTCAAGAATTTATTTGAATACTTATTGTATATTTACTAGTAACAAATCACACACCTAAATCTTTGGACAACAGGGGGCACTGGATGAAACTTTTGTTTGGTCATAAAGTAATGGGACAAAATAAAGCTGGTCTTTATGTCTATTACATCATTAAGATGTCTTTGTATGATTTTTTAAATTTTATTATTTAGTTGTTTTTGAGATTTTTTTTATAAGCTGCAGGCAATTTAATGTGCAACACTTGACCACAAGAGATAACAAAGCTGGTTATTTTTTTAAATCTACTTTTAATGAAGGGATTTCTGATGGCAAACAAAAGGTTTAACTCTAATCTCAAGTTATGGCACCCTCTGTTGGCTAAACGAGGCATTTATATTAATTTGACCAGTTCAGTTATGGTGTTTTATTTGGATTTATTGTTTTTCATTGTAGTATTTAAAATATAATTTATTATTTCTGGTATGTTATTATTCTTAATACTATTACAAATTAGGATAAGCAAAGCACAATGTAGAATCTGTTCCTTATTCAATGTTAAATTTTAAAGCGTAATAACAATGTTTACATTTTTTACCAAGGTTTACAGAAGACTCATTCAGTGTAGCAATAGTTTATATAGCAAAACGATTTTGGCATGGTGTACATAGAAGAGAAATCATTTGATGTTCAATTAAGAGTTTAAAAGATTAAAATACTATTTTTATTCACTAATACAATATAATTTCTGATGACTTTTTAAAACATTAATAAGTATTTTTGTTTTATTAATCCATATTTGGAGATTTTATGGTTAGAAAATGATATTTAAAACATTAAAGTACATGCTTTACTTGCATTTCATATGCTCTCTGTTTATGAAATCACTTTTGTAAATGTATTTTGATCCAAAACGGGATGTCTCATCACTGCCCAATTATGTTACAATAATATTAATATTGTTAAAATTCATGAAAATACAGTTAGGAAATATTAATTGTTACATGTTGGTAGTCTAATTTGACAAAAAGAAATCATTTTCATCCCTAAAAGTAATTCTATCAATACTGCAAATAACAAAGAGGTATTTCATTGTTTCATAGATATTTTATTTATAAATGTATTAATTTACATTTCCTCCAGCAGTTTCATTATGAGCCACTGATTAAGAAACTGTTCTAGATTTTTCAGATTGTTAATGAGAAAAGTTTTATCACTATGTGCAGTTATTCTTCAACCTGCTGATTTTCTTCAGATTTATGCCAGATTTATGACTGAAGTTTTGTTGTCTTGGTAATGTCAAGTCAAAGACAATGTTTATTTACGAGTTGTCATAACAATGAATTCTCAAACAATGTCTAGTTGCAGTTAAAATGACATAACTGGGCTAATGACACTTAATGACAGTTGTCAAAAACATGCATAAAATCTCCTATTTAATGACAAATGTCATGTCATAATTACAAATGTTTCATAACATTATTATAAATGGCTTTATGAACACCCCTTCAAGTAAAGTGACACCACAGATTGTATTAAATTTAACTTGTATTAAGTTAGGCAATATTGTCCACCAAAAATAAAAAAAAGAAGAGAATGCAAGAGAAGAGAATTTAAATAGAATTTAAACTGTGTGTAAAAAGTCTTCCAGTCTGAAAAATACTTCCAGTATTATTCAGAAAAATCACCTAAAATTTTACAATCAGCTATGAAGCACTGCAGTGGTAAAAATATTTTCAACCAAATATTTGCATAAAAAACTAATTAACTTAGAAAAACAGCTCCATACTAAAACAATGTACCATTTTACTTCAAATGTCGTAGTAACCCCTTGATTCATTTTGTAGTTGCCATGGTTTTAATTAAATGGCATATTAAAACCATGGTTCATTTTGTAGAAATTACAGTACTATGGTTTTATTTTGAATGCCACAGTAAAAGTATATTTTATTTTTTATTACTTTGGTTTTACTTAATTTGCCTTAGTAAAGCCATTGTACATCTTGTAGTTACTATGGTTTTACATCAAATGCCATAGTAAAACAATGGTTCATTGTGAAGATACTATGGTTTTAGTGTAAATGCTATAGTAAATATATAGGTCATTTTGTGAATGCTATGGTTTTACTACAAAAGCACCCAACATAACTTAACTATGGTTAGTGCAATAAAACCATTCTTAATTTTAAAAAGATTTAACAAAGATAACTACATTTAGACATCAATACATTTTTGGTAACACTTTAGTTTAGGTCAATTCATGGTATTAACCAATCATCAACTAACACTACTGCTAAACTACTAATTGCTGTTTATTAATAGTTGGTGAGGTAAAATTTGGGATTAGATTTTTGGTAGGATTAAGGATGCAGAATAAGATTATTCTTTATAACCTCTAAGAAACAGTTAAAATCTCAATAATAGACAGACAATAGTTGTGACCTAAATTTTTACCAAATCCTTTATGAACTTATAATTATTTTATTATTATTTGACAATAACTTATTTCTAAAAGTTAAAATAAATTAATCCTGCACAGATATCTCAGCATATTTCAGTCAATATGGTATTGCGAAAAATAAACCCATGGTGGGAAATAATTCACAACGAAACAGAATTCAGTCTTCACATTGCATGCAGAAGTAGTATTTTTTTCTCTTAAACACAGGATGGCATAATTTGCGTATCGAACAAGTCAGTGAGTTAGTCAACAGCAGCCTCTGGTGGGTTTACGTGAGAACAGCAGGCGAGAAGAGTTATTTCAGATCTCCAAAAGCATACACATCGGCCTCTGGCAGATTCGCGAAAACAAAAACTGCATAACCAGAATGAGCCTGGGTTATAATTTCATCTAGTCCATTAACAAATGCATTAGTTTGTGTGTTAGTAAACATAAACTAATTAAGTTGTTAATGTAAGCAAATTCATCAGACTATATGACTAAGAAAACATTAATAACGGTTGTGAATTGCTAAATGAAGTTGTTTACAATTAAACCATGTATTAATTCACACATTAATTTATGCTAACAAAGATTAAGTAAATGTTACCAGATGTGGTTAACAGATGACCCTTAAGTGTTACAGGTATTTATTTGCTTTTTGCTTCATTGATTTTTATAGCTATATTTTATGTCAGAGAAACTGATTACTGTGTGAGGCTAAAATAAATAAATAATTGAAATTCTTTTATTTTTTTCAATTTTAGTGTTAGAGAACTAACTGCTGCCTGCTGCAAATCTTTTTGTTTGTTAAATAACTTGACACAATAACTTGTTTTATTGACATAAGCCCACCTGTCATGTTTTTTGTTTAAAAAGATGTCATGTGAAGGTAGCCTTTTCATTTAAAAAGTCCAGTTTCACCAATGTTTTCTTTTCCGCAATCGACCCAAATAAGAATTTTCGCCAAATAATGTCAACTGAACAAGTGTGGAAAAAGTACAATTATTTTGCTACATAACAGTAGTGATTAAATCTACTCATCACCAAAGCATATGCAAATTATTGTAATTCTTTGTTCTGAAATTATTTGTCATTGCAACATCAGTGTGACTGTGAGTTTGTTGTGTTGTAATCTGAGTAGGGTGAAGCTGCAGACCCGGAGACTCAAAGCACACACAGACCTGCATTTCCACACTTATTGTCAGTGTTGCTAACTTGGCAATTTTGTAGCTAGATTTATCAACTTTTCATAGTACCCTAATTATTTTTTTTTTCAAAGAGCGTTCACTCAGTAGACTAAATTGCTAGCTCAGATGTTTTTTCATAACTGTTAATTTAGTGATTTTTTTAACATGTATAATTGTTGCTAATTTAGGTAAGAAGAAATTCCAGCAGTGCTATAATTGTTGTCACTTTCACAAATGTGTTAATTTCACAAGTTTAAAAAATAGTAAGCCGTGCACAGGGGGGCTAAAGCCACTGCCCCTCTGCCTCACTGAGTTTATTGTTATTATTTATGTTTTGAGTTTTGATTATGCAATGACATTATCATGCATTGTAATATGTTAATAAGAACCTATTTATTGGGACCAGGGTGGGGTCAAGTCAGAGCACTCACTCTAGTCCCCCAGGTTCTGTGATTGCTTGGGGAAATTCCAAATTGCACCAAAAAACATTTCATCACAATTGAATTAAGACTGGCAATGAAAATTTGGGGCATTGCAATCAGAAGAACCTGGGAGCTTAAAAAAAAAGAAACTATTTATTGTGCATCTGGATGTAATGTTTTAATATAATATAATATGATACACGGCACCTCAGAGAGTAAGGACATGACGGGCTTACTTTTGTCAGATACTATGTGATGATGTCACGGAAATGCAAATTAGTGTGTGATCACATCTGGCAACATTTAGCTACTTTTCGGGCAAGCTTTAGCTACTTTTCATTGAAAATGGTTGGCAACCTTGCTCATCGTCTTTTTAAACAGTGCCACATGAAAATTACCAGGTTTTGGGGCATAAATCAATATAGCATCTTATTACAGCATTAAGCTTAAGCTTAAGACAGCATTATTTTATGATTTTTACTGCTTGCTCCTATTTTCTGTGTTATTGTACCATTCTGGGACATATTTCTAGCGATGTTTTCTGGCAAAAAAAAAAAAGAAAAAAAAGAAGTAAAGTAAAAATGGTAAAATAAATTGTCAAATATATAACCCAATTATTATTTGTAAGATATTTTAGTGCTATGTTGGTCTACTGTACGTATTACTGTATTATCTAACTGAAAGTGCTACCACAGACAACAACAGTAGTGCCACAACAGTTTAACTATTGTTAAAAAGTTTGGTAATAAGAACAAGTAAGATATTTGGAAATCAAAATATCAGTTAATCTGCATAAAATTTACAATATGAGCTTTCTTAGTTTAAAGCAAAACTAATTTGCTTATGACTTGTGTGTTTTTTTTTCTCAGATGGATATTACAATTCAAAAAGGGGGGTCTCTGCCAACACTAATACAGTGCACCAAATGCTTGAGATAATTCCACAGTTTTTTGTTTGAGAAATGAAAAATCTCACCAACAAGAATTGTAAAAAATAAAAAAATACATTTCTCTGCATTGTTTACAGCTCGATGACCTCATGAATAAGTATGCAAAATTAAAGATTGTTGTAAGAAAATTGCTCAGTGTACTTTAATTTATTGTATGTGACGAAAGAGATAATATTCTTTACCTCAACTCAATACTAAACACTGTGATGTATTCTTAATGATAAAAAAAGATAAATGACTAAAATTATTTAACTGAACAATATCAATTTACAAATACAATTATTATAACACAACAGAATTAATGCATTAAATCATAATCTAGTACGTTTAATATTTTCTATGATAATGTATTCAATCTCAGCGTAATATTTTATTTTAGAAATAGTGTAAGTTATTAAGTTACAAATTAATGAGTAATTGAATTCAAGATTGCAATCTTTCAAACAGCAGGTGGTACTGTCTGAGGAAATGAACTGGATATGCATGTCTGAGCTGCCTGAGTATGCAGTCTTTAGGCCTGCAGCTTCACAATGTTGGTGATTAGTGTTACATTTAGATTTCAATATCAATACAACCTAATCTGTAGTTCTCTTACATTAAGATTTAATATGAGTAAATTGTTCTTTTATTCTGAATTGTCCTTGTTTTACCAGTTCCGGCTTATGGGAAAGGAGTAATGTTGAGAGGGAGATTTTAATGGCACACTTTGGGCCCCTTTCTTTCTTTGGCTCTCGGCAAAGACGGTCGCGCTTTCTCCCTGTCCGTCCCATGTCTCCCCTTGCTAGCTCCTCTTTTCTTCATCTTAGGGTGCTTTCACACCTGCCTTATTTAGTTCGACTGAATCGCACTAGAGTTCGTTTCCCCTTTTGGTATGGATCGTTTGGGCAGGTGAGACTGCAGCAATCGTACTCGAGTGCACACCAAAAGCGGACCAAAAAAAGCGTACCGAGACCTGCTTGAAGAGGTGGTCTCGGTACGCTTTCAAACAAACCCTGGAGCGGTTAGTTTGTGGTGAGAATATGATCCGTACTAAAACAGGTCCAACCACAAAAAGTCCTGCGACGGCAGCCACAGGACAACGGCGCCAGTGCGCTCACCACACACCAGCTATAGGTGGAGTGGAGAGACAGTGATCGAGCCAATTCGGTGGAAGGGGATGATTGGGAGGCCATGATCGTAAGGGCCGATAGAGGGACTTTGGCCAGGACACCGGGGTTACACCCCTGCTCTTTCACGAGAAGTGCCATGGGATTTTTAATGACCACAGAGAGTCAGGACCTCGGTTTAACGTCTCATCCGAAAGACGGCGCCCACTGACAGTATAGTGTCCCCTTCACTTTTACTGGGGCATTAGGACTCACACAGACCACAGGTTGAGCGCCCCCCTGCTGGCCTCACTAACACCACTTCCAACAGCAACCTAGTGTTCCCTAGTGGTCTCCCATCCAGGTACTAACCAGGCTCAGCCCTGCTTAGCTTCAGTGAGTAACCGGTCTTGGGCTGCAGGGTGATATGGCTGTGAGTCATAAGCAGTTTAGGAAATATGTTCAACAACACCTGGCCAATGAGAGATGTGGATTTTGTCAGATGACTGCATTTTGGTTCATTTCAACTGGTTCGGACCAAAGCCAGCAGTGCGGTGTGAAAAAGACCCAAAGACGGCAGAAGATGCAACAATATATCATTTATTACCCTTGGTCCGGACCAAATGAAGCGAACTACAGATGTGAAAGCACCCTTTTTCTATCTCTGAGGCTCTCCGTGCCCTGGTATCCAAACGAATAAGGAATTATGGATATGATTAACTGGTCTCTGAATGCAATTGACACCATCTTCTCGACAAGAAATTTGGGCTTGAGAGAGCCCACTTGTCTTTTGGGGACGTTTGCAGCTGGATGTGTGATGGACGAGTGGGAGAAGTGGCGCGTCCTGTGCCTGGCTGCTCTTTCTCTGGAGGATATTAAAGATATTTACCTATTCGGAAATTTGATAACAGGGTTTCTGCTGACGGGCTTATGCGGGGCCCTGGGGTATCGATGACTGATGAAAGCGGTCAGTGCTGCGCAAAATCCCACCAGTCTGGCCAGTTTGATTGAAACGCATATGGGTAGGGTCGCAAATCAGACCTGGTCCTAGACTGCAAACATTGTGGAAAACATTGAGGTGAAATTAGCGGCTCTGCAACAAGATTTGGCCAGATCGGGAGACGAGTGATGGACATTAAATATCTGGAAAATTGGCAGATATTGAATTAAAGTTGAAGTATTTTCCTACTGTTTTTCGACTCTTTTTCTTTCATCCAGCCAGACGGCCCCGGTCGGGTTCAATTTCACTATACAAAAGTGTATGTGACAAATAAAGGCCTGATTTTGATTTGATTTGATTAATAGCCTTCCCTTACCTGACATGTACTCATCTTGCTATGGCTAAATCCAGCAGGGGAAAAAAAAACATGTCACAAAGATCAAGTCATCTCAAACTGGATTCTTAAACATGACCCCCCCCCCCCCCCTTATTTTAATCATATAATTTTCCTATTATCTTCTCTCATCCCAGTTACTATTTAAATTGTCTAGCTGTTCATTAAATTTGATTTCCAGTGCCCCTATATGAATTAATTATCCTTGACAACTACATTAACTCAGGTACAAGCAAAGACTATGAAGGACGTCATTACCTTGAGTGTTAATTACTCTGAAAAACCATGTACATTTTAAACACCTTTCTTGCTTTATGGTGACCGCAGCAGGATATAAAGAGTGGTAGATAATTGTGGCCATGTCCATGTTTAAACATCGTTTTAAAACAAGGATGTCTTCAAAGGTTCACCTTCAAAGCCAGGCTATTACATTTCTCTGCAGAGATGCATTTGATTCTAATCAGGCCTTAAGGCAAATAAATTTACTGATCAAAGTCAACCAATAAATGAACATTATCACCTTGTGGCATCTCAACCCTTGCTGTGACTTCTTGATAAAGCCCCCTGCTTTAGTTAAGGGCTTTAAGAATGTATGCATGGGATAATTAGAAAAGCCTAAAAGCTGTCTGGTCCACAGATGGTGGGGTCGATAGACACTTTCATTATAATGCACCCAGCACTATGGGGTTTGGGTAAAGCATTTGTAACCTGATATCAGGAGACTTCAGTACACGCTATGCTTTGTCCTTCCTGAAATCTTCCTGAAAAATGAGACAACAAAGCATAATATAATAAGAATACATAAAAAAATAACAAAGCATACACACAAGCACTTGTATTTCCCTTAATCTTTGTATTATGAGAAGCAATAAAATAACAATGTACAACTGAAAACGCAAACCAACTTTCATTTAACATTGTAGCCATACAATTTAACCCATTTTATATTTGCTGTCAACACAAATTGAGATGAGCATTACTTGACGATAACAATTATCTTCCTCTTAGTCCACACAATCAACAAGATAAAATCAATATGTGTGAAATATAACCCTTTTAGAATATGAATACATACAGTTAATGGCAAAATTTATAACCCCAATAATATTTTTTTTTTTCCGGAGAAAGTCTTATTTATTACATTTTGGCTAGAATAAAAGCAGTTTTTAATAATAAAAAAAAAAATAAATAAATAAAATCTTAGCCCCTTTAAGCTACTTTTTTTCTATAGTGTACAGAACAAACCATCATTTTACAATTACTCGCCTAATTAACCTAACCTGTCTAATTAACCTAATTGACCTAGTTAAGCCTTTTTATGTCACTTTAAGCTGTATAGAAGTGTCCTGAAAAATATCTAGTAAAATATCATGTACTGTCATCATGGCAAAGATAAAAAAAATCATTTTTTAGAAATCAATTATTAAAACTATTATGTTTAGAAATATCTGTCGCCTCACAGCAAGAAGGTCACTGGTTCGAGCCTCGGCTGGGACAGTTGTCACTTCTGTGTGGAGTTTGCATGTTCTCCCTGCGTTCATGTTTGTTTCATAGACTGTAAAATAATATATGGACGTAGTATCCGTGACGTCACCCATAGGTTTCTAAAGAGCGCAAAAGAAGCCACAAGTAGGCGCGGCCAATCGTCGCCATTTTGTTCGCGCGTCACCCACGGTGGGATACCAAACAAGGGCAAAGAAGCGGAGAGTGAGCGGAGCTAGACACCTGCTGACAGTATGCTTGGACCTGGCTCAGACACACTTTACTTTGGGAGAACGCTTAATACTTTATCACCTGTGACTCGTTTGTATTCTGACCACTTGTGCTTGGTTGTATACTATATCAATAAAGAGTTTAGACTTTTAAAAACACTGCCGTAATACATTGAGCCACTAAACATTTTTCTTATGACGTTTTTCAACAGGAGGAAAACGCAAATTACTTCCAAACACTTCAGATATAGTCTGTGTTAGATAATGTAAGACTATTGATGAAATCCAGCATAACACTGTATGACAACGCTTCAGATGACTGATCTAGAGCCTACAGCTAATCAATTCGTCAGATTCTGGAGTGCATTACAGCTCTAAATATAAATATAAATAATAAATGATCTTAAATAAAACAAATACATGTATTTAGATGGTAAATAAGTATATAACTTTACTCACATGGGAAACGTAGGCCAATGTAAATGTTTGTGAGCACAATTAAGTGCACTCAGCATGCCATGCCATCTAATAATTGTAGGAAACAAATTCAAAAGGCAGTTGACTGTGTAAAGCCACATAAAACAACACAGAAATAGATAAATATGCCGAGTTCAGCAGCTAATCTGAAATTTGCTCTATTTTGGAGCCAGGAGTGGCCAGGACTAGCGGAATTTCGGATGAATTGCAGTTTTAGTTACTTCCGTATTGGCTTCCTGAGGGAGAGCGGGAGGTTGCCGCTTGGTTGGTTTCCTCTGGGTGCTCTGGTTTTCCACATGCACAACGTTACCCACAGCGGTCAACCTTGGCTAAATCATATGTCAGGGTTCTGCCACTTTGGTCTTGTAAATTCTTGTTTTGGTGGCAGAGCTCTGACACTACTCATGTCTGGTCCTGTTTCCTCTCTGTGTGCGCGCGCGCCGTCGTGGATGTACGCAGAGTGTGCGCGCTGCAGCTTGATGTGGCAGCGCACGCTCTGCGTCCCTCAGACGCGCGCGCTCTTGTACTAGTGTTTGTGTTTGTTCTGTCAGCAGCGCACTGCTTTATTCTCAGCGCCTCCGTCTAGTTGGTTTCAGTTTTGGTTGGCGCTGAGATAAGGTATGCGTGTTGCGTATGTGTGAGCGCACGGTAAGGTGTTTATCTATCGTGTGCTCGTGTCTTGCGTCTCTTTTCAAAGCACGTGGCTTGGTGTTTACATTGTGGTCACGTGCTTTTGTCGTGTGCTTCAGTGTTGTGTTTGTTGTCATGAACATGCGGTTAATGAGTTCTCTCATTGGCTGCATGTTCTTATCCTGTTAAGTGAGCGCATGGCTTGTGTTGTCTCTCTGTGTCATGCGCTCTCCCGTCTATTGTCTTGTCCCACCCTCCTTGTTAACCCATTATTAGTTAATTTTTTTTTTTTTTTTTTTTTTTTTAGTTTAGTTTGTGTGTTAATTTTCTACAGTTTATATACCCCTCACATTTGCTGTCCTGTGCCAGTTCGTCATCACATGTCGTTGTATGAAGTCTTGTCCTGTTGTTTTCCAGTCCTCATCCTTGTCAGCCTGCCCAGTCCTGTTTGTATGTATTTGTTTTGTTAATGTTTTCCCCCTCGGGGTAGTTTATTTTGCATTTTATTTTATGTTTATTATTTAATAAATTCCCCATTTTCCTGCACTTGAGTCCTCGCTCCTTTTTCCCCATTTCCCATCACCAACCCTGACATCATATCTCTCTGTCCCAGAAACCTCAGTCCCTATTGAGAGTTTTTTTTTCTGTTGCAGGGGACATTGTAAATGCCCAAAGATCCCAGCTTTTGCCAGATTATATTTATTTGATAATTTTCCTTAAAAAACCCATCTCTATCTAAGTGAGTGAGTGATTAAATGTTTAATGTGATGAGTTTTCAACAATAGTAAATTGAAACTTAATTTTTTTTACATGGTTTTATAGTTTTTTGTTATTAAAATTGAAAAATTGAAGTACCTGTTTCAAAACTTTCAGATAGATGGCTAATTTGTATGTCATTGATATGTTTAGTGCTAAGGTAAATAAGTACTGTTGGCACTTTTTTCGAGTCTTTTCATTAGTTTTGTTTTCCTGTAAATTATTCAATAAGTACCATACCATGCCATTCATAACGAGGTATCACCATACCGTGAAATTCTGATACCGTTATATCCCTAATATATATATATATATATATATATATATATATATATATATATTTGGAGCACATAGTTTATTGTTAGATAAAAATAAATATTTTATTCTGTATCAGTATCTGTACTCAAACAATAAGTCCTCAGAACATAACATCTCAGGTATTACACAGTAATGACATATCCATATGTATACAACATGACCTAATAGCATTTACATATTACTCAATGGTAATTCAGCATTTAGCCCATTAATCTAAAATACAAACTCAAAATAAAATAAAAAACAGTTAACACTTTATAATAACTACACACTATAAATAATTTATTAAGCATTAGCATCTAGTGAATTCATTATCTTCCAGTCTTCAAGATAGTTGAGTATGCAGTGGCGCTAGGGCACCCTTCGCGAGCTTGGTGAAAACAGCGGTGTAGGCTCTGGCCGTGAGGGACTCAGAAAACCTGCACGCCTTGGACGGGAGTTTGGGTGGACCTCTCCAAGTAGAGTGGCTCTGCGGACAAAGATTGACCGCGATAGCGCGCTCCACCTGGGGAATCGCCTCATAACCCCTGGCCGCTCTGTCATGGAGAGAGGTGAGAGCGCGAGCGCTCGAGGTCCGGGCAGAAAAAGGTGCCCTCCATGCCTGCACGAGCTCTCTGTGTACCTCCGGGAAGAAGGGGACGGGGGTCTAGAAGACTTCGCCTTTTTCTTCACCCTTACGTAGCACCGGTCTAAGCGACTGATATAGCCCTAATTGGCTCATCAGTTTCAGCTGTGGAATTGGCATTTCACTGGCACTCCTAAAGTCTGTTTATACAGACACACGTAGTAGTTCATATGAAGGGGAACTGAATGTACTGACTTCAGTTCAAGATCCAGCTGGGCTCTCTAGGCAGTTCGCTGTTTTCCACTGAAATTATTTTTTCAAAATGAATGACAAAAGAACAACAAATGATCAGAGGAATGAAAAAAAAATTCACTCTCCAAAAAATTGTAAAAAAATGAGTTGTTGTTTAAATTGATTAGTTTTTTTATATATTCATTAGTTAAGGCCTATGTCTCTTAATGCTGACACATTTAAAAAAAAAGAGTAACCTGAAATGCAGTGCTAAAAATTTGTAAAACTTTATACAAAGAATTTATTTGTAAATAATTACACTAATAGTAAAATAATAATAAAAGACTTCAACGTAATGCACAATTTTAAATAATGTAATGCTGGGTTCATTATTATTAGATCTTATGGTAACATTTTATAATAACAACACACCATGAATCATTAATAAGGCATTACTATCTAGTGAATTCATTATCTGTTAAGCATTAACTCTACATTAATAAGAAGTTTATAACTGCAGCTACAAATGTTGTGTTCTTGTAATATGAGGCAAATTTACAATGTGATTAATAACTGTACTTTTGTAATTTGTAAATGGTGGATTTGTCATTACTAAATTAAGTATTGCAATATTTACAAGCCATTTGTGTTGGTGACTTTTAAGATCATTCAGATAATTTAAGATCATTCAGATCATTACTATATATATATATATATATATATATATATATATATATATATATATATATATATATATATATATATATATATATATATTAGTGCTGTCAAT
This sequence comes from Danio rerio, assembly GCF_052040795.2. Classification (NCBI taxonomy): domain Eukaryota; kingdom Metazoa; phylum Chordata; class Actinopteri; order Cypriniformes; family Danionidae; genus Danio; species Danio rerio. The sequence goes on along the minus strand of NC_141035.1, from coordinate 12,228,188 downwards.
CGATTAAAAAAAATTAACTAATTAATCGCACCTTTTTTAAAAAAAAATTAATCGCGATTAATCGCATTTAAAATAATGAAACTTGTAATTTTGGCTATTCAAATGTGAAATTAATGTAAACGCAAGACAAAAACTATTTAAATTCAAAATATAATTGTTTATTAGAATTAAATTCAAAATATAATTGTTTAAGAGAATTTTTGTTTAACTTGTAACACAGATTTCTTCATGTAAACAACATACCCACAATAAACCATCAAGATCCTGGCTTGACAGCCATATTTATTAAAGAAATTAAAACACAGGCATGTTTATGACATTTAAATTTCAAAACAATCAATGCCAATAAAGAAAACATTGATTTCCATGTTGGATTCTAAGTGGACTGCAAAAAAATGCCAAAATACAGGAATTGCAGATATGAAAAATGAAAAAATCATAGTAATAAACTACACTGTTAGACCTTATCAGGTTTTTTTTACAGTAGAATACTGGCAACACTGTTGCCAGCCACTCACTGTAAAAGTTTGGTTACAGTAAGCAACTGGCAACGATGTTGCCATTTAATTACTGTAACTGAACCATTACAGTGAGTGGCTGGCAACAGTGTTGTCAGTTATTTACTGTAACTGAACCATTACAGTGAGTGGCTGGCAACAGTGTTGCCAGTTATTTACTGTAACTGAACCGATACAGTGAGTAGCTGGCAACAGTGTTGCCAGTTAATTACTGTAATAGAGCAGCAGTGGTAACTAACTGGAAACTGTGTACAGTTAATTACTGTATTGTAGTTTTACAAATCACAGCATTACACTGCATACACATTAATAGTATGTCATATATAGTTATTGTAGTGTTACTAAAATTAATCAGTATTCTTAGCTGTTATTAAAAAATAGAAGGCATAACATTTTTCAGACAAATTTATTTTATTGTTTTGGCACCAAACAAATAAATAACAGAAAAAGTTTAACAAAATTAAGAAGTCAGCAGATATAAATAATGTCTTGCATATTACAGGTCTGCACAGTAAGGCTACGGTCACATTAACATTTGAGCAAGCAAAATTCTGTCATACTGCACTGCGAAGTGGAATTAAACAAAGCGAGTAGTGGAATTAAACAAAATAATTAGAGATTGAAAAAGCAAGCCAGAGAGGTCATGTTTTGATCTTTGATTGGTCTCAAGCAATCACATGATGTGATTTCGCATGTCAGCGTTCTCCAAGCTTGATCTTTCCAATGCTGCGAATTATGAAATTTGTCGCATGAGCTATCATTCCAGGTCTGCAATACTCACATGCATATGAATGGAAGTCCATAGGGAGAAAAGTGCAGTGTGACCGGGACTTTAAGCTGTAACTCTAATTAAACACACCTGATCAAACTAATTAAGGCTTGTTAGAAATCTACAGGTAATGTTAAAGCAGGGTGGGTACTAAACTCTGCTGCGCTACAGTTCTCCAGGAACTTGGAGTTTGACCCCCATGGTATATAGCAGGGGTGCTCAATCCTGTTCCTGGATATCTACCTTCCTGCAGATTTCAGTTGCTACCCATATCAAACACACATGCCTGTAATTATCAAGTGGTGTTCAGGTCCTAATTAATTGGTTTAGGTGTGTTTGATATGGATAGCAACTGAAATCTGCAGAAAGGTAGATCAGCAAATGAACAGCAAAAAACACAACATAATTATTTTAAATTTTAAAGTTTTAAATAATTAAAAACTGTCAAATCTCAATAAAAAGTTTAAAATAATTATAAAAAATAAAAATTAAGTCGGCAACTACGAAAAACCAAAGCATCCAATCTTTTATTGTTATAATTATCTCATGACAACAAACTTTTTTATTGTTTCTAATATAAATTCATAGGTGGAAACACTGCTCTGAAAAATACTTAGCAACAAACTTACAACCTTAGACCGGAAAGTGGAGCTTTTGTGTGTGGATGGCTATGTGTATCATGTTTTTGTGATTCCCTGTGATTATGTGCACGTTACCTTACTGAGATGATGGAATTTAATTTTGGTTTAGTTGCCAGAAAGATACATACAACTGTTAGCATCTGTACATTATGGCAGTATGCAATATCCAATAAATACATATACTTAAACAAAAGTAACGTAGGAAGTTATATGAGAAGAGGCTAACTAGCTAACAATGTAGCTTTCAAGTACACAGTTCAAGATAACAACAATATAACTTAAAACACAGCCTTATTTTAGAAACCCTCAAAAACATTTGAACACATTTTACTTACTCATTGTAGATTCTTATTTAAAGCCTAAAACATATCAGACTCTACATCTGAATTGATGGACAGAGAATAGAGCACACTCAGCAGTAAACAAATCAAACACCTGACTCCCTTAAAGGGCCAGCATTTTCTGAAAACTCTTTCTAACACCTTTGTGTTTAGAATAAGACGGACAGCCTGTGGGATTGAGTGGTGATGCCTAAATCATTATTTTCTACCTTTAAATTGCATATCTCTATAAATAGCAACATAAACCATCAGAGATGGGACAGTAATGGTTGAACAGTAATTTGCTATTTATTGTCAGTTACTTTCTGTAATGAGTACATAAAGTAAATTACTGTAATTTATTCTTTGCACTACACAATTTCATACAAAGTCTACTCCTTTTACAGTAAAATAATATGTGTTAATAAATAATAAATGTTTCCTTTTATTACAGCAAAACACTGGCTATTTTACAGTTATGTACTGCACATATCTACAGAGTAACAGTGCAGTTTTACTAATTAAACACACCTAATCAAACTAAATCTAAAGGTAGTGTGTTGAAGCAGGGCTAAAACTAAATTCTGCTGGGCTGCGGCCCTCCAGGAGTTTGACATCCCTGGTACATAGCATATTTTCAAAGGAATTGCCTACATTTATCACAATCATGCACATATCATTGAATAAAAACAATAAAAATATAAAAACTTCATGCAAAGCAAAAAAATAAAAATAAATAATCTGATCCTCATGTTGTTCCAAACCTGTAGTAATAATAATAATAAAAAAAACAAATAACCTGATTAATACATTTATTTAGGAAAGTGTTTATACTATACTATTAATGCCATTTTTACCTACTTCATTTGAAGTTTTCCAGACAAATTCATTGAGTCTCTGCAAAAATGTATGTACGTGCTGTTTAAGATATTTTTTAAATAACACATTTTTACTAGTTATTTAGCAAAATACTAATATTCAGCTTAAAGTTCAATTTAAAAGCTTAACTATAGGCTAAACTAGGCTAATTATATTAATTATAGAAAAGTAAACAAATTTATAAAAATGATTGTAATAATTTGGTTGCTCTGTGTGAATATTTTTGCCTTAAAATGCATCTCGTCGATATCTTTACCTTTTAATTAGCTCTGCGACATTGACATTGGTTGACTCCTGATACTCAATGTTAAAAACATAAAAGGAACCAAAGAAAACACAGAGATGGCTGCAGAGAAATTTAGCTTATCATCAATGCATTGTCTCACTTTCTCCTCAATACTGACCATACACATACCAAAACTTAACAGAATATATATATATATATATATATATATATATATATATATATATATATATATATATATATATATATATATATATATATATACACACACACACATATGTATATATACAGAGAGAGAGAGAGAGAGAGAGAGAGAGAAACATAAAGCATCAGAGTACATGGGGTAATAATGGTTGAGCAGTAATTTACCATTTACTATCACAGTAACTATCTGTAATGGGTACATAAAGTAAATTACTGTAATTTATTCTTTGCTCTACAAAATTTCATACAAATCCTGCTCCTTTTACAGTAAAATACTGTTTCCTTTTATTACAGCAAAACACTGGCTATTTTACAGTTATTAACTGCATAATCTACAGTAAGGGTTAACAGTGTATAGAATACAAACTGTTGCACTCATTGTAAAGTTTTATTGCTGTGAGTTGAGAACATTAGTTACAGAGTAGAAACAATTTTGCTTAATCCTCCTTTACATTCATCCAGTTGCTAAGACTAGGAGTAAATGCCCGCAAATTAATGATAATTTCTCGCAAACCGGTCAATAAATACATTGCACACCCCTCTCCCCCGCATCCCTCCTAGCTCTTCAGGTAGCCTATGTCGCGTGCAACTCACCCCCACCGTCCTTCAGGTACGTCTCGCGCGCACACACCCCTACTAAGATTCGTCGCTCACTCCACCCCTGACACCCCTCAACGGGCCTGACACAGACACACACACAACGCGCTGCAGACGTTTTGGCCCCAACGGCCTTCCATACTGGAGCGACTCCCCTCAGATTCAACACGCATGATCACGTTCATCAAATTTGCTTAAACTAAGTGTTCTAAAGTATTACTGTATTTCACAAGGATTCTGACACAACAACGCAAAGCAAACGCTTTTGTTGCGTTTAATGAGGAAACACGCTAAACTTGGATGGCTCATGCTGAAAGACAGAGTAATGCCCCGTCTTTGACAGCTCACGACTTCACCAGAAACTTTCTGAGTACATTCACATAAGACACCAATACTCTGATTTTAATATGATTAAGATTATACTCTTATTAAAATTCTACCGTGTAGCCTAAGCAGTCATTTTATTACCTTTAAGAAACACTGAGTCACGAAATGCAGAGGATTTTCTTTCTGTTCGCCATGCGGTATCAACTTACAACAGAAGTCGAAAGTTAAAAATGAAACGCCCGAAATTGCTTGAAATTCTGGATAGCCTGGTGATGCAACTAATAGTTTTATACTGAAACTTGCCTTCAAAAAGTGCTTCCTTTGTCTTATCCACATTTCTTGCATGTTAAACACATGTCCACCACAACAGGAAGTTAAAAAACCTGCAACTACGTTAATTGCGTTAATTTTTTTAATGCGTTAATTATTTAAAATTAATCGCATGCGTTAACGCACTAATTTTCACAGCTCTAATATATATATATATATATATATATATATATATATATACATATATATATATATATATATATATATATATATATATATATATATATACAGTATATATGTTAGTAAATGCTTTATTAACTCAACTTCATGCTGTTTTGTGACCTAATCTAAAGTGAGGACTATTTATGCTTTATAAATCACTTATAAAATACAATTAAAAGCTTGGTATCAAATGAACAATGATCTTTGCAATTTTATCTAAAAGGTAAAATTACTGTAAAGTTTACAGGTTGCTGAATAACAGGAGTCTCAAAATATATAACATCAAATTGTATAAAAAACAACAATATATTAATTTAACAATATAATAGGATACAATGTTTAAACTGCACAGTAATTTTATTTTAGAAAAGATTGCAAATTTTTATTTTGTATTTAATAGTTTCATTTTTTTGATTTTCAAACTAATATAAATTAATAACGCCATTTATGTTAATTTTTCTTGTTTTTAATAAGCCTTTAATTGTAAATTTTAAGGGGTTTATAAAGCATAAACAATCCTCTTTAGATTAGGTCACAAAACTGCATGAAGTTGAGTTAATAAAGCATTTATTAGCATACAAATTAACTATTAGTATATGCCTGAATAATAAGAATTATAAATGTTAATTATAATAGTTTATTAATCATTTACTAACTTATTCTGAATGACTTAAAAAAACAACCAACTGGCTTGTAAATATTGTGATACTTAGTTTAGTAATGAAAAATAAATCATCAACAAAGTATGAAAATACAATTATTAAGCACATTATAAATGTGGTTTTAAGTCAAGAATGGAGCATTTGTAGCTGCAGTTATAAACTGCCTACTAACATTTGTTACTGTAGAGTTAATGCTTAAAAGATAATGAATTCACTATTTGTTAATGCTTATTAAATGGTTCAGAGTGTGTAATTATAAAGTGTTACCATATGTTTTAAATGCTTACCTTTGGCTTTGCACCTGTCTGTCAGGTGACCATAGAAAAGTGCTTTATAGTTTGACTTTGGAAGTAGCTGTCACTCTGTGAAGACCACTGTAGGTTCTATAAATACATCCTGTATTTATTTAATTACAATTAATGGTAATATCTTAAATTTTGGTAATATATAAAATTATCATCTTTGTAGTTATCTAAACAAGTGGATTCCAACTTTATTGTATGTGGCATTTTTTACCAAATGATTTTTATGGCCTACATTTAATCATATTATCACTCTAGTAAGCTTGTAGCAAGAATGAAAAATATTGTATGTTTATTACTGTAACCACAAACATTTTAGCAGAATTATTAAAAAATTAGTTTTCTGATATATAGAAAAATATAATATTGAAAATACAACAAATCCATCAGTAGCTCGCTGAGTGTAACATTATAATATTAGGGATTACAATCTTAAATGTTTAATATAAATGTTTCTTTTTTAAACATTTTGAAACATTTTGAAGCAATTGATATAATGTCAATTTTCTTTATAGTACTAAATGAAAAACTCCTGAAAAACCCCAGTGACAGACAGGTCTCCGCATTTTTCCCATGGGCTCCCTTAGACACCAGCCAGTGACCTGCTCACACCTGCAGCTTATCCACGATGGACACACAGCTTTCTCTAGCCTCCTGTGTCTAGACTGCAGCTCTGAACAATAAGTTTGCCCAGAGGAAATATGGTCGTGCCCAGCTGAGCCTGGTATTAATTGAGGATTGTTTTTCCATTACTTTAGTCAATTGTTAAAGTTTGTTCATCGCCGCTGTCGCCACTAGCTTGCTTGGTTCGAGATTTGTAGAGCTGCGCATCGATGAATTTGCTCTTCAGTGTTTGGGATTATAGCAGTGACATTTACATGAACTGAACAAAACTGAACACTGAAAACTGAACTGACACTGTGTTAATTTACTACAACTTCTATGTTAAGCTGCTTTGACACAATCTACATTGTAAAACCGAAAGAGAAATAAAAATGAATTGAATAAAATCTGAGAGGTTGGCACATGCCCAGGAGTAATCCTCATCCCTGCTTAGTCATAAAAAAATGTATTTTTTTAATAATTACTTGCATGATCAATAAAATATGAGTTCCACATTCTGAGTGGAAATTCATTTTCTTTACTGTAGAAATATTATGTATTATGACAGGTACAGCTTTACTAGAACATTTTTACTTAAAGGTGACATGGTTAGAAATTGTATTTTGCATATTTACAGTAATGAATATATAAATATAAACAGGGCCCAGTTCTGGCCCACTATGGACCCACAGAAAGCCCATATAGGGGCTATAAGTGGGTTATATGTAATTACCCATCTGGGGCCCGTAAGTATTTTGTCTGTGGCCCACCCCAGCCCCAGTTATCAGAGCCCATTTGGGACCCAAGTGAGCTACGTTAATAAAAACCTATATGAGGCCCACTCAAAGCCCACTATGAACCCATCCTGGGCTCATATGATTTAACACACATGGGGCCCAAGTGGAGCCAGAGGACAAAAATGTACGCGTCCCATCTGGGTTGCCCATGCAGGGCCCAGGTGACAGCCCACTAAAAACCCATTTGGGGCCCACGTAAAAATGTTGACTGGGTTGATGTTTCAAAAACAAAGATTAATCTTTACACCATATTAAAGACACAGTAGCCAGTAAAGTTTTTCAAGAGATTTTAAAAGAGAGTTTAAAAGGTGTGTTTGTGCGCGTTTTCCCTGTATTTGAATGTGAGACTGAGCAAAAGAGCGCTCCCTTCAGCTCTGTTCCCTTCGGCTTTTTTCTTTTTTCATTTATTTTGAAGATATTAAACTTTACACATTACGTGTCTACTTTTGCAGGCTCAAAACAGTGCCATGTCTTGCTAAATAAGCTATATTGAAATAATTTAAAGAATTACAAATATTGGATATAATAAAATCACATGAAATAAATAAACCAATTTATACAAACAAAAGCTAGCTATAACAATATAGGTTTATACAATACATAAACCATTTTAAGCCATATTAAACTTTCATTATAGAAAAGGCCTATCTGAAAAAAAGATTTTAGATATTTTTTAAAAACAATAAACATCAGAAACGCATCGGGGAAAACTGCAAACACAAAATGTGTACTGTGCCCTCAAACAAGTGTTTATGTTTTTATATGATGTGGTAAAATTTAAAAATGAAATATTAAATACATTTAGGATTAGAGCTTTATTAGTGAAAAGCTGTTGAGCGCTACAAAATATAGACTATATTTTATTACATGCTCTTATGTCCTAAATCAATTAACATTTTCCTTTACTTAAATATCACAGAATAATATGCAACAACTCTAAATAAAGGGGAATCACCTAATCTTAAGTGTCATATAGCCTAGGGAAAAAAATATGTTTCAGGTCTCTCCTAAACGTTTGATCTGAATGTTTGACAGCGTCTGTCTAAACGAGGATGTTATAAAATACATTTTCTTATTATTAAAGGAGTGATCCACTACGATCTCATATGTTAAACTTTAGTCGATGTGTAAAGTAGATGCGTGAACATAAACAACATCTCTGAATGTAAAAAGTTCTAAGTTCAATGCAAAGGGAGACTTTGTTTTTTACAGAGTTAGCTTAGCAAAGCCTACAATGAACTAATTTTGGGGACTACAAAAAAATACTTCCGCCCCCTGTGACATTACAAGTCTGTTTACTGCGCATCCCACACTGCACATGCAGGTAAGGGCCATTGTCAGAAGCACTGTAACGTTATAGCAGAGATAAAGCTAAAAATGCGTCTAAACACGGCTGTTTCCACAGAGCTTCGTCTGTTTCTGTATTTGAGCTTCCAAAAGACACGACACAAAGACAAAAGTGCCTTCAGTTCAATATTAATTATCTTCCAGAGAATTATAAAATACTCAGCAAGCATGATTTGACAAAACAGCTCCAGAATCTCTCCCAGTTCAGTGCTGGATTCAGCTACAATCTCCTCAAAGCAGAAGTTGTAAGCTACAAGTAAGTGTTTTTATTTGTTAAAATTGATCATGACATGTACAGTGTCTAGCGTTAACGGTATGCTGTAGCAATGATGTAAACAATGCGAAATGCTGTTTTTCAGGCAAACGATTTAGCTACAAATTCATATCTATCAGCCAAACTGCTGTAACACACACTCACTCCACCAGCACGTTTGTGTCTCTTATGTGTGTGCGCATAGGCAGAGCCGGCCCAAGGCATAAGCGAGCTAAGTGGCTGCTTAGGGCCCCGTGGCCACCAGGGGGCCCCCAAGAGTGCTTGAAATTATTGTGTGACTTTCGTTTTAGTTTGTTGAGTTGTGGATTAGTGGTGGGACAAAATATATGCCCATTTATAGTGTTATTTCTGACCGCGATACATACTCAGGCGCCAAGATATTTACCTAAATTTACAAAAGATCTGATTTAATTAATCAGTTTTCCACACTGACTGCAGCAGATAACCGCTTTAGCTACAGTACACCCAGCCGCCACCAGGTGGCGCTTCCCGTAATGGCAAGTCATCAGACATACACCAGCATAATGTAAACAATGACAGATGAGCCGTTGCAATGGTGAAAATCTCACGCATACAGACACTTTCTTCTGTCCAAGCTGGGCCAATGTATTTGTCTGTTTTATACATCCAGCTCCCCCGAATTTGCCACTAGTTTCTTTCTAACAGACGCGCTTTCACTTCGCTATATCGATCACGCGTGCCCGCGGCCAGTGCAACTTATGTGCTCAAACTTTTTAACTCCGCCAAAACATATAAAGATATCAATAGGACATTAACATATAAATTGAAGGGCCTTGTGTTTATTTGACTCTTACAGAACTTGTCAAAGTCTTGTAGATGGCATTTGGGGAAAAAAATATTAGGGGAATTAAAAAACTTAAATAGATGAGTAAATAACTAACTAATGTTCTCCACTGCTGAAAACATACGTGCTCAGAGAAGTCTGTGCTCATCTCTCAGAGCATTCTGATCAGTTGAAAAAATAGTGGGAATACATATTTTTTTTATTAAAAATAAACCAGGGCTAAGCATAAAAAGTTTCCATGTTTACATAAAATTAGTTGGTCAAGTTGTATTAAGTGTTTTAAGTTTACACAATGCAATAAATGACTATTTTGACAGTTTTTTCTTATATGCACGTTGCACTAAATTGAGATTCTGCTGCTGTGATAGAGATGTGCTCTCCTCAGTCATAAACTCCTCTCTTCACATCAGCATTTTTAAGCTTGTTTGACAGATGTGCACTTGTTTTACATTGTTGGAATTCTATAAATGCATGTTTATAAAAGAAATTCATCATACATTTTTGATGCATTTTCCCCCTTCATTTACCAAAATCGTGATATATTGTGGCTGGTTTTCTTGTGATCTATCAATATATCGCAGAATCATTGATATTGATTCATACAATTGACAGTTGGTAAATACACTGCAAAAATGATTTTCTTTCTTATATTTTTTTTTTGTGTGTGATTTTTAGTAAAATATCTAAAAATTCTTAAACCAAAAAACATTTTCTAGACAGATTTTTTGTCAAAATTATGTAAATTTTTCATTAAAAAAGCTCAATAATCTGCCAATTAAGGTAAATAAAAAAATATTGTTTCAGGTTTTAAATAAGATTATTTTACTTATCTCATTGGCAGATTAATTTGTTTTACAAAAAAAAATTCACTTAATTTAGAATTATTTCTGAAAACTGAACAATTTTTGTACATGTTTTGAGAAATTTGATTTATATGCGAGTATGTCTTGAAAATGCTTCCTGATTTAATTTGTAATTTTTGTAATTTGATTTTTATAATGTTTAAAGTTATTTGAACTACAAAACACAATATTTGTTAGATTTTTTTTCAGTGTTAACATTTATATCCAATTAAAAAAATTTATCTTTATTGTCCCTATATTTGACTGTTTGGCAGCATCTTGTGCCTGAATAATAATAAAAATCAGTATGTTATTGGCTTCTTCCAGCTGCTTTTGTTTCTGTCAGCCCATATTAATGTTTTGTGTCTAATTATTTAGATTTGGGCACGTAGTCATATTAAAAGTTGGATCAATAGGAAGTTGTTTCTGCAGAATAATATTTAGAATTGTTTTAAAACATATATTTTATGATGCAAGCAACACAGCTACTGCGAATAAAATCGATAATGTGTGTTTTAAATTTATAGTTTGCGAATTATCAAGGATTGACGATAATTTGTCATATTGTTTGCACCAAGGGGGCCCCAAATAAAATCCTGCTTAGGGCCCCTAACTGATTGTCTTCAGGCAGCTTTTCCATGTGTTTCACATCTTAGATAATGAAGTCGCAAAAGATATGTTTATGATTCATATTACTTACACCTGCATATTCCGGATACTCGTGAAATACATCATAACGCATAGAGTTTAAAAAAATACTGATTAGCTTACCTGACTAGTGGTCGCAGCAGAATAATAAATCAAGGCTCAACAGGTAGCATCTCACATCTTGTGCTTTAATCTTCTGTCACGATATATTACAGAAAATAAATAACTTAATCCGAGCATCAGAGAAAAGGAAAGTCCCGCGCACTTGCGCTTGCTAAAGAAAGTTCACACTTTCACACACACATAGACGCACACACAGACGCTGTTAAAGGAGCCGCACCCCATTTTCACTCCTTAGTTAAAGACACTTGTCAGATTTTATTTTAGAGAGCGGGCGCGAGGTTGACTGCATGTTTACACAGCAGAAAAGCGCATGCTTTTACGGGCGTGACGTGGAGCCGATCCGCCAATAGCAGCACATTATGACGATGACCAATCAGAGTCACTTAAGGGCGGGCCTTTTAGAGGAACTAGGAAATATGACAGCCGTTTTCTTGTTAGCTGAGTAGCTGTGTATAATCAAAGTATTATATATAAAAAAATTACGCGATTTCCTTCAAGTGAAACATAAGCACACATTGCTTTGCATCTTATAAACACAACCAAGCCTTAAAATTACATTCTGGACCATCCCTTTAACCGAGAATTTTTGTGGTGTTATATTATGGATGGTGCTCCACAATGCCAACAATTGGTTGGTGAGTATGAGAACACAGGCCTGTGCGTGTAGTAATGTAATGTAACGTGTTTGTTTTGGTTGTCTTCATTTGAATGATTTTGTGATGATGTGATGGTGTGCTTTATCTGCCTGATTCCCGCTGAAGTGGGCGGGTTGTGTGACGTTCGATTCGGGGGTCGCTCTGGGGGCGGGGTTTACATGACGCGCTGCAAGCTACTAGCCCGACAGTGGAAACGCGACATGATTTCGGCCTCAGCGCTGAAGTGGGCGGGTTGTGTGACGTTTGATTCGGGGGTCGCTTTGGGGGCGGGGATTACATGACGCCCTGCAAGCTACTAGCCCGACAGTGGAAACGCGACATGATTTCGGCCTCAGCGCTCAACCTCCCGGGCGATTGGCCCAGCCTGGCCCGATAAAAGCCCCGGCTCGCACTAGCCCGACAGTGGAAATGCGGCTAATGTGCGATTGTGCATAGATTGTAGTAATTTGTCCCGCACTGAGTTTAATCTTTTGTTTCCCCACACACACAGTTCCAACAGTCACATTCAAATTTACAGTCTTCAATAGATTAAGCATTGTTCTTGCCTTTCTTGTCGATATATTGAATGCTTTGCTCACCCTCTGAACCATGCTGAATGGCGAACCCTGTTTTTCCCATCTGCAAATTATCTCCTCAATGACATTGTAACCGATGATGGGATTTTCAGCTACTCCAGCATCACTCGCCACCAACATAGGCACTTGTAAAGTTTCTTCAAGGCCTGCATTAACCCTCAGTTGAAAGCTAACTTCCACCTAGCCATCAAAGGGGATTTCTGTGTGATTTGCAGCCAATCCAGTGAGTGTTCCTGGTCCCAGGGGCTCTTCAATTGGACTGACAATGGTGTATGGTAAGTATTGCTTTCTCTAGTCAGCGTTAATAATGCTAGCTTGGGCTCCTGTGTCCCATAAGGCTTCAACTGTGATGTCATTTAGCTGGCAATGGAATAGACACCTCTTTCCACCAATGTTTAAGAACCTGAGTGTGCACAGTGAATCACCAACCAAAAGTGTCTTGGTGAGTAACAATGTCATTATATTTACTGGTTTGCCCACTCTGTTCAATTCTAGGTGTCTGCCACACATCTGAGATAGCTTGGGATCCCATTGACGATACGGACTACTGGGGGGTCCAGTTCAGCAGCCTCTTATTTCCCTACATTAACCTGCGTTGTCGACAGCCCCGTGACAGATGTCCATCTTGCCCACAACATAACAGTGCCTGCATTCCTCACCCTTCTCAGCCTCTTGACATGAACGACAGCCTTTAAACCTCTTTTCCATCTGTATCGGGGTGACAGGAGGCTGAAACTGGTGTCTGGTTGCTTCCATTGTCTCTTTGAATACTTTAGTCATTTCCATGATGTCTGCTCTGAGGTCTTCAATTGCTTTAGTGTTGTTACTGTTGATATCTTTGCTATGTCCTTGTTTCTTCTTATCTTTACTAGGGACATTCTCTTTGGTCACTGTATCTCTCCTCTCACTTTGAGACTCTACTTCACTGCTAACATGTCGCTCAGTGCTACAAACATACTCTACCGCTTGAACTTCACTCAATTTAAAAGGCTTTGGTGTCACTACTTTCTTTAACTTGCTTGTCTCTCTAATTCAAGATTACCAGCTTCCCCGATTTTCTCAATTAGCACTTCATCCATCACTTTGGGATTACTGAGGTATGGTTTAACTTGAAACTTAACTGCATCAGTTTCCACAGACAAAAGAAATTTTCGTTGAATGAGATCAGGGCTAAACGGTTCGCCATCCTGCTCATCTCCAGATGCCCAGAGCAGTTTTTCTCTCAGTTCATTGGCTCGAAACAGGAAACTTTGAGCAGACTCTTTGGTATCCTGTGAGATGTTCATGACCCTGTGCAGCAGATGGTCTTTATTGTGGAAAATGTAAGGTTTTGTTTTATTTCAAGGAGTTCTCCGAGAGGAAGGCCAGGACTCACAGCTCTGATGACAGCTTTAATAATTTCAGCCTCACCATACCCTTTTCTCACTCCTGAATATATTTGGTTGTTGAGACTTGTGTGGGATAATTTTTCCTTCTGTCCAGTTTCCCCAATCTGTTCAAATACTCGAAATTCCTCAGAGTGACTTCAGGAACTGGATCATGTCATGTAGTTGGCACTTTAACATTTCTTTCATTATTTCCCCCTGAGAGTTAACTTTAAGTTGCTCCATCTGTTCCTCTAACACACAACGAGCATTTGCTTGTGTCTGTTGTAGTTCAGCATACTCTTGTCTTAGCTGTTCCCTCTTAGTAAGAGTAACTGGTGAAGCTTAGAGCTCAGTTGGTTTCTTCAAGGACTCTTTGACATCCAGAAGTACATTGAGGCTACTGCTCTTCTTCTAAACTTTCCTCAATTTCATCAAGTGTCCCCTCTGCCAGTCTGATTAGTGCCCGCCTTGTTTGGCCTGAAAAACCTTTGTGCTGGCTCACTACACTTGAGGTGGTAGCACACTTTTATCAGCTCAGACTTTCCTAGTGTCAAAAACTTGGAACTGACACAGTCTTGACGTTGTTCCATTTTTTTTTATCTTTGATGGGGAATAGCGAATGGATTGAGTCTAATTCAGTCTTCCTCTTTTTTTCTTTAACTAAAATGTCTTTCTTTGTTTGTAGGTTCGTCTTAAGGAGAAGCTGTCTCTCTCACATCATCCAATCAGCAGCATTCTCCTGGCTAGCTCGCCATTATTATGTTGTACACACGGAAGAGGTTTCTGGTGGCATCATAATAGTTTTTATTTCGGTCACACTGCACGATACGTAATATAATCAAACACAGAAACAATGAGATGCTGTGAGAAGTGTTTCAGTGCTGGCAGTAGGGTTGGACGATTTAGCAAAAAAAAGTTTGACCGATTCACGATTTATTTATTTATTTTTTTGTGTAACTTTTTTTTTATTGTGTAATTAGTCTCAAAGCATTACAACAACATGACTGAAAGTAACTTGAAAAACCATCTGGTTAAGGAACATTATATTTTTAATGGGCATGTAAAGAAAATGGTCAAGGTGTAAATAAATGTAAAACAAATTCACAAGTTAAATAGCGTTGCTGAAGATTTGAATAAGAAATATTTGTGTAAATATTGCAGTTGCAGGAATACAGAGGTATTTTTTGCAAGTTTTGCTGAGCCTAGTAAAGACTGGCTGTCAGCTCGGCTTTGACTTTGTCTTTTTCTGATTGAATGACAGGTTGTAATGCTGCTGCCTTTTCCTTAAAAAGATACAGTGGAAGAAAAGGACTGAACATGGAAACTGTAAAGCCTAATTTAACCCAATGTGTGAAGTTGTGGACGTATAGCAGGAGCAAATACAAGTACCAGATGTGTGTCTAATATAAAATAATATATTTAAACTATACCGATCATTTGATGCGCTTTGCTCCACTCTCTGTATTATGCTGCCTGATCTATCTGGTTTTCAACCAGGTCCGCTAAATGACATCATGGGGGCGGTACTTTCATTTTCACTGCTACAGTCCCTCACTTCTACTCGTGTTCAAATCAAAAGATTGGCACGGTTTTTCACATGGCAGGCTTTTACGTCCTTTATACATGTTGAGATCGAGTTTATCGACTTGATGAGGGAATGTCTTAAAATTCACACAGACGTGCAACAAGTCAAATCCTACATGTCTTCACGCTTTACCAGGCAGTCAAGCAGGTCGCACACCAGAAGCGCCCCGACACGGCGCGGACATGACAGTTTAAACTATCACACACCAAACGTGCACATTCGCATGATATTTAACATGAAACTAATCAGATGGCGCTCTGTGGGCCGGCTGAAATGAGAACTGCTTCGTGAATCGTGGCTGGGCGGCATCGGTGTGTGTATTGAAACCTGTTTAGAATTCTAAAATCCATGGCGTGGTGTTGTGCGTCGCGTGGCCGAGAGGCGCTTCTGGTGTGCTTCCTGCTTCATACAGAGAGTGAACCAAAGCGCATAGGTGCCATTATAATGTATTAAATATATATATATATTTTTAAAATTGCGATTTCTCGATTTGATTCAAAATTAAATCGTCTTAAAACGTAAATTCGAATTAATCGAAAAAATCTGAAAAATCGCCCAGCCCTAGCTGGCAGTGTGGCTTCTCCATGAATGCGTGAACAATGAACACAGAAACACTAATAAAAACACTCAAATATACAATAATCAATAAACAATGGCAATGAATAGACAATAACTCAATGCATTTCTCCACACAACAATATACATTACCAATATCAGATTAATAGTCATTAAACTCTGCATAACTGCATTACTGCATAAACAACAAACAGTAACTATTTTAAATTACTTTATTAATTACTAATTACTTAATAGTTTACTATTATTATTTAAATATTCTCTAACATTTCGATATATTATAACTGTATTTGATATATTATAACTGTTTCAAAAGGTAAACTCCCACTAAATAAACTGTCAATCTATATGCATATCGTATTTATCTGTATATTATATTTATATAATAACACGCGGCCCCTGTCACGGCGATCCTTATTTTTAGACCTTGGCAGCCTTCACTCGTGCGTGCGTGTGCCCGTGGCGACTAAGCCACATGTCTGCCGTAATTTCGCTGATGCGGTTATTTTATATATAAAAACATACATACACGACCCTCAAACACATTATTTACACTGTTAGGGTGCTTTCACACCTGCCTTATTTAGTTTTATTGAATTGCACTAGAGTTCGTTTTCCCTTTTGGTTCGGTTCATTTGGGCAGGTGAGAATGCAGCAATCGTACTCGAGTGTGCACCAAAAGCCTCTTCAAGCAGGTCTCGGTACGCTTATTTCGTCATCTTTTGGTGCGCGATCGAGTACGATTGCTGCATTCTCACCTGCTTTCAAATGAACCCTGGAGCGGTGCGTTTGTGGTGAGATATGATCCGTACTAAAACAGGTCCAACCGCAAAAAGTATTGCGCCTTTCGGACTAATTCAGCTGCCATAGGCCGATGCGCTGTGCATTATGGGATATGGAGGAAAAATATTTGTTGACAGCGCTTTACCAACAGAAAGAGAGACAGTGGGGAAAACACTACCTGATGGATCGTTGGTAATATTTCTGCAAGATGACCATGTCGCAGTTTAGCTAAATTAATTCACACCTCCCCCTGAAGTGACGAGCGATGCATTAAAACCCTGTTTTCCAGCAGCGGCCGCGCTTCAATCTCGAAATGTATAGTTTGTCTAAAGCAGGGATACAATCAGTCAGCGCAGTCGTCCCTTCATAGTAAAAAGCAAGATTTTGTGTCTGCTGGTTTTGTTTAACTGCGGGAGTTCATTGGCATTTTCCCGCACGTGAATTCTAACCAATCAATAAGCAGTTTAGAAAATATGTTCAACAACATCTGGCCAATAAGAGATGTGGATTTTGTCAGATGAGTGCATTTTGGTTTGTTTCAACTGGTTCGGACCAAAGCCAGCAGTGTGGTGTGAAAACGGCCCAAAGACGGCAGAAGATGCAACAATGTATCATTTATTACCCTTGGTGCGGACCAAATGAAGCGAATCACAGATGTGAAAGCACCCTTAAAAAAATACTAAACATAACATTCGATGCTACACCATATATCTTACCTGTAATATAACCAAACAAACACACACACACACAATGAGATGCTGTGAGAAGTGTTTCAGTGCTGGCAGTGTGGGTTCTTCATGAATGCGTGAAACTTACTAAACTAACTTACACTAATACTAAATAATGACTAATCAATGCAAACATAATAGCTATATAAAAAATAAAATGTAAATAATAAAATGATATAAATCTATACCTCTACATATGCTCATGTTTCACTTAAAGGAAATTATGCTATTTGCTCTTTGTTCATAAATATCACTTTGGCTGTTTCTCAATATGCGTTTTTCAGCGGTCTTGTGTCCTCGTGTTCTCGTGCAACGTCATCATCAGCTGCCTAAGTTCAGTTCCAATACTCAAGACCGCAAGTAAGGAAGATGTGTGAAACTTCCCTGATGTGATCTTGATATCGAGGACGCACTGATGCAGACTTGAGCACCGAACTCGCTCTGGAAGTCCCAGAAGTCATTGCGACTGGAGATGGGAAGCGCAGCATTTTATTTAGATTTATTATTAAAGTTCAGAGATATCATTTATTTACCGGACTTTCCCTAAATAAAACGGTAAAAGTAAACATTAACATGAACATCTTTATAAAGGAATAAACACATTAAGGGTGCTTGTTTGCTGAAATTCGTATTAAAATTTGTTTTATTTATATTGTGCAGAGTATATTTATAATGCTTTTATGCAAAGTATATATTTTGAAGAGGGGAAAAACAATAAACCGTTGTATGAGTGCTGTAATGTTTAAATAATTTCCATTTAAAACGCGTGAAGGTCACGTGACCATCAAGAAGAACGCAGCATCTCATTTCTCAAAGGACGTGTTCTCTGCCCTTGCGGTCTCCTGAGTTCGTTCTTCTGAGGACACCTGGCAAGACCGGTCTCCACAAGAACGCAAGTCCATTCTCTGCGTTCTTGGAATTGAGAAACAGCCTTTAATTATACACAGCTACTCAGCTAACATGAAAACGATATATTTCCAAGTTCCTCTGAAAGGCCCGCCCTCAAGTGACTCTGATTGGTTATGTGTCATAATGTGCTGCGATTCGCGGATCGGCTCCATGTCACGCCCATACAAGCACGCGCGTTTTTTGTAAACAGTCAGTCAACCTCATGCTTGCTCTTTAAAATAACATCTGACTAATGTCTGTAACGAGTGAAAATGGGGTGCAGCTCGTTTAAGAGAGTTTTCCATTGTGTGTGTGTGTGTTGTTGTGTGTGCGCGTGTGTATACTATGATGAAAGCGCAAGACATGAGACCGGTGTTTATTTTTGTTTTCTGATGCTTGGATTAGGTTATTTTCTGCAGTGATGCTGCTGACAGAGGAATTAAACACAAGATGTTGGATGTGACCTGTGAGCCTTGATTGATTTTTCTGCTGCACGAGTTAGGCGAGCTCTCCTGTATTTTTTAACTCAACGTGTTACACGTATAGTAATAATTCCGTATATTCGGAATATGCCTGAGTAAGTAACATGAATTGTTTACATATCTTTTGCGAGTTCATTATCGTAAATGTAAATTGCATAGAAAAGCTGCCTATAAAGAAACACTGCAGTCGCACACACAGAGAGAGGCTGCATGTACTGGTGACGTGTGTGTGTGTGTGTTTACAGCAGTTTGACTTATAAATATGAATTGTAGCTAAAATCGTTAGTGTTAGTTCTCAAGTTAGCGTAAGCTAAATCGAAAGTTCTGGTAGGCTAAGTCACAATACAGCCAAATAACTTTGTTAGCATTGGGCCTGGAAGGCCTGGAAGTATTTTCTTGTAGTCCCCAAAACTCGTTTATTGTAGGCTTTGCTAAGTTAACTCTGTAAAAGCCAAGTTCACCCTTTGCATTGAACTTTGAGCATATTACATTCGAGATGGTGTTTATGTTCACACAGCTACATTACACATCAACTAAAGTTTAAAATATAATATCGTAGTGGACCACCCCTTTAATTAAACTGAACTTCAACGCTGAAAAGACACTGTTTCAATTTACTATAATTTTATATGTGAAGCTGCTTTGACACATTCTACATTGTAAAAGTGCTATAGAAATAAAGATTAATTCAACTGAACTCCTGGGCGAGGATGCAATAAAATTAATGAACTCAGACTGAGAAACTAAACATGGTATCATACTGATCATTTTATCAAACAATGTTTATTTTCAACATGCACTTGCTGCATTTAAAAGTAGACATATTTTACTGACACATTTCTAAAAACAGAGCAAGAAAAGAAAGAATGCCACACTGTTTTTTATCCATATTTTGCAAACGCACACACTTTTGTTGTTATTGTAAGTGGACACAAAAAAGTAGACACCTAACAGATTTAATTGATGTATTGCTCTTATCTGCACAGTTTAAGTTCTTTTCAGAGTTATCAGATGAAGAGACCTCAAAACACTTAAATGCAGTCTTCGACCCCTGGGGGTTAATAATACAACAAAATTAAACTTAATTTTCTATTCCTCAAAAGTAGCAGTTTTGGACAAATGCAAGTTTGGAAGTTCATCAGTAATCAGACAGTGTATCAAATGCAAACTGACTCTTTATTGTTTAGGTAGTAATTACCTCATCATTTCACACTTCACTATGTACGGCCATCGTTCGGCATAATCACACCCTGAGGGGAAAGCTTAAGCAGCTCATCACACATTTTGAGTAATTGTGCAGGTGAATTGTAAGTAAACTCTACGAGGGTCCTTGGTTGCTCAAGGACCAGATGGCAGCCAAGCCTTCCAGTGATAATGTGTGTGTAACCACCTCATTAAGCCAGGAGGAGTGAGCCCCTTGGCCCTTCCCTGCCAACAGAGCACCACAGCTCAGTCAAGCCAAACATCCAGTTGCCCAGACAGCTCCCGATCAGGGGAGTCAGCCAGATGGGACAGATTCTAATTCATTACAGAGAAGCAAGAAGGAAAAAATAAAAATGCATGACCAGCATCAAGGAGGAGACCGCAGGGAGCCGGCAATGATATTAGAGGATAGGCAACTGTTTCCTCTAAGCAGCAGATTATGAAAACATTAAGCAACAATTACTGTAATGAGAATTACTGGGGTGGCAAAGGAAGCAGACAAGCTGTGTGCATCTGGATAATGCAGCTGGTTTTGGGGGTGAAGCACAGGAAGTCGATGCTTTTCATTTGTTTTCAACTTGTCAGTCTATGGCAGATGGAGTGCATGCCCTGGGTTGACAGTCAAATTGGCATTACTGTAAGCTGTTTGGTATGCAATATGCTTGATTTGTTATTTGTCAATACTCCCTGGGAGACCAGGGGCCTCATGTACGAAGACTTGCGTGGAAATCTTACTAAAACATTGCGTACGCACAAAGCTGTAAATGTGCGTACGCAGAAAAAATTTCAGATGTATGAAACACTGCGTACGCCGAATCTCACGCATATTCTTTTGTACATCTGAATGAACGTGAAACTGAGCGCAACATGCACGAGCGCAAAACCCCTCCCTGCCTCCTCCCCCGTATGAATATGCTAATGACTATGCTAATGGCAAAACCCAACGAAAAAGCAACGGCAAAATCAAACAAAAAGAGAAACTTTGAACAGAATGTGAATTGGAGGTGCTGCTTTCGGAGGTAGAACGGAGAAAAGCGGTGTTATTTGCAAGTTTGTTCTCCGGAATTAACAACAAAAGAAAAAAATAGAGTGGGAGAGTTTAGCTGATACGGTTAACACAGTTGGGTCTGAACATCGCACTGAGTGCATTTAAAAAAGACATAGTGTGGTTTATATCTTTAAACTGTTGCAGTACCTTTAGCAGTCTCAGTGGCGCACCTCATAAGAAGCATATGATCATGTACTGTCACGTTCGAGCACATACTCGGTTCGAATCCAGCGTCAGATGAATTCTTTCTTCTTTTTTTCCCGCTACATATCAGATTTTGCCCACTATTTATCACGAGAAAGACAAGTAGGAATCATTAATAAGTTTGTGCATCACATTTTATTTGCACATTTATTGAATGGAAATGTTTCTGATTCACGCATGCAAATTTATCTTCAGATAGTGTCTTTATAGCAATGTGCGTGCAGTAGATAGCTCAGATTACATTGGGAAAACAGGCGACCGCTGCAAATTGTGCTTTAATGTTTAGCTGGTCAACTGTATGGTATGGAAATCTTACATACCTACTATATGAACCCGTCTCATACAGCTGCCATTGCAAGGATCAGACACTTTGTAGAGAAGAATTTAACACAACTGCCTCTAGGAGTCGCCAATGGAAATAAAACAGACACGCACAAAAAATGTGCGTACGCCTGCCAGAAAGCTGCCGTGAAGGTGCGCACATTCCCACGTTCAGTTCATTGTTAGTAAATCCAAACGTGAGCGATTCTGAGCGTGAAACCTGGCGTACGCAAAGTTTTTGTGCGTACGCAGCGTTGATACATGAGGCCCCAGGTGTAGGTTAACAGGTGTAAACTGGATTTCTTCCAAGTTAACCAATTAGATCAAGCTGCTAGTGAAGCATTAGCATGCTGAATCTTATTTATGGTGGTCGCTATAGGTCAGCTTGAAGATGTACATTTACAGGAATTATGATTTGGGTTTTGCATATCAGCTGAAGTAAAACTTATGAGCCCAAACAACTGCTGCTTCAAAACATTCTTGTAAGTTTTAATTAATCTCTTTTTGACACATAACACAAGTTCAATTCAAATAATCTTTATTGCATAGCGCTTTTACAACGTAGATTGTGTCAAAGCAGCTTCACATAGAAGTTTGTAGTAAATTAAAACAGTGTAGTTCCGTTTTTAGTGTTTAAGTTCAGTTCAGTTTAGCTCAGTTCAGTGTGGTTTAATAATCACTACTGAGTCCAAACACTTAAGAGCAATCCATCGATGCATAGCTCTACAGTTCCTGAACTATGCAAGCCAGTGGCTACCGCTAAGTGATGCACTGAGTGTATGCTTTACTAAAAAGATAGGTTTTTAATCTAGTTTTGAATTAGAAGAGTGTGTCTGAGCCTCGGACATTATCATAAATAAGAAGGCTCGACCTTCTTTATTCGACTTTACTATTCTAGGTACTACCAGAAGCGCTGAGTTTTTGAGATCTTAAAGAGCGAGTTGGATTGTAGCGAGACAGAAGGTTGTTTAGATAAACAGGAGCTAGATTATTTAAAGCTTCATAGGTAAGAAGCAATTTTTTAAATTCAAAACGAAACTTAACAGGCAGCCGGTGTAAGAAGGTAAAAATTGGAGTGATACGATCATATTTTCTAGACTTAATAAGAACTTTGGCAGCTGCATTTTGTACTAGCTGAAGTTTGTTAATAGAGGATGCTGGACAGCCAGCGAACAGAGCATTACAGTAATCCAACCTATACAAAAGCATGGACTAGTTTTCCTGCATCTGAGATGGATTGCATACTTTTTAACTTTTTATTTCTCAGATGAAAGAAAGCATTTTTTTGACATGTGATGTATATATGTTTTTCAATAGTTAAATTGCTGTCTAAAATGACACCGAGATCTTTTATAGTAGAGCTAACGCTAAGTTCGTATTCCTCTAATTGTTGGTCAAGTTGTGAGATCTGCTGTAAACAGGATTTAGGCCCAATAAGTAATAATTATGTTTTGCTTAAGAGAAGGAAATTGTTGGTCATCCAGTCTTTAACATCTTTAATACACTCAGTTAGCTTAGACAGTTCAGACATCTCATCAGGTTTAGTTGAAATATATAATTGAGTATCCTCTGTATAGCGGTAAAAGCTGATCCCATGTCTTCTAATAATGTCTCCCAGGGGTAGCATGTATATTTTAAATAGCAAAGGGCTTATAACTGATCCATGAGGCACAACATACTTTACTGGCCTGACTGGTGAGGCCTGACCATTAATATTCACACACTGGTAACGATCAGCTAAGTATGACTTAAACCATTGTAGAGCCTGTCCCTGGACACCTGTAGAATTTAAGCGATTTATGAGGATATTGTGGTCAGTGGTGTCAAATGCAGCGCTAAGGTTGAGTAAACCTAATAGCGAGATGCACCCTTGGTCAGCAGCTAAGAGTAAATCTTTGGTTATTTTTCTCTAATGCGGTTTCTGTACTGTGATGATCACTGAAACCTGATTGAAAGGAGGATACTTGGGCAGAAACAACTTTTTCTAGTATTTTAAACAAGTTGAGGGCATACAGCTTGCACTCATTCCTGCACCTGTGATTAGATGGGAGAATTTTGTTATTGTGGATCTCTTTGGTTGTGTGTGTATTTCTTGATGTCATGCACAGGGTTTATGCAAACATTTGGTGCTGTAAAAAGGAAGCAACTACAAATAAACATAGAACGAGATGAACCATCCAGTATATTCTGCTATGTATAGTATAAGTTCTGCTATGTCTCAGACAAGAGTGTTTTTCTCAAAACCTGCTTGAGTAAATCAACCAGTGCATGGAAAGGATCGGTACTTCTCATCCTGGTATGGTAGTTGGTCCACCCTTCTTTCCCTACTGTGCAAAGTTTTAACTGTATTGACATCTTCTTCCCTGAGTCCTGTCCCTTCTGTGACTCAGGGAAGAATATGTTAATACAGTTAAAACAATGGTTTGTCCATGCTAAAGGTCCCAGATCATCAGTTAACTTTACATAAACGAAGAGGTCATGTCAAATCAATGTTATTGTAAAGGATGATAATTAAACTATATTAACAAAAATACCTGTAAGCAAAAGAAAGCAGGTGAAAAACATCATGAGCAATAATAAAAGGATGATCACACACACCCAATTAACGTTAGATGCATTAATGATCTGTGAAAAAATGGTTAAAGCTAAATTGACTAGCTGTTGCTTACAAAATGACATTTAAAAAAAAATTGTGCTCTTAAAAGCAGCATGGCTTTGGATGCACAAGCATAATTTTTTGTTCAGTCTTTCAAAGAGAACCGTTCACACCAGTTGCATTTCTAGGTATGAATGCTTCATGCAAGAAAATGGGAGCCCATTACCATGCATCACATCACCTGTAATTGCAACTTCTAAAGCCCTAATTAGTAAGTGAGGATAGCCTTGTCTCACTGTGCACGGGATCATCTTATCCAGTAGCTGCTTTCTTTTGCCAGTCAGTTTTGCTGCTCCTTGATTCTAAGATCACATTTTCACACATATTGACAAGTCAAACTAAAATTTTAATCTTTAGTGATGAGCCAGCATCAGCATTATTGTTAAAACCTGCTTTTAAGAAACCTACAGTTTGAAAATTATTTTCAACCAGGTAACATTACGGACTGGATTTTCGGGTCTGTCACATTTTTGGGTCCCTTTGAAACATTTAAGTTGCATTCAGTGCTTTTTGTATGTTATTAGAAAATTTACTTAATTTGTTTGCAATGAGAGAAAAGTCTCTGCATTTTAAAATGTGTTTTCCTTGTGAAAAACTGCAACACATTTGAGGATCTTATCTTAATTTGCTTGCATTTTTTTTTTGGAAGTATGTATTCTTAAATTGCTGCATATTAAGCTATCTCAGCCAACATAAAAAAGTAGCTAGTAGGAGTAGCTGTTTAACCAGCCACAGCTGAAATCCTGCTTTATCAAGTCCTGACTACTACTAATGTTTGTGAGAAGCACAGTTATTTTTGATAACTGATCAAAACTGACTGGAACAAGTCACGTGGGTACCTCGAGCAAGATGGCAGCTCTTTAGATAAGCTCTTATCCACTAATTATAGCATAGATTATGATAAAACAGTTGACTTTTTGTTGGAAAAAAATAATCTGAGACCGTTTATGACCCGAACTTGAACAACATAATTACGTTTTCGGCTACATTATGATGGCAACGACATCCAAATATTTCAAGGAACCAAACCGCTGGGCGACGAGACCAGACTTCACCCCCCACAGAGGTAAAGGCAGTTGCGAGCTCGCCTGGAAAACAGACCGACGCAAAAGTGAGTATGGAGAGACTGTTCGCCGAAGTTAGTAAAATGAGTAATAACCTTCAAGTAGTAGCAACGGACACGATTGCCATCAAAGAAACAATGACGGAAGTGGAGACAGAGTGGAGACAACAATGTCAGAGTGGAGGTGGCAGAGGGCCGAATCTCACAGCTCGAGGAGGTGACAGAAGGGCTGACGACTGACAAAGATGTTAAAGAAAAGATAAAGAGTTTGTGGGAGCATGTTCAAATGCTTGAAAACCACAGCAAGAGAAATAATGTAAGGCTTGTGGGGCTGAAAGAGAAATACGGGACGAATGGGACGTTAGAAGAGTGCGTGCAGAAGATCCTGAGTGAAGGGCTGGGGATCGAAATAGAAAGAGAGTACGAAATTGAGAGGGCTCACCGAATACAGGCCCCTATGCCAAGCGAGACCTAAAACAAGTATCTCGCTTACTAGACGGATGTTGCCTACCTAGGGACAATGTGGAACTTATAAGTCAACTGTAAGAGGAAATCTAAAACGAGTGGGAATCAGCTTGAAGGTGCTAGTGCAACATGCTTTCGGAGAGTAAATCCACCGGCTGCATGCGGAGTGCATCGCGGGCCAATACAAGTTTTTTTGTTGTTGTTGCATGTTATTTTTGCAACGCTTTTATTTTTTGTCATGGCTTAACGTTAGTGGCCAGAGACAGGTTAAAGCTCCCAGTTCATGTTTTATGGGAGCATTCTATGTTATTTAAGGACGTTCTTTTCCTTTTCTGTTTTTTTCCCCAAAGAAAAACAGGTTCGGTCATGACAAGTTTATTGTTAAAAATGCATTGTATTTGCTTGATATGCTCAAATGCACAGCAGTGGGTTACTTACAGTCTTACTTTTTCTGTTTCTCTAGTTACAAATAGCACACTATGGTGAGGAATCATATAATATGTATGTCCTGGGACATAAAGGGATGTGGGAGTCCTATTAAAAGAGGGAGAAGAGGCTCTAAAACTCAAATTTGGGTGGGTCGGGCATGTATCTCGTAGCTCATTTTCCAGCAAGCGGAATGGTGTTGCTATATTAGTCAACAAGAATTTTAATTTTATTCTTACTGGTGAGGTCAAAGATTAAGAGAGGAGAATGGTTTGTTTACAAGCAACCATAAATGGTACTGCAATAGTCTTATGTAACATATATGCTCCGACCATAGGTGATCCTAATTTTTTCTATCAATTAAATAGAACTTTAGGGGAAATGGATGGCCAAATTATACTAGCGGGGGATTTTAATCAAGTTTGGGATGCTTTTATTGATAAAAGTAAATTGAGAGATCAAACAAGTCCAAAAGACAGAGCAGCTATTCATATGATGAGCGAGGATAATAAACTAGTAGATATATGGCGTCTGGTGAATCCATGTGAGAGGGAATACACCTTCTATTCACACTGTCACAAATCCCATTCCAGAATTGATATGTTCCTGATTTCCAGCACTATGACAATATATGTTACACACTGCAAAATAAACTCACTTGCCTTAGCAGATCACGCAGCGGTGATGTTAGGTATTGATATTAACTGTGACAAAGAAAGAAAAGGTAGATAGAGATTAAACACCTCACTATTAGCTCATGAGAACTTTAGCTCATTGCTAAGAGAAGATCTACAAGCTTTTTTCAAAATTAATACTGGTAGCATGGATAAAAGATCAACTGAATGGGAAGCGTCAAAGGCATATGTTAGAGGAAAGATGATAGCATACGCATCTTAAAAGAAAAGGGAGGATGGGGATAAAATGCAGGAATTAAAAAGTAAAATTATAAATTATGAAAAAAAATTATCCCAATGTTTTTCAGATAAATTGTATCAAGACATTTGTAAACTTAAATTTGAACTCCAGGAGATTTATAATAAGAAGGTGGAATATGCATTATTCAGATTGGGTACTGCTTTTTATGAGGAAGGGGAAAAAGCAGGTAAACTGCTGTCAAGACAACTAAAACCAAAGAATACATGTAAACTAATAACAGCTATTAAGAAAGAAGACACAACAGTTACATCAACAAAAGAAATCAACAATGTATTGCAGAAGTTCTATAAAGATCTATATACTTCCGATATTAATCCTAAGCCAGAAGAATTATCTCGTTTTTTTCGCCAAACTCAAGATTCCTAAATTATCCCACTGAACCCTCAAATTATCGCCCAATAAGTCTGATTAACGTAGACTGCAAGATTCTCAGTAAAATCCTTGCTGTTCGCTTAGAAAAAGTACTATCCAACATCATAAACTCTGATAAGTAGGCTTCATGAGGAAGAGATCGTCAACAGACAACATGAGAAAGGAAAGCAATCCGATTGTTGCCCTCCCACTTGATGCAGAGAAAACGTTTGATCGCGTCCAGTGGGAATTCCTATTCACCTCTTTGTTAAATTTTGGATTTGGGCCCTGTTTCATTAAATGGGTTCAAACGTTATATAAACAACCTAAAGCATGTATTATTACAAACGGTACAATCTCTCCATTTTTTTGACCTCACCAGGGTGACACATCAGGGCTGCCCGCTCTCGCCACTGCTGTTTAACATTGCCCTAGAAACGTTGGCCATTGCTGTTAGAGCTAATTCAAATATTGTAGGTGTACAGGGAGGCGGCAAAGAACACAAATTGTTTTTATATGCAGACAATATCCTGGCCTTGGTAAACGATCCAGATAAATCTTTACCTCACTTGATGGAAATA
Organism: Danio rerio; assembly: GCF_052040795.2. Taxonomy (NCBI): domain Eukaryota; kingdom Metazoa; phylum Chordata; class Actinopteri; order Cypriniformes; family Danionidae; genus Danio; species Danio rerio. The sequence goes on along the minus strand of NC_141035.1, from coordinate 12,199,900 downwards.
GTTAAATCTTATTCTAAAGTATCTAGTTATAAAACTAACTGGACAAAGTCAGAAGCTACGCCTATATGCAGAATAAGTAATGCCACTATGGTAACCAAACTTGGCTTTAGATGGATCCCAAAAAGGATAAAATATTTGGGAATTAAAATAAATAGAGAGATAGAAGAAATTCCTATGATAAACTTGACACCTCTTTTACAAAACATTAAAAATAATTTCGATAAATGGAGTAAAATTCAGACAACTCATGGGGGAAGGTCAATATAATCAAGATGGTGGTCTCATCTCAGCTTAATTATATGTTAATTATGTTACCAATAACAATACCACAGTAAATTTTTAATCAGTATGAATTAATGATTAAACATTTCCTATGGAATGGGAAAAGGCCTAGGATGAAGTTGAATAAACTATGTGCACCACGGGATAAGGGAGGATTGGGATTACCAGACCCTCGGCTTTACCACATATCTTTTGAAATGGCCAAATTAGCTAAGCATTGGAACAATAATGCTAAATCAGACTGAGTCACCATTGAGAAAAACCTGTTATGGCCATATAGCCCTATTTAATACCTATCCCAGTGTCTAGACAAAACTACAAATCCTGTGATAAAACATGCAAGACAGGTGTGGGTGAAGATCCACAAAATGCATAAGTTATCACAATGCAAACAATCATATTCCTCTATCTGGCACAACTCTGCTATCTGTATTGGGAAGTCAGCTATATATTGGAAGAAATGGCATATGAATGGCTTGTGTATGGTGACAGACCTATTTGAACAAGGTGTATTTATGTCCTACAGCAATCTTTTGACAAAGTACAATTTAAAAGGAAAAGACAATTTTTGGAAATACCTTCAAATACGAAACTGTGTCTCCACAAAAATCCAACACACAGATGGAAACCATATCCTAGATTTTTTAACACTGCCTCATGTCCAACAAAAGGCCTCTGTTTTCTACAGGATGACCAATCACGTGCTCAGCAATGACTGCATACACTTAAAGACAATTTGGGAAAAGGACATCCATAATGCTATAGGGGATAAGGAATGGAAAAATATTTTGTCAAACACTGGTAAATACGTAAGAGAAGCGAGAGGACAATTTACTCTGTATAAAATTGTACACAGGTTTTACTTCACACCTGTCCGACTCAATAGAATGGGTTTGACAAATAATAATGTTTGTTGGAAATGTCAAAAAGAGAGAGGCACATTTATTCATTGTATTTGGGATTGTTCACTAGTTCAGCCTTTTTGGCACCAAACCCTAAACATTTTGAGTTAATGGCTTGGAACATTAATACCACTGTCACCAAGGTTATGCTTACTGGGAGATAGGGAACAGATGCCAAATACTACAAAAGGAGAATTCACATTTATCATGGTGGGGATCTCAGTGACAGCTAGAGTCATCTTAAAACACTGGAAAACTCCCAAAATTCCAGAGTTAAAAGAATGGGCCAATATAATGACTAAAACAGCCTCGAATGAACGTTTACTTTACAAATTACATAATAAGGACAAAGCAGGGGTCCCAGTATGAATCACAGTATGGGAAGACTTTTGGTCTTATGTGACAATATCTTGTAATACAATTTTAAAACTACTTACCAGGTTTTCCAAATAATATTGTACCTCTGTCCTAGTAGCCACTGTATTCATTCTGGCTTTACATTTAGTATGCCACAAGTGATAATTTGTAATATGTGTTTGTATTATTTTGTCATGAACCAGAAGAAAACAATAAAAAAACTGGAATAAAAAAAAAAAAAAACTGAATGGAACCATCTGCATTTCAACAAATTTAATGCAGACCTTCCAGCGAGTCAAAATCAAGAATTTAAACAGACCATTGAATAATTGTATTTACTGAATTACAAGTTTGATGGCAGCACGGTGGCTCAGTGGTTAGCACCATCACGCCAAAGCATAAAGTCGCTGGTTCGAGTTCCAGCTGTGTCAATTGGCATTTCTGTGTGGACTTTGCATGTTTTCCTTGTGTTTTTGTTGGTTTCCCGGTTCCCCCACAGTGTAAAGACATGCAGTACAGGTAAACCGGATTAACTAAATTGACAGTAGTGTATGATTGTGTGTGTGTGTGTGTGTGTGTGTGTGTGTGTGTGTGTGTGTGTGTGTGTGTGTGTGTGTGTGTGAATAAGTGTTTATGAGTGTTTCCTAGAACTGGGTTGTGGCTTGCATCTGCTGTGTAGAACATATGCCAGGGTAGTTGGCGATTCATTCCTTTGAGGCAACCCCTGATAAATCAGGGACTAAGCTGAATAAATAAAAAAATGAAAACATGTTTTAAAATACATATTATTACATCTGAAATGCATAACTAGACAAAACTAATTAGCTGATTTTTCAGAAAGATCTCCAAAATAGTCAATGGCTAAAATGTGAAAATTTATATTGAAATGTGTATTGAAAGAATAGTTATAAGTCTAGACAATAAGGACTTGTATTTATAGGTACTAGTATCAAATAAATTATTGCTTAAACATGTCAGGGTTCTGCCACTTTGGTCTTGTAAGTTCTTGTTTGGGTGGCAGAGTCCAGACACTAGCTCTGTCTACTCCAAGTGTGCCGCAAGCCTGCGTTTGAGTGAAGGTCTCGGCCGTTAGATCGCCCCCTGGGGGCTGGCTGCAGTACAAGTCATAAAGCCCGCCTCCTCCGTGTTAATGAAGGAGACTTGAGCCCAAATAAAAAAATTAATTACACTTGCAATAAAATGTCCCGAAAGATGGTTCTGGTCGATTAAGGCACTGATTATTGTGCTGAAATAGGTGCAGATCTTCATTTTTGTAAACAGTTTGTTTTTAGCAGTAATTTAATGCTGGGCGTGTCATCGTGATTGACAGTTGTGATTGACAGTTTCTCAAAGCGCGGCGTCTGAGCTTCGGCAGAAGACTGAAGTGTTATTACTCGATTTCTGTGATATTTTACTATGACAAAATGAGTTCAGCAGTAAACTACAGTTTCTGACATACATGATCTGGTGGAACACTGTTTATTCGCTAAGGTCAGAGCTTTTTTCGGGCTTTACTAGTTTGCTAATACACGCCTAGCCACCCAGATAGCAAAATACACTGGGGCCAGTTGTTGCCTGCCGGAGACTTACCCCTCAGACTGACTACCTCTGCTGGACCTACTACGGATGCCTGGACTCACTGCCCGATTCCAGGCTGAGTCAATTTGAGCCAGATGCGGCGGCCGAGCGAGCAGGCGCTGCCGTATGCGAGCCGGAATCAGGCCGCGACGCTGCGAGTAGGTTATATGCGCTGCTGCCCGGAGCTGGCGCGATTGAATCTTCATTATATAAAACCCTCACATTTGTTAACGTTATTACAACCATTTTTAGTTGATATAACAACAAACGCATGCTACTATGTGAACGCAAAGTGTATCACTGAGTTTAACATTTGAATAAAGATGCAAACAGCATTTATAGCAATTATTTAAATAAAGGACAAAATAAATAACAATAAACCTGTATCGATTGCACAAGTATTAAATAATAATACAATTGAATACATTTTGTAGTGCACAAGAATTAAGAAATACGAAAATGACAATAAAACTGCACAATAAAATAAACCCATTTAAGTACGGGGAAAATACAGGAGATCGTTAGCAGTAATTCTCTTTGTGTCTAAATAATAATCTCCACGTTGATCTCCTGTAAGGTTATTTGAACTTGCTTTACAGGACGTCTGCATTTTAAATTTTGGCATGTTATTAAGTAATCTACTGAATTTGCTGTTATAAATCATTATAAGGTTCTTGAAATCGAATCTTATATAACCTAATAGAGCTGTAAATGTTAGATATTATTTATTTACATCATTTACTGTTGGCGTTTTATTTGAACACTCCAGCTAACATTAAAATGAATGTAAATTCCTCGTTGCCAGATATAATGAAGGCATCGAATAAACCAAATTAAAACGGAGGCAAAAAAATTAAATAAATCAACAATTCAAGCGAAAATGAATAAACAATATACTAGTGATGTTGCAGCAGATAGACATTGTATTAATAGTGCAAAGTTTTTTTGCACAAATTGCAGGGTTGGGATGTGTAAATATCCTGTTGATATTTAGTAATCTTGCTGTATTTATCTTCTAAACGCACGATTGTTCCCGCATGGTAAATCGTTATGGTGTGTAGGCTATATTTTGGGTTCTGTTGATGGCTAATTAAAAATAAAAACCTTTCTAAAAATGTATGTGTTGTTTATATGTTATTGTTCATATTTTACAAGTGTTATTTCTACCCCTATGAAGATAACAAATACCAACAACAAATATAACAATAAGAGAATATATTATTTGTGCTGATATTCAGGCTAGAGTGTATAAAAGATCGTTTATTTATGCAGTCCACCATGTATTGCTTTTATTAAAGTTTAACAGCCTACATCACACCGTTTTTAAACCGTATATTATTGTGTTTTTTTTAATGTAAGTGCTTCTATTTACATCAGTGAGCGTTTGTTATAGTGCAGACACCGGCAGTCGAGTGAGAAGTTCGGGGGGCGTGGTTGATTTTACATAAAGCGTTTGGTTGGAAGCTCGACTCCGCTCATTTTCGCGGCTCCTCCTCTGGCTCCATCAGACAGTCCTTCTGCGCATGTCTGGCTCCAATTTCAGCAGTCTTTTGCGACAGTTTGTGCCCGTCAAGCAGGCGTTTTGCCCTCAAGGCGTTCAATGGGAAAAGGGGCTGTCGCGTCGTCCATATTTTTTACAGTCATTGGTCTACTCCTGTCCTGTTTTGCTTGGCTCGAGCACTTGTTTTCTCATTGTGTGTGTTTTTGTATGAGCGCCATTTGTGAACGCGCATGGACCGTGCATGCCCCCGCTTGATGCGGGTGCATGCAATGTTTACATGCACCGCGTGCTTGTGTTGTCATGAACACACAGTTAATGAGTTATCTCAATGGCTGCATGTTCTAGTCTTGTTTTATGTGAGCACATGTCTTGTGTTGTCTCTGTGTCATGTGCTATTTTGTCCACTGTCTAGTCCCACCCTCCTTGTTAACCCATTATTAGTTAATTATGTTAATCTGTTTGTGTATTAATTTTCTACAGCTTATAAACCCCTCATGTCTGCTGTCCTGTGTTTGTCATTTTGAAGGGGCGATGGTTTTGCTGGTGAGAAACCATCGCCCCTTTGTCATCCTCACCGATGATCTCCTCGAGGCAGTCCGGGGGCTTGAGCTCAGTAAGACCAACATCATCCTCATCTTTCTGGCTGGATTGGATGAGCCATTCGATTGGGAGGAGCTGGGTGTTAGCGGGACATGGACGTATTGAGAGGTGGTGGATTATTCTTGCCTAAGGAAGGAGAGGGAGATCCTGGAGAGGGAATGGACCACTCTCACCACCACCACCAGCATCATCTCAGAGCCTTGGCCAATCCTCAAGGTTTAACCCGCACCCAAAAGTGAAGGCTGAAGAAAAAGGCTTCTTCAGCGAGGGTTGCTCCAGCCCTAGAGCGCCGCTCCGTGTCGGCCCCAGCCCGGCTTCTTGCCCTGCCGGTACCACCCAGACGTCTGGCCCTGCCGGCTCCTGTCCAGTTTCTTGCCCTGCCGGCACCACCCAGCCCAGCTCTTTGCCCTGCCGGCCCCCCACAGGCCTCCAGCCTGTCACATGTCGTTGTTTGAGACCTTGTCCTGTCTGTCCAGCCCTGTTCCTTACCAGCCAGCCCAGTGAAGTTTGCTTGTGTGTTTTGTTAATGTTTTCCCCCTCCGGTAGTTTATTTTGAATTTTATTCTTATTATTCAATAAATTCCAATTTCTCTTAATTTGAGTCCTCGCTCCTTTTTCCCCATTTCCCCTCACCAATCCTGACAAAGTAAATCAAACTAAGAAAGAAAACAAATATACAAATAAGTCAAAATGCCTTTTTATTCAAAGTGTGGGTGTGTTATGAGTTTACAAAAGTCGCTTTTATTAGACTGATCAATGCTACATTGCATTGCTAAATTATCTTACCTTAGATTTTTTTTTTTACTTTACATTAATCTCCATGCATTTTAAAGCCTTGTCAGTTTAAACTTCTGATACATGCATTGCTATTTTTTCAAGCTCAAGCCAGCAGCTGTATCATACAAATTAAATGGGTTTGAAATAACTTGAGAGTGTGTAAATGATGCCATATTTTTATGTAAACTATTGCTTTGACTTATAACATTGCCTGCACTCACATCATGAATTCTCTGGATGGTGTGGTGTTCAGATAGGACTTCTAGATTTGCTGCTGAATTAATTTTATCCTCATGACATGCAAGCAGTAATTTACCATACTGGGTCCTGCCCTTAATGTGCCTATTAAATCATGGAGCGAGATTAGGACTGAAGCGGCCAACACAGCTCAACAAGATGTACAGTACTGCAAAGCAGTCTGACTTCTCGACCCAAGATGGATGAGCCTCAGTTTGGGTAGGATGGTGCAACTCCATTGGTTGGTTTGGGCTACTGTAAGCCATTAATCAGGCCGGCAGCAGAGGTCTGGTCTCAGGTGGTGTAATGATCCAAACAGCATGTGGCCAACCTCATCCCTGACACTGGGATTTGAGGGTCCACCCGTTTCAAACCCATGGTTTGCCATAAATCATTGCTCACCTAATTCTCAGACATTGGAATCGGCAAACACGTCATTGTGAACATTGTGTAAAGATAACATTTGATTCAAACAACAGGGCCCATATACATGAATTCCACACACAATAGAGATGGTAGTAGTAAAGAATAAGTACTTCAAAACCAAGTTGGTAAAAAACTCAACATGGTACCAGTTTTTCTTAAGTACCTATAGTACAGAGAAGCAGGTCGGGCCGGTTTCATGACTTAAGTAATAGCTGCGCAAAGTGAAAGGATAGCGATCAGCTGTGCTGCTGATGAGGCAGTTCTGAATCTACTTGTTGATAAGAAAAGATGTAAGCCACAATATGAATAATTGCTGACCAAATAGTGCTCTGTGGTGTTTTTCAGTTTAAATATAATTTTGATATGTTTTCCATGCATAAGAAGTCTTTAATGATTGACCCATAGGGAGTTGGTTACTATGAAATCGTCTGAAGGGTTAACAGCCATATTGTGAGCATGGTATAGAACAGTGTTACATCCTGTTATTGAATATAGGTGCGAGTTCTAAGAATGACAGGATGTATGAGCCATGTGTGTGCTAAGAGGAGACATTTGCCTTAAAAGGTTAACTCTTAAGAGAAGATGCACGGAAGACAACTGTGGTATAAAAGGATGTGTCTCTGAAGGAGAGTTTAGAGAACTGTACCTCTCCTGCGCAGTGTATTGCTTTTGGTTTCTTTCCTGCTTGAGCAAATAAAACTTATAATTTTTGACAGATTGACTCCGAACCCATTTTTGAACATGCACTGGACCCTTTGAAGTCCAACAATTTTGGTGACCCCGACGTGATGGGAAAAGGAGGAATTTTGCTGAACAGAGGGATGAACTGAATTCAACACAAAGGCGCGCCTAAAAAATAAGGTAAGCAGAAACCTTTTAAATAAATTCTGCGATTGAATACTTCAAATTAAGTGTTGAATTCAGCATAATCCTGATGTAAGTAAAATACAGAGAAACCAAAAGTAATATTTAACATTTTTGAAGAGTTATTGTGAGACGTCTGAGAGAGGATATCAGGGTAAATTGCTAGAATTTAAAGAGAAAGTCCTTGTCCCTGCAAGGCGAGAATGAACTAGGGTGAATTACTAGAATTCAGGTAAATCCTTGTCCCTACAAGGTATAAGGGCGAATTTTCGCGCAAGAGAATTCGGGGAAAATCCTCGTCCCTTAGGAGGTAAAAAATTAAAGGTGACCTTACTCTTGACGAAGGTAAGAAGCTTTTAATACCAGGGACAAAGACCGAAAGTCAGGTCTTTGTAAAAGTGGAAGTCCTCCTCCCTGTGGAGGCATTTTGGAAGCCACTCCTGTTTTGACGGAAACTGGAAACTTTCGAATACAAATTTTATTTTATGAGATTGTGATTATTCCTGAAAAATTTGGTTAAGGTATCAGGAAAAGATAGAGTAGGGAACAAAATAAAAAATAAATAAATAATAAAAAAAATAATAAAATAAAAATAAAAAATTCTGAAAAGACGTAGGGACAGCTTAGGTAGCCCCGGGCGTGGGTGACGCCATATACTGAGGGTCAGAGTAGGGAAAAGAGCTCAAAACATCTAACGCGCGAATACAGGAAAGACGTCGTGGAAGAAGAATACGAGAGGGAGTGTTAAAGGAAAAATAAATGAGAGAAAAGGTGAATATTGCAATTTGAGGAACATAAAGAAAATATGATATACTGTATATATATGAAATACTATAGAAAATATGAAATATACTGTAGAACAGGGACTAGAAGAAAAGGTTCTAGAGAACCAGGATTAGGACAGTGTAGGGAAAAGCACTGACCTGACGAGGTCATGTGTTGGTATGAATGAGGTAAATGGTAAAGAAGTGTGAGGATGAGTGACAACATAGCCTAAAAACAATGTTAATGTGAAGGTTAAAAGTATATGTGTAGTTGTGTCTTAAACAGGAACTAGCTGAGTCTCTCGGGTCCAAGAGAGGGAGGCAACCAGGAAGGAGACCACTGCAGAAGGAGGTGACACACTAACACATACACATATAGGAAAAGACCAAAAAGAAAATTTTCATTCATCACAAAGTAGTCTACAAGCTTTGTAATTGGTCGACAAAACTGGGGCTTTATTCACAGGCCCTGAAGGTGCAGTAGCCCATTGTGTTAGTGCAGACTGTGCATTTGGAGCAGGCATAGCAAAAAAATTTCAGAGAAAGATACAGGGTTGACAAAGTAAAAGCAGACAGACTTAGACAGACACGAAAAAAGGAAGTTAACTGCAGCCATGCCTTTTCATGAGGAAAAAACAGTTAGGCTGAATATAGTAAAAGAAAATATAAAAAATAAATATATATATTTGATCAAATACTAATAAATGTTCACATAATAATTAGAGATTTAGTATAAGTTACTAAATAAACAGATCTATTATAATTCAGGATAAAAAGACAAGTGAAATAAAAAATAATGGGAGATATATTTAATATAGTTATAAAAGTTGAAATGGACCTTGAAGCTATGTGAATAAATAAAATAAATAAGTATAATAATAAATAATAAAGAGAAATTAAAATACAACATAAAGACCAGATACTAAAGAAACATTAGAAGAGATACATTGGAAGAAAATGAAGAACTGAAATAAGAGATAGAAAATAAGCTGTTAAACAGCAAAGAGATAAAATTTAGGAGTCTTCGGCCGATGGAGAGGAAAATTAGAAAAGAACATTTGACTGGTTGAAAATGGTTAACTGAAGTGATACTGGCCAAATAAATAAGGAAGATAATAATATAATAAAAAAAAATAAGGAAAAATTAAAAGCTAAGAAAAAAAAGACTCCTAATTATGGTTTAATAGAAAGAAATGTCAAAAAGATTATAGTTTAAAATATGTCTAAAATATATATAAAGAAAGAGAGATATTAAACAGATGAGATAAAAACTAGAAAAAGCAATAACTATTTAACGAAGTAACCATTTGAGGAACTAAGACTTGATATTAGAGGATAAGATTGTGTTTAGGTGTAAAAAAATTATAATTAAAGAAGATAATAATAATAAAAGTTTGTTGTTATTCTATGATTACTAATGGAGAATTGAGACAATTTTAACAGGTAGCTAATACAAATGAATGTAAATCAGACACTCCTTTTGGCAAAGTAGCAACTGCGTGGGGCACAGTAATAAGGAGAAAATTTTCTGCACCACCTCGTGCTATACATAACATAAAGTCCACCCCTAAGGCAGATGAAACATCAGCAGCATATGTATTGAGATGTAAACTGGAGTGAGAAGCCCAGACTGGGACACATATTCATGCTAACCAATTTATGAAGGAGTGGTTGAGGATACTTCAAGCTGTGTTAAATGACTAAAATAATAATAATAATAAAATAAAAATACATAAATAATAACCCCTGACATACCAGGAAGTGCTTCGGCCACCTGGGAGAGACACTTGCTCCATCTCATCAATAGAGCTAAAGATAAAGCTGATGAGAGTTTTCTGAGATTGAGGAACTGAAAAACCAGTTAGTGAAATTACAAATGAACAAAGCCAGACAAGAAGTCAATGATCAAATGAGAAAGATAAAGGCAAACAATTGGTGCAGTCGCCTGACCCTGAACAATCTTACATGGCACCTGTGTACAAACAGCCATCAAACCAAACACCTAAATGCCAACCTCAATTTAGAAGACAGAATAGGGGAGGCATTAGGGTCAAGGGGGTCCCGGGGGCTTACAAAGAGTGTGGATTTGGAGAGGGTTGTTTCAGGTGTGGCCGCCTAAGTCAGCTACATCGCAACTGCCAGGCTAGTCAATGCTACACGTGCAATCAGCTGGGACACATTTCGACAAGATATCCCAACGGACAAAATCTGTATGCCGAGAGAGGGGGCGTGCAAGGAGGCAAAGGCTTTGTGGCACCACTTGCAGGGCAAGCTCCAAACCCTGGAGGACAGAACCCAGGGCAGGGTGGAACACTATCCACTCTGGGGAAGATGGGAGCATTTCTGAGGAGGCCCACAGGGAGACCCAAGTGAGGCTAAGGTGGAGCAACTGTTATCTATGAAGGGTCAACAAAGACTGTCTGGACTTTTTTGGTCAACACGGGTGTGACCTATTCAACATTGATTAACCCTGTCAATCAGGACTTGATTTAAAAAATAAAATAAAAAAAAACTGTGGAAGTAATGGGTTTCACTGAGGAATGTGAAAGACTGTCTTTAACTGAGCTAATACCAGTGTCTGTTGATGGACAACAACTGAAACATCACTTTCTGTTGTCAGACAGAGCCCACACGAACTTATGGGGCAGAGACCTGCTGATAAAGCTTGATGCATCATTCTATGGTGTGCTGATGGTGTTATGGTGAGATTTCCTACAGGGACGACTAAGAACTGTTCACTGGGTACACCTCACCTGCGAGGACAATGGTTGCTGTCATCGATGCGAGAGCCTGTAGGAGCTGACATTTATTGGGGCAAACTGTAGCCACAAACCATGCTGGGAGACGGCCTTCTCTGACTTTATGCTCAATGGAGACCTTGGGTAACTCTTATTGCACCATACATGCCTCCCACCAACCCACCGCACATGACTTTAATCTGTGACCAAAACTAAACTGAAAGAAAAAATTAATTAGAAGGGTGTGGTTGGCAGATTAACTAAACATATATGGGTCACAAGGTGGCATGGAAGAGAAAGAACGGATAATGAGGTGACGGCACCAATGCTAAACAGTTTACCAAGCCAATTATGGTCTACAGGACCAGCAGATGTGGGTTTTTGCTCCTCACTCTCAGACATAAATTAAAGTTTAATAATGGCCGATATGGCAGCCACAGTATCCTCACAAACCCTAAGCTAAAGCCGGCATTGCAGACACAATTAAAGAATTGTTGACTATAGTTTTGTTAGAGCCTTCGACCTCACACCTAAACACTCCAATTTTACCTGTAGAAAAACAAAATACAGGAAAATACAGAATGGCTCATGATTTAAGTTAATGTAGTAGTGAAAACCGCCACAATGCCAGTTCCAAATGAATACACTGCATTACCATCTTTACACCAAGAGAATAAGTGATTTTAATGTCTAGACTTAGCCAATGAATTTTTCTGTTTAACACTGGCACCAAATTTGAAGGATGTGTTTTCATTTACCTTTAGGGGGCAGCAATACAGGTACGCCAGAGTACCACAAGAATTAATATTGTCTCCAGGGTTGTTAAATCACGCCCTGCGAGGCCCGCTGAGTGATTGCCACTTGACAGAGGGGGTGTCACTATATATGATGGTGATATTTTACTAGCTGAAAAATAGTGGACACCTGATTGATTGGAAGTAAGCAGGTGTTATGACACTTATAGGGAACCAGATTTAACGAAAGTAAATTAAAATTATAGTTGAGTAGATGACACGCCACAATATTGGGACGAGTGGTGTCTGGGATAGGTGGAGTGATTAAGTGTTTAATGAATAACAATCTAGAAACAAATAGATGTTGTGGGAAAATTAGATTAGATAATGATAAACACTGGAATAACAAATATTTTAAATCAGTGGAGTGGGCACTGGGCCTGAAACATGATTTTAGAAATGGTGTAAAAAATAATAATTACAGGGAAATGTCAAGAGAATTAATAGAAATTTGAAAACAAAACTGGCAAAAATCTGTACACAGACCAAAAGGAAATAAAATAAAAATCATATTAAGGGATATTAGTTAATTATGGAACAAAACAATGAAATTAATGACTTTTGAATTGTTTAAAGGACTGCAGTTTCGGGGACCTGGTGCAGCTTTGATGTGCACTGAATCACTTATGTAGAGATTATATTATGACAAATTAACAACTTTATTCACAATTTTTTTTCTAAACAGGTTGCTGAAGGTGTGAGGCTGTCAGGGTTAACTTGACAGTCAACATAGGGGAGTAAAAGCGGCCTGGACCTAGCTCCAGGCCGAAAGGGGGAGATTAATTAACAGAGGACTAATTGGGGACAATTGACTAATTGGAGTGTGTAAGCATGTATTGGTGTAGGAGATGAACATGCTGCAACACCAATGCATGAGGCCAACTGTATATTAGATACAGGCCAACACAAAAAGGGAAATGAATGGGACAGGGTGTCAATAAATTGGACAGTGTTCTTCCAGATACTCCTGTTTCCCCCACAAATCCAAAAATTGGGTATGCTAAATTGGGCGTAGTGTATGTGTGTGATTGAGTGTGTATGGATGTTTCCCAGTGATAGGTTGCAGCTGGAAGGGCATCCGCTGTGTAAAAATATGCTGGATAAGTTGGCGATTAATTCCACTGGGGCGACCCCAGATTTAAAAAGGGACTAAGCCTTAAAGAAAATGAATGAATTAATTACACAAATTAGATTGAAAAAATTTTAGAAAAAATAAAATAATAACGGGTCTATAACCAGGGCCCTAGAAGGATTAAAATACTCTCAAAAGCGATGGCAGAACACTTTGGTATAGATAACCCCTTTGATGAATGGATGACCAGTGTGTTTGGAAAATATAAAACTATGATAACTTCAGTTTTGATCTCAATTGCTACCTTTGTAGCTATAATGGTGACATGTGGATGTTGTTGTGTCCCATGCATCAGGTCATTGTGTAACAGGGTGATAGTAACAGCAATTGAAAAGAAAGATGGGCTACCACCCCCTTACACAAAGCCATTAAGGCCTTAATATCTGCTGAGGAGGAGGAAGAGGAGGAAAGCCGTGTGTAAATGCCTCTCTACTAACTGTGCTTTTTCCGCAGATGCTGATTCATCATATATTTTGTGTTATAAGAAATGTTAAGTAGATATTTTGAGTCTAAAAGGAATCTATCGAAAAGTTTAGCTTAGATATTTTTTTTGTTGTTTTGTTTTGTGTTTTGTGTGATTGACTCAGCTGACTTGTTGTGGTCGCCCACATGTCAATTAGGGGACCGACTGGGTGTCTTTCCCCACAGGGGTTTTCGGCCCAGTCCTGTCTGAGCACACTGGTTTAAAAGGCATTTATAGGGATTTTTATTTCTGAATTTTATGAGTGTACAATGTAGACTAGGGTGAAATGTTGATCTACAATAGCAGTCTGATATGATGCCTAAGATGAATGTGGTGGCTGCCTATAAGTCAACTAGGGGGTCGCATGGGTGTCTTTCCTCAGAGGTTTTCGACCCAGGCTCATCTGGAAATATTTGCTGAAAAGAGTTTTTAAAAATTTTATTTAACATATAGAACTAATTGTGGTAGTTAAAAGATTTATTGAATACAATAGGGTGTGGCCTCTTTCAGAGGCCAAGAGAGGGATTTGTGGTGTTTTTCAGTTTAAATATAATTTTGATATGTTTTCCATGCATAAGAAGTCTTTAATGATTGACCTATAGGGAGTTGGTTACTATGAAATCGTCTGAAGGGTTAACAGCCATATTGTGAGCATGGTATAGAACAGTGTTACATCCTGTTATTGAATATAGGTGCGAGTTCTAAGAATGACAGGATGTATGAGCCATGTGTGTGCTAAGAGGAGACATTTGCCTTAAAAGGTTAACTCTTAAGAGAAGATGCACGGAAGACAACTGTGGTATAAAAGGATGTGTCTCTGAAGGAGAGTTTAGAGAACTGTACCTCTCCTGCGCAGTGTATTGCTTTTGGTTTCTTTCCTGCTTGAGCAAATAAAACTTATAATTTTTGACAGATTGACTCCGAACCCATTTTTGAACATGCACTGGACCCTTTGAAGTCCAACAGCTCCTGTTTTTAATCCCACACTGAAATGAGAAGCAGTAAAGCCCACAAACCACACGCTCAGAAATCACCCATACAAATATGTCAGATACAGAAATAGCCTAAGCTAAGTTTTTAAAGTAGCCTAATGTACATATTGTAAGCTCTTTAACGTGGCTATAGCAGCATAAAACATAGAACATTCTGATTCATTTAGTGGATCTCTTAGCTACATGAAAAAAGTAAGCTAGATGGAGAGTGCATTTTTGTGCTTTTTTTTTAAAAGTCATTCTTTGTTTTTATTGTGCCTGTATCTATATTCTTAAAATAAATGCCTTAACAAGTTTTATTTGTAGTATTTTGTTTTGGTCATTGACTGGATCTGTGGTAGAACTGAAACTTGCGATATTGTAAATATATTTTTAATTTAATTACATTGCACTGCTGAAATGCTCAGAGAGGCTGTTAAGTGCCTGTTAATACGAGCTCTGACCTAATGAGCTGATGCATTTATTTATTTTTTTTTATTTTTTTATTTTTGCAGATGCATGATAACATGAAGAAATGCCTTTATTTTATAATATATTTTTTAAATAATAATAATAATAATATGTTTATGCTAAAGAATGAGAGAATTAGTTTCACTTTAGATATTTTTCATTTGTCTTGGTTTGTCATATCTACAGTATGTTGTTTTCAACAAATGCTACTATAACTGTGCTCTTTAGTAACATATTTTTCTTATTTTATTCCTTTAACTAGGTCTATGATACAACACTTTCTGGATAATTAAATGTGATTGAGGCACTTTCTCTCTGTCTCTATAAAAATGATGTGTAGCTGACCTTAAAAAAAATAATAAAAATAATATAATTTGAAATGATCTTATTACATAATTGGGACTTGCCCACTTATAAAAAACACTTTTAATATTCCTGTATCTGCAACTTTGAATTGTTATGGTTTAATATTGCATTCAATATAATGTCATACTTGAAGGTATCTGTAAAAGTCACTTTGATTAAACCCAAAATTTTTCATTTAGAAATTGAAAAGTTTGAATTGTACCCTTGTCAAAAAGGTGTAATAATTAGAAATTCCTAACTTGATCCATATTCGAAATCTATCATCTATTTGGTTGGGAAAGAAATCAGTATCGTAGGCATGGTATTTGATATTTCTACTGGAGGAGTTTGAAATGGATACAATAATTTTGGCAAAAATGACCATTCGCACTGAATCTACTTGGGAGCTTAGACTGAGGGGAATAAGATTCCAGCATAATAAATCAGATTTAAAATTTTGTTCAGGGGACTATAATTTATACTGTATATCTTTGACTGATCTGCAGATAAATTCACTCCCAGATATTGAATTAATTCAGTATCCCATTTTAAGTTATATTTCTCTTTAATTTGTCTTGGTGGTTTATAGTTAAATGTTAAACTTAAGTTTTTGTAACATTAGGTTTAGCCTCATATCTTTCAAGAAAGTTAAATAGTATTGGAAGTGACTTACAAGGTTCACATCCCAGCCAGCAATGACATGTGGAGCCCAGATGAGGGCTTCATGAGCGTCAAATGTGGGCCCCATTATGGGCTTGTACCCGGGATTCACATTGGGGCCAGTTGTAGAAGCCCAAATGTACTAAAACTGGGACCTGTAAGGGTACTGCATGGGTCTTAACTGGGCAATTCATGCCAGACCCATTTGGGCCCCACCTGCCCAAAGGGGTTTAAAGTGGGTTTGCACTCGTTGATGCCCAGATGGGTTTTAAGTGGGATCTGTGAGGGTCTTATGTGGGTCTTAACCAGGCAATTCATGAAAGACCCATTTGGGCCCCACCTGCTGAAAGGGTTTAAAATGGGCTTGCACCCGGCATTCACATGGGGGCCAGCCATGGATGTCAAGATGGGTTTTAAGTGGGATCTATAAGAGTATTATGTGGGTCTTAACCAGGCAATACATGCCAGACCCATTTGGGGCCCACCAGTTTGAAGGGGCTTAAAGTGGGTTTGCACCCGAGAGCCACATAAGGGCCAGCCATGGATACCCAGATGGGTTTTAAATGGGATCTGTGAGGGTCTTATGTGGGTCTTAACCGGGCAATTCATGAAAGACCCATTTGGGCCCCACCTGCTTAAAGGGTTTAAAATGGGCTTGCACCCAGGATTCACATGGGGTGAGCCATGGATGTCAAGATGGGTTTTAAGTGGGATCTATAAGGGTCTTATGTGGGTCTTAACCAGGCAATACATGTCAGACCCATCTGAGGCCAACCAGAGTTTAAAGTGGGTTTGCACCCAGGATCCACATGGGGGTCAGCCATGGATGCCCAGATGGGTTTTAAGTGGGATCTGTAAGGGTCTTATGTGGGTCTTAACCGGGCAATTCATGAAAGACCCATTTGGGCCCACCTGCTTAAAGGGTTTAAAATGGGCTTGCACCCGGGATTCACATGGGGGCCAGCCATGGATGCCCAGATGGGTTTAAAGTGGAATCTGTAAGGGTCTTAACTGGGTAATTCATGTCAGACCCTTTTGGCCCCACCTGCCTAAAGGGGTTTTAAGTGGGCTTGCACCAGGATTCAACCGTGAATGCCCATATGGGCTTGAAGTGGGCTCTGTAAGCATCTTATGTTGGTCCTAAATGGGCAATTCATGAAAGGCCTATTTAAGCCCAACAATGCCAAATGGTTAAAGGAAAAATTCTAAGAAAATTTTAAAAGGAAGATAAAAACAAGACACTTGATGCATTAAACTGCAAGAAATATATTTAATTGAAGAAAAATTATCTTAATAAAAAAATGTCACAATATACAGGTAAACTAAAAAAAAATATATTTAAAAAAAAATCCCTGAAAAGAAAAACTCAAAAAATACAATACAAAACACTCATGATACTGTAGCGAGGCAGAGGGAAAACACAAACACAGTAGATGAAGTTACAAACAATGCCTCGGAGGGTGCTTTATTTACAAGTGGTTAAGGGGTGAATGAGTGCTCTTCTTAAAGGTGTGTGCTCAAGTGCTCCGGGGAGATGGTGAAGGCTGGTGAGAGGTACGATGTTGGATCGGTCACGAGCTGGATTCGGCTGTGGGAGAGACAGAGAGAGACAAGCGTTAGCGCAGGGAGTCATGTGAAATGAAGCTCAGTTTCCTCCTGTGTGGGGCTGGCTTATATCTCTCCCTGGCTGATGAGTTCCAGCTGTGAGCGATCCGGGGTTGATGAGTGATCCAGCTGGTGTGGATTTGTGCCCAGGGCGACGTGGTACTAGCCGACTCGCTACAATACATTGAACAACAAACATTTCACAAAATGTTCATACATGCATAAGTCCACAAATGTATACATGTAACCAGGAATGGGACACTGACAACAGAGGAGCGGATCCACATGCAGGTTTAGTAGAATGGTCAGGCAAGCAGTGGACAATACAGGGGCAAACAGATGTATAAGGGTAATCCAGAGTCGTAGTAAAAATAACAGGCAGATGGTCACAAGGCATGCAGAAAACAGAATTTAACAAATAAACAAGGCGAGGAACAAAAACACATAAAAACAAGTCAAAGGAATCAAAGGAAACAGATAACAAGACTCAGCAATGAGTGTCTCAAAGTGAGCTGTATATGTGTGTGTGTAATCAGTACTTGAGCAGCATCAGCTGTGTGTATGCAATCAGTCAGGATCTGGAACCGGTTGTGTGTGTGGAGCAGGACTTTTTCTTGTAGTCCACTCACCAGCAGATTTGTAGTCATGTGTGATATGCAGCTACTAGATTTCTGATGATCATGACAATAACACACACAAAAAAACAGAAATGTGCTCACATCTAGAAAATCTTGAAGCCAGGTGCACGATCATAAAACAAACATTAGTAGCAAAAGATTCAAAGTAATTCGGCACACTGCCACTTTAGCTCTCAAATTTATTATTATTTTTTTTTTTTTTAATGTCAATATCACAAAATCACAACGTTTCGACCAACACTGTCTTCATCAGGTAAAGCATTGCAAATGAAAGTCCTCCAGAAATAGTCAAACAGCTCTACACAGCACCTGCAGTCAATTATCACAATCAGCTAACAAGCCGGTAAACAGGAACATTTGCATACAATAATATACATCTAACAATATGAAAAACATACATACCATTACAAACAGACATTTAGAATACAAATTCAAATTCTCACTATAGACTTCCTCGGAGACATTATTCTATAGGCTAAATAGATATAGCGCATCACACCTGCACAAAATCACATCAATCAAACACAAGGCTATGTACATATTTAGTATTCAACAATTCATTCATTCATTTTCTTGTCAGCTTAGTCCCTTTATTAATCCGGGGTCGCCACAACAGAATGAACTGCCAACTAATCCAGCAAGTCTCTACGCAGCGGATGCCCTTCCAGCCGCAACATCTCTGGGAAAAGTATACAACAATATAGAATGCAAATACACTTACAAAAAGCATTTTAAATCAAAATCCAAATTCAAACCTCTCTGAGATAAAGTGTTTAGTGTGTAAATGTAAAATGCTTCCCTCTGTAATAAAAGTCTGTCAACATCGCCACCCCTTCTCGGCACCTTCACTTGTTCAATGCCAATATATCGCAACGTCGCAAGGTTATGTTTCAATGCATTAAAATGAACGGCGATAGGATTTCGTTGATCGTTTAATCGTATATTACTTCTGTGTTCAGCAATTCGTGTTTTTAAACACCGTCTTGTTTTACCTATATAGGCTAAACCACAAGGACATTCAATCATATAGATCACATTTTTTGTGTTGCATGAAATCACACCTTTATTCTTTAATTGCTTACCTGAATGGGGATGACTAAAAAACTGACATTTGGTTGTAAAATTACACTGTGCGCATTGACCACATCTATAGTTACCTTCAGGGACTGAGAAAGGATTATCCGACCGATCGGAACCTTGATCTGCTCTCACTATCATTTGTCGCACATTAGGAGCTCGTTTAAAAACAATTCGTGGAGGATCTTTACAACAGTGTCTCATAACAGGGACTGAATTTAATATATGACAATGTCTTCGTACTATATTTGCAAACTCATTACTTAATGTCGAAGATTGAATAATACAAGAAATCTGTGTGTTGGTAGGTTTTAGTGTTTTTCAAACCAAGGCTTCTTTTTGATCCATATTTTCGAAACGGGCCGCAGCTTCCTTAATCCATTTTGTAGAATAACCTCTATCATAAAAACGTTAACCTCTATCATAAAAACGTTGACGTTATCCTTACGTTGTTTTTCAAACGTTTCCGTATTAGTACAGATCCGTCTGATTCTTTTAAACTGACTAATTGGCAAGCTTTTCTTCAATTTAGTGGGATGGAAACTCAGACCATGTAAAAAGGTATTTTTATCAGTAGGCTTTCTATATAAATCTGTCACCAATTTACTCCCATCTTTTATTATAAGCAAGTCTAAAAAACTCACTTGTGAGGGGTTGAACTCAATAGTAAATTTAAGATGTTCACTACTGTGGTTTAAAAATTGCTGAAAAACAAGCAAATCATTTTCTGAGCCACACCAAATCATGAAAATATCATCAATATATCGCCGCCACAGAAGAATATTAGACAAATACGAATTAACCGTTGGATTAAACACATATTCATCTTCAAGAAAGCCCATATACAAATTCGCATAATTAGGAGCCATAGTGCCTCCCATTGCAGTACCTTTAATTTGTAGAAAATAGTCATCTTTGTACATGAAATAGTTTTTTGTAAGTACTAATTTAGTTAATTCTTTAAGACATTCGATAGTAGGTTTCTTATCACTTAAAAACTCGCGTAGAAAAAAATCAATTGCTTGTATACCGCCATCATGTGGAATGTTGGTATATAACGATTCCACATCTAAGGTCACCAGTAATGTTGGATTTTGCGGCAGTGAGACAGACTGTAATATTTTAATCATATCCTGTGAGTCCTGTACAAAAGAGGGAAGATTTTGAACAAACACTGAAATTTTCTCAATTAGAGAGCCCATACCAGCAATAATGGGTCTTCCAGGAGGTTTCGCCAAATTTTCATGTATTTTAGGTAGAATATGGGTATGGGCTGGTATGGGCTCTCTAATTGAGAAAATTTCAGTGTTTGTTGATTCATTTTTAAAACCTCATGTTCAAAATCTTTCCTCTACGAGCTCTCTCAATAACAAACACACACACACACACACACACACACACACACACACAAAAAGCTAAATAACAATAGCCATCAATGTACATGGTTTACACTCAGAAAATTACACAGAAATTATGCTTCCCCTTCGGATGGGGAACTCCAATGCTATCAGTGGATATTAATTATCATCCACTGAATGGGAGATTTTGTTTCAGAAAGCCAATTGTCTGAAAGAGTATATAACAAGCTAATGAAATGCCAATGAATTGGCAGCGTAAGCTTGCGCACCTGGAACTTATTGCCAATTATCTCCGCATATAAGCACAGGTGGAGCAAGCATACGCTATCCTTTTCACTTCAGAGACTTCACAGCCTTCTGAGAGAGTCGATGAGGGTTCCTCCTGCTTTCTACAGCAATTCGAGCAAACAAGAATTCTCCCGGTCCAGAGTGTGTACACGCGGCGGCAGACGGTCGAGCTGGGATTCTCCCTTGCCTGGCGTTCTTTGGGTCCGGTCCTCCAGAGCGGTGCGTATAAGTTGCTTATTTTCTACAAGAGCAACACAGTCGTGCAGCAAGTTCCTTTCAGGATGGCGATCCGACTGTGCGTTTCAGGATGCGGTGGTTTCCTGTCTCCGGATGATGGGCACGATCACTGCGTTGCATGTTTGGGGGTCCAACATGTTAATGCGGTGCTCGTGGGCAGTCTATGTCGTCATTGCGATGCCATGACTGTTGCGCAATTAAGATCGTGGCTAGCCCTTGCAAAGGGGCGAACCACCCTAGCTGTCCCCTGCTCTGCAGCAGGCACTCGGGCAGATCTGAGGGTTTAGCGAGAGATAATCCACCGCGGCTCGCGGACCTCCCGCTCCTCCAAACGCTCCATCCAAGCTTCGGGCGGGGGAAGCGATCTGTCTAACCAGATGGTAGCCCTTAGGCTCGATGACACCGGAGACCAGACGTCCCCCACTGCATCAGAGGGTGGGCTTTCATTCTCCGTTGATGATCCAAACCCGCTCGCCCCCTCCGGGCAGGTGAGTGCTGTCAAAACGGATCCTGAAATGGACATGTTAGCCATGCTTTCCCGGACTGCTTCGATGGGTGCTATCAGAGGGCGAAGCCTTTCGTCCCCTTCTTCCTAGAGGTGCACAGTAGGCTCGCGCAGTCTTGGAGTGCTCTTTTTTTCTGCCCGTGCTGCGTGTCCCTCCACCCTCACCACTCTTGACGGTGGAGCGGCCAGGGGGTATGTGGCGATTTCTTAGGTTGAGCATGCGATTGCGGTCAATCTTTGTCCGCCTTGTCTCCCATCCAAAGTCTGTAAGTTATCTGCCTCCCTCGGAGCTAGAGCTTACATGGCTGCGGGCCAGGCTGCTTCCGCCTTGCACGCGATGGCCACCTATCAGCGCTACCAAGCGCAGGCGCTGGCAGAGCTGTGCGAGGGTGGGTCCAACCCAGGCTTGTGAGCTTCGCACCGCATCCGACTATGCTCTTCGGATCACTAAGTCCGCTGCATGTGCGTTGGGGTCCAGGAGCGCCACCTCTGGCTAAACTTGGCTGGTATGCGCGAAGTCGACAAAGTCCGCTTTCTTAACTCCCCCATATCCAAAGCTGGCCTGTTCGGCGACACCGTCTGTGAATTCACCCAGTAATTCAAGGCGGTAAGAGAGCAGTCTGAGGCGATGGGTAACGTCACCTAATGGCGGGACCGTAAGCCCGATCCGCCTGACGTACCATCCTTATCTGCTGCACCTCGCCGAAGGCGCCCGTCTACTAGAGCTGCACCGCCCCCGCACACGCCTCTAGCGAAGTGAGCGCGTCGGGCACCTCGGAAGCAGGCAGCCCCCCCTGCCCAGAGCGCCGCTAAGTCCGGTAACGGACCGCGAAGCGTCCCTGGGACAGGTCATCTGGAGAAGAGGGAACTTGCTCTTTCCCCACTCAGCTGATGCTGAACTGTCTGAGAGAGCTTGACAGCAAAATAGTGGTCCCACTTAAACTATTTCAGAGGCTCCTAGGGCATATGGCATCCGCAGCCGCTTCATGCCACTCGGTTTACTCCATATGAGACCACTCCAGCACTGGCTTACGATCGCGTCCCCAGACGTGCATGGCACGCAAGCGCACACCGAGTCACTGTTACTGCACTGTTGCCGCGCCCTCAGCCCTTGGAACTACCCCTCGTTCATACAGGCCGGAGTGCTTCTAGGACAGGCGTCCAGTCATGTTGTTTCAACAGATGCTTCCAGCACGGGCTGGGGGGCTGTGTGTTGCGGGCATGCAGCTGCGGGCCTGTGGAAAGGAACCCAGTTGCATTGGCATATTGCCTGGAGCTGTTGGCAGTGTTCCTCCCTCTCCACCGTTTTTTTCCGGTGCTGGAGCAGCAACACGTGCTGGTCAGGACGGACAGCGCGGCGGCGGTGGCGTATTTCAACCACATGGGGGGGTATTCGCTCTCAGCACATGTCTCAGCTTGCCCGCCGTCTGCTCCCCTGGAGTCATCCGCGGCTGAAATCGCTGCGCGCCATTCACATTTCAGGCAAGCTCAACCGTGCAGCCGATGCGCTCTCATGGCAGCTTTTACGTCCTGGAGAATGGAGACTCCACCCCGAGTCTGTTCAGCTGATATGGGCGCGATTCGGTGAAGCCCAGATCGTTCTGTTTGCTTCCCCCGAGAACGCTTGTTGCCAGTTGATCTTTTCCCTGACCGAGGGCTCTCTCGGCACAGATGCACTGGCTCACAGCTGGCCTCGGGGCATGCGCAAATACACTTTTCCCCCAGTGAGCCTGCTCGCGCAGTTACTGTGCAAGGTCAGGGAGGACGAGGAACAGGTTGCTGGTTGCGCCCCTCTGGCCCAACCGGACCTAGATGTCAGAGCTTTCCCTCCTCGCAAAGGCCCTCTCCTGGTAGATCCCATTGAGAGAGTCCTTACTCTCTCAGGGACAGGCACCATCTGGCACCTTCGCCCCGATCTTTGGAACCTCCACGGGTGGTCCTTAGATGCAAGGAAGACTTAGGTAACCTACCGATTGTGGTAGTTAATACCTTCACTCGGGCTAGAGCCCCCTCCTCGAGCACGCCTACGCCCTGAAAAGGAGTCTATTCAATGATTGGTGCGTCTCTCGCTGAGAAGACCCCCGAAATTTGCCAGATCAGCATTGTGCTTTCTTACGCCAAGAGAAGCTGGAGAGCAGGCTGTCACCCTCCAAACTCAAGGTTACGGGGCTGCCATCTCCGCTCTCATGATGCGGTGGCTGGCAGCGCCGTGGGAACGCATAACCTCATCATCCGGTTCTTCAGAGGTGCTAGGCGAATTAATCCACCCAGCCCCCCTCTCATGCCCTCTTAGGATCTCGCCCTCGTTTTCACGAACATGCGTCAGATCCCTTTGATCCTCGACTCAGTATGCTTAAGATTTCTGTCCCTGAAGACAGCTCTGCTGTTCGCGTTGATATCGATTAGAGGGTCGGGGACCTGGAGGCATTTTTCGGTCAGTGACTCGTGCCTGTAATTCGGGCTGGCTTACTCTCACGTTCCTGAGACCCCGCCCTGGATATGTGCCCAAGGTTCCTACCACTACGTTTAATACCAGGTAGTGAGCCTGCAAGCGCTGCCCCCGGAGGAGGCAGATCCCAGCCCTTTCCTTACTTTGTCCAGTTCGAGCTTTGCGTATTTATCTGGACCACACTCAGAGCTTAGATCATCTGAGCAGCTCTTCGTCTGTTCTGGCGGTTGGCAGCAGGGAAGTGCTGTATCGAAATAGAGTTGGCCCACTGGATAGTGCATGCCATCCCTCTCGCTTATCAACCGCAAGGCGAGCCGTGTCCACCGACAGTGCGGAGCTTCGCATCCTCTTGGGCGCGTGCATGCAGCACCTCTCTAACAGACATCTGTAGAGCTGTGGGCTGGGCGACACCTAATATATTTGCAAGTTACAATTTGCGAGTGGAGCTGGTTTCCTCAAGGGTATTAGGTAACCCTTGGTGATTGAGGAAACAACTCGGTAAAGGTGTTGAAACACGCCTGCTGTGCCATTCTCCCTAACACGGAGATACGTGTGCCTTTTATCTGTCAGTAGAGTTTCCCGTCAGGTGAGCACTGGAGATTCCTCCGAGGCCCCCAGCACTGACTCAGCGGAGAAGTCACTTGCTGGCTCACTACGTTGTAGTCAGCCCGCGTTTTGGGTATAGGTGCCCGCTATGCGTGATCCCCACTAGGCGATCCCATATGCTTATTCAGCCACGGTGCAGTTCCCGCTCACAGGCGGACTCGTGTCTTCCCTCTCCGCTAACCATCTTAGCCCCTTCAGGGCTAGTCCATATGTATTTTTTGCCATCATTCTCCCCCATTGCGTAGCAGATGGCCTCCGCAGCATCCTCCCTATCGGGTCTGCACGCTCCCCAACGTACTGTCGTATTATTCCTAGAGTTATCTAGACGCTTGCGACATCCCAAAAAATATATCTAAATCTGTAAAACTTCTGTTGAAGTGGGATAAGTAAGGGCCAGGGACCACGTTGGAGGACCGCGCCTCTCTTGATGCAGGAGTGCTCACGCTTGCTTAGCTATCCTCTCATCGGAGGTGTAGGTAAGGTGCAGTCATTATGGCGTTTTCCATACTTTCTCCCTATCAGTGGATTATAATTAAAACCCACTAATAGCATTGGAGTTCCCCATCTGAAGAGGAACGTTCTGGTTACTAAAGTAACCCTCGTTCCCCGAGGGGAACGGAAATCCTATTTAGCATCGCCATAATGACTGTTCCTTAGCTGTTAGTTCAGTCTCTTCAGCTTAAAAGGATAGCGTGTGCTTGCTCCACCTGTGCTTAAATGCGGAGATAATTGGCAATAAGTTCCAGGTGCGCAAGCTTACGCAGCCAATTCATTGGCATTTCAGACTCTTTCAGACAATTGGCTTTCTTGCACACACAGAACCAGCGGAGATTTCTGGTGGCACCATAATATTGTTTTTATTGTTGTCACACTGCACAATCTGTAATATGAACAAACACAGACAATGAGAAGATACTGTGAAGTGTTTCAGTGCTGACTGTTTTATGAATGCGTGAAACCTAATCGCCCCTTAGCGTCACTCGCCAGGACATACAGGTAGAAATCATGGCCATCAACACATTATAACTAACCTGAACTTATAGGAACACTAATACTAAATGATGACTAATCAATGCATAACAACTATAAAAAAATAAAATGAAACAGGACTGTCATAACTCTATACCTCTACACATATCCCAGGAAGGCAGAGGAAGGCCAGGAAACACAGTACCCTGGCCAGCAGCAGCAACCCCAGGGCACATGTCCCCTACCACCACACCACAGAGATGGAGATGCTTCCACCCAGATAATGGAAGACAATGCCACCCGCCAGAGCCCCCTACAGCTGCGGAGGGCAGGCCGAGAATGGCAACCGCCGACCCTGCCATGCAGCCAGCCGCCTGGGACAGGCAGAGACAGAATCCATGGCTGGCCCCTATGTGGATCCTGGGTGCAAGCTCATTTGAAACCCTTTAAGCAGGTGGGGCCCAAATGGGTCTTTCATGAATTGCCCGGTTAAGACCCACATAAGACTCTCACAGATCCTACTTAAAACCCATCTGGGCATCCACGGCTGGCCCAAATGTAGGTGCGGCCCAAATGGGTTTGGCATGAATTGCCAAGTTAGGACCCATGCAGTACCCTTACAGGTCCCACTTTTAGTACATCTGGGCTTCCACGGCTGGCCCCAATGCGAATCCCGGGTACAAGCCCATAATGGGGCCCACATTTGTAGCCCATGCAGCCCTCATCTGGGCCCCACATGTCATTGCTGGCTGGGCAGCAATGCCACTTTGCCCATAAATATGCCATGTAGGACCCATATATGCATTCCCAGTTCAAACCTAATGCCACTTGACCCATAAATATGCCATTAAAGACCCATACATATGTTCCCAGATAAAACCCATGCCCACTTGGCCCATAAATATGCCATGCAGGACGCATATATGCATTCCCAGTTCAAGCCCATGCCCACTTGGCCCATAAATATGCCATGCAGGACCCATATATGCATTCCCAGTTCAAAGCCATGATCACTTGGCCCATACATTTGTCATGCAGGACCCATACATGTGTTCCTAGATCAAACCCATGCCCACTTGGCTCAACACATCACTGTGGTTAGCATGTACTGCAGTTAGCATGTACCCACCGATTAGCACCTATATTAATGTAACCGGGGTAATATTCATTTGAAATTTAATTAATTTCCCCAGTAATACAACCATATTTAGTTTTGTTTGTTTTTAAGCACTGCCCCTTTAAGAGTTGACGCACACACAAACACGGAAAAAAAGGTGCACATCAGATACAGAGAGCGCAGTGAGAAGCAGTTACAGACAGGGAGAGAGAAAGTGGATACAACTGTTAAAGAGAGAAAGTTTGCAGTTTTTTGTTAACTTGGGAGCAGGTAGCAGATGCAGGTGGTGTGAGTTTGTTTTTCTGCTGGCTTAATTTGCTGCTATGCCGATCATTGTTCCTGCATGTGCGAAATCTCGTTGAGGAAGGAGAATTCAGAGCACGCTAGTGGAGATTGAGCGTGAGTTAACTTAATAAATGTTTTAAGAGTTTGATAATGTTCCAAAATGTTTGATGATGCTGTTTATTCTCTATATAAGCTGTACATACAGTAATTGTTATTCCTAATGCTGTAAAAGTTTTGTTCTCAGTGTAAAATGTAAACTTATGTGTGGGTCCTGAACACATTAATTTATGTAAAAAATGCCTTTTCATGTGAATTATCATATGTGTAATGTGTTGTATGTAGTGGAATGTGCTGATTGCTCATTTATTCAGTTTTTTTTTTGTTTGCTTTATTAGGCACAAATAAGCCACTGCAGTTGTTTTGCACATATTAAATAGTTTATTAACGTGGTTTTGAACTATTTTAAGTCACATGGGTATTTTGAATTGGATGTTTTGAATACTGTCAAAGAATTTATTCTTATAGTAATATATACATTTATTTTTCCTGTTGCTGCCTTATTTTTATTTTGCCATAAAGCCAACTTTGTTTATTGATTGGACCTGTTTTAAAGCTTGCTGCTTATTTCCCAAACAAAGTATGTTAATGCTGTGTCTCCTTAAGGCTCAGTCCAGAATAAAAGAATACATTTTTCTTATAGATGTTTTGGCTGTATTTCCCTGATAAAAGTAGGCTGTTATTGGCCACATTAACAAAACAATACAATATTGTGATAAGTGTATATATATCAATTAGTGACAGAATAAAAATAATTGTTTTTGGTCAATTTTGACTGCTGTTTGGGGGATTATTTTATAAGGCCAAACTCTTTCTACTTTGCTGTAGGCCTATACTGAAAGGCTGAATACGTTAAAGCCTACCCAATCACTGTGGCCTGACGGATGAACAAATACAATTAAAAGCTTATGAATAAATAGGATATATTGTAAGATACTGCATGATCCAAATATAGTATTATTTGATCCATTTTTTAAAAAGTTTTCATTACATTTTGGGCATGAAATCCACGCTGAATCCACGGCATCTGATGGGATCAGTTTAATCCAGTTTTTTTGGATCAAAAAGATCCAAATCCTACAAAAAAAGCTCTGAAAAACCCAAAGGTTTGATCTCAATCAAAATCAAGATTGGATTACGTGATCTAATCTGATTATGTAATCAGTTTTTTCTTTTGAAAAACCCATTTTCAAGATTTTATCTAATCCCTTATCTAAATCCTAGTGGATTACTTTTGAAAAACCGGGCCCAGGATCTTGGCATGTATTTTCTCATGCTGTACCCAGGGGTCATAGTAGCCCAGTGCCAGAGTGAAAAACACTGGGCTGTGCCAGATCCTGAGTGTGCTACTGCAATAAAAAATAAGCCAACAACTTTAGCTGGCTAATGATGCTAGCAGGCTAAAGCTAGAACCTGAATTGGATGATCAAGAAACAAGAGGTTTTTAGTATTTATTTGAAAATAGAACGTAAAAAATAAAAAAAAAGGAAATTACTTAATTTGTGTTTATATATATATATAAATATATATATATATATATATATATATATATATATATATATATATATATATATATATATATATCTTGACCAAATTACCAACTTTTGTTTGTTTTATAATAAAAATATAAATATAATTTCCTGCTGTTGGATACCATTTAAACAATTTGGTAACCATCATTCTGTTAAATATATATAATTTTCTGCAAATAAACGAAATTGACAAAGGTTTGAAACAACATGATGGTCACTGAAATAAAGATTTTTGTTTCTTTTGACAAATTTTTCATTCTCAAAATTAACTCAACCATACAGTTATACAATTAGGGATGTGCACAGATGCACGAGTAACGATATATCGATACTTAGTAGCTTCTAATTTGGTGTTGATATTTTTTAAAAGTATCAATAATTAAATTATATTTTAATAATGTCTGCATATCTAAATGTTTTAGCGCTGTGACGCTTTGTATACAAGACGTTACACCAATCAATCTGTGGCGGAACGTCATGTGAGTGATCATGTGCCTTTCAAATAACTTACGTTCTAAACACAAGCAAGTCACACACTTGTGCAATTTGAGACGATGGCAGAGAGGTAACGCAGCGTGGTGTTGTGCTCATTAGCTGAAAAAGTGTTGCACGAGCAATATTTGTGATAAAGTCGTACACAGCAACAATACAAGCAGCCTTTATGAACACATACAGACAACACACACTGAAACTCAGGGGTGGGAGTAACGAATTACAACTACTCACGTTACTGTAAGTACATTTTTGGGGTATTTGTACTTTCATGAGTAGAATTTTAAGCCTGTAATTTTACTTGTACTTAAGTACAAGTTAAGCTGAGTAATCTACTTCGTTACTTTTAAAATCACAATTTGTTACAGAGTACTGTAAATAAATTAATATTTCAACCATGCACTGCTCAGCATTTCAGTAGCCAATAAAAAGCTCATCTTAACGAACCAATGAAAAGCCTGGTACATTATTTGAACCAAAAAACAAGTTCAGGCTAGTGTAGCTTTACGTTAGCTGACCGTCAGCATCATACAGTCACAAAGTTATCAATTGACATAGTAAGAAATAACAAAGGATGAATGCCCATGGCCACACCCGGAGGAGCTGTTCACCTACAGGTACAAAGGGAAGAAAGGGGACTGAAAGCTGTGCTGATGCAGTGTGAATATCTATGTTATCATCTAAAAATGCTAATTAAATGTATGCCCAAAACTGGAATATCGCATAAAAGACTATGCAAATAAAGTAGCGTTTCCGTCCAACAAGTCAAAGAGAACAAAATCGCCACCTTCTGATTAACTGGCAACAAATATCAAAAGTAAATGCAGAATTTGCATCGGTAGGAGCAGCTACGGGAATATTATCTTCATTTAATAAATGACTTGCGCCTCAGAAGGCAATCCTGACCCGCAGTGAACATGCGTTGGCATTTGAAGGTGCAAGACACTCTTGACAATTCTGCAGGTCATTATTAATATAATAACATAATACTGAAATGGTTGAGGCGGTTTAGAATGACCAAAACAACACTTTAGATGTTTTACAATGTGCTTAGCCTGCTGGTTTGTCTATTCACACAAATTTTCAAAATATATGCGCATTGTAGCGTTTCCATCAACCGTTTGTTTGTGCATATCCAAAAAGCGCAAAAAAAAGGGGGATGAAACTTGCCCTCTGCTGTACCATCCGGCTTACACAGGGATTCTGTAGGGTCATAAAACTCTAAAATATAAACATCTAAATTTTAAGCCTTAAAAAAAGTCTTAAATTCGCTTTTCTTAATTCACTTTTCTTTTTTTCTTAAATATGTTTGCACTGGTCTTATATTTTTGATGTCCATGTAATGCTACTCTGAATGCTCATTTAAATAATTTTTTGTTGTTGCATGGTTTTGTGGTGGTGTAGTTCTTTATTTCACTAGTCCTAATGTAATTTTCGGTAATTAAACTACAAATAAGACCAGCATGCAATAGCTCAGTGCGTGCATGGAATGTGACGTCATCGTCGTGTTTGCGGAGGTTCACTTTGGATGCGCGCAACATGATTTCGGGCGTTTGATTTAAGTGAAAATTGAAACATTGAAGAGATTTTGTCTAAAACAGTACGACTGTACAGACATCTTAAGGATCCGACCAATCGTGATCACCATAGAGATAACCAGATGACCAATAATTCTTGGCTAGAAATTGGAAAAGAAAGGAAGTATTTTGTTAAAAAGTTTGAAAAAACCTGGGGGTTAAGTTTGTTACAACAAAAAAAAAAAGCCATGGCAAAAGTGGAGACCCAGGTGGTTTTTATATTACAGAATATGTTTTGCACCACTTATAGGCTTTAAACTGATGTATATTTTTGAAGTTAAAGCAATGTAACAAAAATTAAGTAACAAATGAAGTCTTTGATAACTGGAAGAGAATATATGAACCTATCGGCTTACAATATACTGATGCCCAATTTCTAGGCTTTATTGGTGATAATGGACAGGATTGTTGGACCATTATTGCCTTTTCAGCTCATAAGTAGAGGCCAGAAACTAGACTGACTGTAATGTGTCAATTGTTGAGTGGGCAAAATAATTAAAAGTTGTTGTTTTTTTGTTTGCTATTATTCTTGCCAGAATAAAAAATATAATTGTAGAGTAACCCATGTTCTGTTGTCATTAATATTTAACTTTAATAGTTAGAACTGTCCGAGATATAAACAAAAGTGAGTGATGCATCAAAGTTTGTTTTAAAAAAATTTGAATAATTCTAAAACTTTTTAATCATTCATTAATTTTCTTTTTGGCTTAGTTCCTTTATTAATCTGGAGTCACCACAGCTGAATGAACCACCAATTTATCCAACACATGTTTTACACAGCGGATGCCCCTCCAGCTGCAACCCATTCTCATTTACAACAACAGACCATTTAGCTTACCTAATTCACATAAAATGCTTGTGTTTGGACTGTGTGGAAAACCGGAGCATCTTGACGAACACAACGACGAACATGTCAAGTATCAAAGCCTCACCCATTTCGTGAGGTGCGCGCACAGTCAGCGGAGGTGTGCAATGCGGAGCCAGGCGAAAGTATAAATCAGCCTCAAAATGTTTGTTTCTTTGTTTTTTTTGTTCCTGTACTTCAATGGTGCATCTAACCCAGGTGTGGGCAAACTTGATCCTGAAGGGCCAGTGTCCTACATAGTTTAGCTCTAACCCTTTTCAAACAGACCTCATTATAGAGTTCAAGTGATCTTGAAGGCACTGATTAGTTTGTTCAGGTGTGTTTGACTAGTGTTGGAACAAAACTCTGCAGGGACACCGGCCCTCAAGGATCAAGTTTGCCCATCCCTGATCTATCCTGTCTTCAGTACATTTTATTTAACCAAACATTTTGTGTTTTTGCACTTTCTCTTGCGTGCTTTTGATATTGTGATATAGATATTAAATTTAATACTTTATGGTCTTAAAGAGGTCTTAAAAAGTCTTAAATTTGACATTATGATATCTGCAGAAACCCTGTTACAAGACTTCAGTCTATAATCTGAAAAAAAAACACATTATGGTAAGAAGACATTAATAAATGTGATATTTATTTTATTAATAATGTTTATGCACTAGGCAGTGTTGTTCTGTGGTTTCTGACGGTTCAGTTCGCGAATTAGGTAATTAGCAAAGTTTCTCCATACTTTGCAAGTGTTTTTTCTAATTAAATCATCTATTGATCGTACAGATAAGAGAGGCATCATTTGAAATGACAAAAAGTTGATTTATATTTGTGCAAATTTCTGTTGTCTTTTTGTAAAATAATCATAATTATAATTTTGTAAAATAATCATGGTTACTTGTAATTGAGTACAATTTCAGCACTGTAACAGTACTTGTAATTAAGTACAATTTTTTGTACTCTTACCACCACTGCTGAAACTTATAGAGAAGCGAAACAAAAACAAGATGCCAAGTGTTCCTCTGCTCAGTCTCCCTCCTTCCGACAAAATATACACTCTTAAAAGAAACGGTTCTATATAGAACCAAAAATGGTTCAATCAAGCGCTTCATATATGGAACCCCAAAAAGGTTCTAAATAGAACCATTTTAAGGGTTCATTAAATAGAACCCCAAATGGTTCTTTCACTCTTAAAATAAACGGTTCTATATAGAACCAAAAAATGGTTCTTTCAAGCGCTTCATATATGGAACCCCAGAAAGGTTATAAATAGAACCATTTTAAGGGTTCATTAAATAGAACCCCAAATGGTTCTTTGAATTCAAGTTACATGGTTCTATTTAGAACCATTTGAGGGTTCTTTAGTTATTATTGAATTAATGTTATTTATTATTGAATAAAAAATAAAACCAATGCAGAAAATTCAAATTGTTTAAATTTATTCAATTTGCTTAAAAAAATAAAGTTTTAAACAATGTTTAAAATTGCACCTCTGCATACTTTGTATAAGATCTACCTCTAAACATTTTACATTTTTACTATTTAATTAGTAAACATAATTAACAGCTTTAATGGCATTCAACAATCTAATTCTAATGATTTCACTTATTAATAAACATTTGTAAGCTTGTTTACTGATTGAACAAATACAAAACTTAACTTTCAAACATCTCTAAAATGTTGAAAAATATATTACAATGCAGATAGAAACAATACACAAACATCTATTGAATAACACTACAATTTCAACAAGTTGACGGTACTTGTATGTATTGGTCATGGCAACATCCATTTTTATACATAATTTTCAATAAAAGTTATTGAACAAAGAGCTTAATCGCACACAAAACTTTGCAAAATGATTAGACAAAACATTGAGAACAGCCATTCCACAACCTGTAGCATGTCCATGTTTGCCGGCCTCTCTTATAACGTAAATAGTTTTGTCCATGGGTGGCACAGTGGCTCACTGGTTAGAACTGTCACATTACAGCAAGAAGGTCACTGGTTCAAGTCCTGACTGGGTCAGTTGGTGTTTCTGTGTGAAGTTTGCAAGTTCTCCCAGTGTTTGTGTGGGTTTCCTCTGGGTGCTCCAGTTGCCCCCACAGTCCAAAGGCATGCGTACGGTATTGGTGAATTGGCCACAGTGAGTGAATGTGTGCAGGTGTATGAGAGAGTGTATGGGTGTTTCCCAGTGCTGGGTTGCGGCTGGAAAGTGAAGAGTAATTGCTAATTTATTCTACTGTGGTGCCTCTGATAAACGAGGGAGCAGAAGGATAGTGAGCGAGCATTGGCCATCGTAATGCTGACACTTCAAGCCTTGACGGAATCAGGAGAGCTGTTAGGACCTTTGGATTTCTGTAAAACAATATTTCAATTTTGAGTACTTTTAACCAATGAACATAAGTCAAATAGAATTACAGTTATAATTAATACAATTAAAGTGTGTGTGTGTGTGTGTGTGTATGTGTGTTTGGGGGGGGGGGGGGGGGGGGGGGCTGGGGGGGGGGGGATTCTGGATTTTGTGTAGTGTAGTTAACTTCTGTGGTTTCCTCTGCTGGTCCAATGAGACTAGCATAGAGCACTTCATTCTTTCCTTCCCTTCTTTTGGGCCATTTCTTTTAAAGATGTTTCTGTGTTCTTCACTAAGTCCTTATATGCAGCATCCTAAATTAAAACATTTTGTTTACTTTGTGTAAGTTTCCAAGTGACACATTTTCAGCAATACACTATACTTATACCGCAATACAGTACTTTAAAGTCATTAACACAGTAATACAGTGTAGACAGCTGTAATATACTTTCTATTTAATCTGCATTTCATTTGTTACAGAATTTAATAAAATTTACATTTCTGAGTGACCTCAATTCAGTATGTACATTACATAAAACATTACAATTAGAATTAGAATAAGAACAAAACAAAATAACTGTATATCAAATAACATAGATCATATTTGGCAGATACTTTTATCCAAAGGGGCTTAGATTGTGTTTAATCTATACATTTATTAATATGTGAGACCTGGAACACATTTGGCATTGCTAATGCATTGCTTTACCAAATGAGCTTTAAAATGTCATATACACAGATTTTTCATATCTATTTGGCACACAATGTAACAGTGTTTGGTAACTCACAAGCTGTGGCACTCCAAGAAGAAGAAACTGCTCTATTAGTTTTGCAGACCCCTCCATAATCTGTACTCTGGAAAATAGTGCGTTTCATTTGGTTCTTGACTTATTCGTAAACAGTGTCGCATTCTAGGTCCATCACAATCTGAGGTAAGAAGAAAGCATTTGTAGAATGTGTAAATATGAATTTAAATCACAGAATTATTCTTGACATAAAATGTATTGAAATGAACTTGCCTTGTGTTAAGTCCCTCAGAGTCCAGTTCACTTCCTTTTGATCCCATCATTATGAGCTCACCACTGAAATCCTTTAATTTTTACATTTGTTTTGAAGACATTGCAACAAGGTATCCTGTAGGCAAATTTACACCTTTCAATACATATTTCTTCTCTGCAGGACTTTTTATTGAGCAACGACCTTAATATTCTCACTGTATTAAAACAGCAGCAATAAGTAATAGAATATTTTTGTGATAAATATATTATTTCAGTGCACAACAACCAACAAGTCTGAAATATGCATGTTATAAAATACAATACTTTACCAGGTGTGCTTGAAGATGATGTCAAACAATTATGGATGTGACACATTTTCTTTTGGCTGGGATCCTTGTTCTTCAAAGCTACTTGTGTCCTGCAGACCAAAGTTGGGAACTTAAAATGGGTCCCATGACACTTTTCTGTAATGATAAATACAATCTTGAAGTATTTTATAATATTCATTTCATTTTACTGACCACAATACAGTTTGTTTGGATTTTGGATTTTAAAACATTGATACATACCAAGCACAAGTTTTATGATGCAGTACAGTTTTCAGGCTGTTTGAGGAAAAATAAAATATACATTAAAATATTTCTTTTAAACTTATTTAGCACAATATATATATATATATATATATATATATATATATATATATATATATATATATATATATGCTTAAAGGTTTAATATTTCACAATACAATTAGCCTGCATTTTTGTGTCCTTTATAAATAACACCTGATCTTTCATCTATGGATTGTTAAAATATGTTTGGCTTTTTAAAGGTTTCAATAATATTCACCGTGACTGGCCTCCCGCGCGTGCACAGACTCGGGCACGAGTTTGCACGTGCGGGCACGAGCACTGCTACCTTGCGATTTTATGCAGACTAGCCGGAATGTCTCAACAGCAGGCAGTAATGTCCACTACTTTGCAGAGTTTAGCTCAATCACTGATAAAACACACACGAACCAAGCTAAAACTGAGCGCTTGTTCAAGGTTGGAGCTAAAAACAACACGAAAAACACGATGAAATCGGCTCATATCAAGTTACTTTTAAAATAGCTGTGTATTGTTATCGGTAATTGAATTAGTACTGACAAACAAGTATAGCGGTATTGTAACTTATTTTTAATAAAAAGCAGAGAAAATTCAACTTAACACAGATTTCTGAACCGAAGGGTGACAACCGAGGTCATCAAGCACAGTGTTTATTCCAGCCTGATCTCACGAGAAAACGTAAGTATTTTACGTTTTGCCAGTTTAGTGGCTAATTCGTACGAATTCGTACGAGTTCAGTCGTACGAAATGGTACGATTTTAAAAAGGAGGCGTGGCACCTGACCCCACCCCTAACCCCAACCGTCATTGGGGGATAAGCAAATCGTACTAAATTGTACGAATTAGATCGTACAAATTCATACGAATTAGCCACTAAATGAAAAAGTTACAAATTGCCGTGAGATTGTGTTGGTTTATTCATATTAATGCTAAAGTTACCCCCATTCAATCTGTATCACCATATAACACGAGGTATTTTCTATCAAATAGAAACATTACTTCATAATACAAAATATTTCAATATATATATATTTATATATATATATATATATATATATATATATATATATATATATATATATATATATATATATATATATAAATGTACTAACATACCTGAATGATGAAGCTGAAATAGTGGACTTCTCCTTTCGAAAAATTAACCATCACTCTCTCGAAGCTCTTCGACCAGTCCATGACGATGTCCTTGTCAATGACGTCACCAGAGGGCTTTTTTTATGATTATAAGTTTAAAATAAATTATTAAACCATAACAACATGTTGCTGCAGAGTCTAAATAAATTGGTTATTTTATTTATTTCACAAAATAATTTGTCAAAAATGTTAAACATTGAGTATATATAAACTAGGCTATAAGTTACCTATATAAGTTACCTATAAATTATATTTTAATGTTCAAACCTGCATGAAAAAAATCCCATCATACTGTACACTGATTAAGTTTTTGACCACAGCATTCATTTTATTAGGTTTTGACTCAAAAAGCTTTGTCTCTCTGTGTTAGCTTATAATTATTTTATAATCTTTACTACATAATTATGTTATGATTTAAAAATTATAGAACCATTTTAATCAAAAAGGTTCTTTGCACTCAAAGGGTTCTAAATGGAACCATTTTTTGGGTAAAAGGTTCTAATGGCCAAGTATAGAACCCCAAGGTTCTATATAGAACCTCAACGAACCTTTTTTTTTAAGAGTGTAGGAGAGTTTTAAAGCATAAAGTTTACATTAAAAAGAACACACACACACACACACACACACACACACACACACACACACACATATATATATATATATATATATATATATATATATATATATATATAAACATAGTAAACAGCCAATAATAGTATAGTATTTTAATATATAGTATAATAATAATAATAATTCAATACAAATAAAAATAAATAAAATAATAAATTAGAACAATAAATCCGCTTTTTTTCTCATTACCATTAGGTGAATAAATATAAGTGTGTGTGTGTCTGTGCAGTGTGTATATACAGTATTTATGTGCATGCAGTGTGTATATGCAATATGGTCGTGTGTGCTTGTATGTATATTTACATTTAATGATTTTATTTTAATTAACATTATTTTAAAAAATTACATTAACATTTTAAATAATAAGTATTATTGATATCAGTATAGTAAAATTTTTAACAAAAAGCATCGGTATCGTTTCGAATTTAAAAATTGTGGTATCGCCCATCCCTACAATTGGCTATAGGTTAAAAAGTATTGTTTTTATAAGCACACTAAAGTGTACTACTTAAAACAATAACAATTTATTTGTTTTTTATTTATGAATAAAAAATTATATTTTATTTATCTCCCTTATGGTTCTACAACCAAAATACAATCACAAGTGAACGAAATAACCATTTAATTAAGTAATATTTTAATTATTAGTTCTCCACTACAGTCCCCACAAAAACATTAATAAATAAGCCCATATTTTGTAGGTTTAATTTCACTAATAAATTCAGTACCACAAACATCCCAATACAGGTACAATTTCCATAAATTTACTCCAGGCAGCCTAAACTAAAGAGAGATAATGATTTGTACCAGCTTCCATGTTTACAACCACTCATAGTGTGCTGAAATATATATTAAATTAGAGTTGAAATAAATGTGATTAATGATGGTCCTCTTGGGTTGCTGAAATTAATTAAAAACAGAATGGCATTTCCCGACCTTGCATTTTCAAGAAATAAATGATTAATCCCAAGAGGAGATGAATGCAATAAAACGTTTGTACATCACATGCACATTGATTTAGAGGGTCTTTTGTTTCATGCATGTTGATAAGGATCCATAATCTGCTTCTGTTGTTTTATAATTTGCCCCATCATTAATTGTGATTGGGCATGTTTTTTTTTATTATTTTCAACACACTTGAAAAAAGTTTTTTTCATTTTTAATTATGCTACCAATTACAACATTACCTTCAAATGCTTGGTAATGGTAAATGTCCTTATTGCATGGGGGGAAAATGTCCAGCAATCATTAGCAGATGCCATCAAAACCTAATAGTTTTCCAGCTCATTAAATATGGTCTCTTGTGTCATTAGGTCTTCTACAGTACAGACATAACACCTGCCTCACCATATTTTAAACTTATGATGCTGATGGGTTTGAGTGAGGAGGTCAAAAATCCCTTGAGGAACCCATTAGTTTGCATTTACATATCAACGGTATTTGTTTGGCTGGAGCATGACTTGAAGTTACTGAATTTGGAACAGTATATTAGATAAACTATTCGTACATGCAGCATTTGTTAACCAAAGTTCAAGATTTACTAAAGACAATAATAAAAATTGCTGCAAGCAGCAATGGGCTATATGCACACATCACTTCCGCGTTTGTCTAAGGTCAAGCTTCCAGTCCAGGTGATTTTAAGTGAAGGTAAACAGTATTATGGCAGAGTCGTCAATATTAACTCGCTATTTGCGAGTAAATTATGGTCAACGATGTGCAAATGATTGTCTGGATGTGCACTACAACACCGCAGAGCAACATTGAGAAATATTTCAAGTTTTATGCATCTTCCTGCCTGTGCAATTATGAAGGTAAGTTCAGCTAGCCTGAAGGCTAGCGTCAATACTATTACGATCCGTCCATCTGCAACTTTATCACGTTAGTAAAAATTATCATATGTGTACATAAATCTGTCTCAAAGTGTCAGGTGAAAACAGGGCAGGAATAAGATCTCATTGAGAGCTCATTACTACTGATAGATCTATGAAGAAATCGGAGTCTCCTCATCAGCTGAGAGTAGGACAGAATAAATGTGAAGTTCTGTCCTGTTCATACTTTTACTGTTCCAAAGTGGCCACCACTGTTCAGTTCAGATAATCACAGAAACACAGATGTTATCTTAGCTTGTAAGCATGATTATTAAGCAAGATATATTAGGAATAAAATAATACAATGCAGTTCCATCCACAACAGACAAATAGCACTGTGTCATTGCTGAGATTTATTGCTGGAACAGTGGTGATGACAGATTCAGTGTAACAGTGTAGATGACATGCTTTCTATTTAGTCTATAACATTCTATGGAAGGGTGACCCAAAACAATAAGGTGTCATTAGTTAATTTTACATCAACAATTTGTCTATTGCAATATTTATTTGTTTTTTACGTTAATGAACAAATGCTTATTCATTGTGCTTGTTAACTCACAATGTTATAGCTAATGTTAACAAGCATGA
Organism: Danio rerio; assembly: GCF_052040795.2. Taxonomy (NCBI): domain Eukaryota; kingdom Metazoa; phylum Chordata; class Actinopteri; order Cypriniformes; family Danionidae; genus Danio; species Danio rerio. Next base: position 12,160,200 of record NC_141035.1, on the reverse strand, counting down.
CTTTGGATTTTTATTCATTAGTAAATTAGTTTTACAATGCTAACTATTAAATATTAAATAGTTATTTTAATAGTGAGCAAATACATTAACTAATGAAACATTATTTTAAAGTGTGACTAAACGGAGCTACTTTTAAATGATTTAAAATAATGATTAACAGTGTAGTTTAATCTGATGATATTGCTGCAGATGCCTTTCAAAAGAAGATATTTTGAAGAAAGCTGAAAATCTGTAACCATCGACTTCCATTGTAGGAAAAAGAACTACTATGAATATCAGTGGTTGCAAGTTTTAAGCTTCCTTCAAAGTATCTTTGTTTGTGTTAAACATCAGAAAGAAACTCAAACAAGTTTGGAACAAGTGAAGGATGAGGAAATAGAATTTTAAGTTTTGAGTGAATTACTTCACATTTATTCTGTCCTACTCTCAGCTGATAAGGAGACTCCGATTTCTTCATAGACCTATCGGTAGTAATGAGCTCTCAATGAGATCTTATTCCTGCCCTGTTTTTAATGACTCTATTTAAAAACCTATTAATATTCTTGTTTCTGTTTTCTAGGTAACATTATGAGATTCAAAGCTAGAAAATTTTGTGTGTTACTCCATCCTGGAGCGGACATCCGCCAGAAAATCCATGCCATCGTCTGCTAGTTAATAGCTCCTTTTCTTGTGTGGCTGAGAGTGGGATATGCAAACATTTAGTTGCTTTGCTTTTCCAGACAGCCCATTACTCTGAAATGTGTAATGTGTGTTGTCACATAAACAATTGTTTGGAGTGGATTAATTATGTGTTAAGTTTCATGAAACAGATGGGTGATTTATTTATTTATTTAATATGTATTAGCCCAAATACCTCTCTATGCAAAAGTTACAGAAGAAGCACCTAATTCAAGAAAACAACTGATTCAATGTTATTGTTTCTGTTCATCTGAATAAAATATATATTTTTTAAATGTTACATTTTGTTGACAATTTTTATTTCAAATTATATAGAGTGAATTATATTTTAAATGTACAGTGAATAAAATAAAGGTCTTTATTCTGAATAAAAAATTGCACTTAGAAAGTAGCTTAATAAATGTTTATGTATATTAATGTTCAGTTTTTTTTTCCGTTTTTTTTTTCTTAAAGTGCAATGAAAACAAACTATTATTAGCCATAAAAGCTCCTTTCTTTAAATGTCTGCATCTGGTTGGCACTCGAGCCTCGATCAGTTTGCTAGACTGAAAATGTCAGCTACACTCTTGTCTTTTCTGTTTCTGTAAAATTCTCACGTTTAATATCAACAACCCACCTCTTCTGCACGACTTTGTATTTTGGAAACGTGTGGACACTAAGGTAAGAGTTCAATTTCTGACGCTGTGCGTTGCTGAACACAGCAGTGGTAGCTAAAAGTACTGTTCTCACGTCTTTGAAATAACACTTTTAAACGTTTAGATGTCATATTTATGTAGCTGACATAAACATATATAAGTGGGCTATAATGGCATAAAATATTAAGACAACTTTCCAAAACATTACTTGTTTTTATTAGTAGCGCTCCTGTTGTAGCACTGTACTGTACGATCGGTGGAAGTTGGCTCGGGGTCTTAAATTTTACCGGAAATAGAGCCCATTAACAGGGTTCAAGCATTTTAGCAGCGTAAGGTTAATTAGCAGATAGGAAGTCTGTAAGTAGTCTATTCGACAATGAAATAAATTATTAGAGTATTAGAGTTTATAGAATGAGCCAACAAATGTTTGATTCCAGAATCTAAAAAAGAAACTTCAGTTTTTATATATTGACATTTTTAATTAACATTTTGAGTGACAGTTTTTATGTCAAAGTATTCAGTATATGCAGCCCTATGATATAATGTGTAGATCAAGTCATGGCATCTCAGATAAAGACACTGCATGTCAAATTTCTAGTTAATCAGATAAATGGTTACTCAGATACAGTGATTTAACAATGTATAGCGCCACCATGTGGCCAATGTCTAGAAGTTTCATGCTATGACCTTAGATTGACCTCTTGCAAATGAGTAACAAGTTTGGTGAAGATATTTTAATTCATTTATGAGTTATGGAAATTTTAGCTCTTCACAATAAAAATTACAAAAGAGCAGTGAAATAAGTTATTATCCTACAATATCTCCTACTGCCATCTAGTGGCCACAGTGTAATTTATTTATGTGATTAATCAATTTGGTGTGCATAAATAAATCCTTTCTATGAATGAGCATGTTATTACTATATAAAACTAAAATTTAGTATTTTATTAAAATAAATAATTATCTACAGAGTAAAAAGTGTGACAAGCTTTGACTAAATTTGATTTTAAATGCATGAACCATGTTTATGCCATGTCAATATGGGATTCAGAATGCATTCTTTGCTTTAGAGCAGTAAAATTAACAATAAGTGGTCTGTTACGGCCATTTAGGGGCCACAGTTGTAATTTTTTGAATATATGTTTTAAAACAAGGTGTTAAATCATAGAACCAGTTTTTGCCTAATATAATTATTATGAAAAGGTAAACCTGGACTAAATTAGATTTTTAATGCCCAACAATGTTGGCATCATGTCAAAATGTGATTCAGAATGATCCTTAGTGCAATTTCCATTACTTTAATTTCTAAAAATGTAAAAAACAAAGGTTTGCAAATGTTATGAACAAATAATAAGTGGTCTTGTGCTGACATCTAGTGGTTAAATATGGTAGGTGACAAATAAATGTCTGTGTTATAGTGGCTAAAACAATGACTGTAAAAAAATATGGACGACGCGACAGCTCCTTTTCCCATTGAACGCCTTGAGGGCAAAACGCCTGCTTGACGGGAACAAACTGTCGCAAAAGACTGCTGAAATTCGAGCCTGGGCATGCGCAGAAGGACTGTCTGATGGAGCCAGAGAAGGAGCCGCGAAAATGAGTGGAATCGAGCTTCCAACCAAACGCATTATGTAAAATCAACCACGCCCCCCGAACTTCTCACTTGACTGCCGGTATCTGCACTATAACAAAGGCTCGCTGATGTAAATAGAAGCGCTTATATTTAAAAACACAGAATAATATACGGTTTAAAAACGGTGTGATTTAAGCTTTTAAACTTTAATAAAAGCAATACATGCTAGACTGCAGAAATAAACAATCTTTTATACACTCAAGCCTGAATATCAGCACAAATAATATATTCTCTTATTGTTATATTTGTTGTTGGTATTTTTTATCTTCATAGGGGTAGAAATAACACTTGTAAAATATGAACAATATCATATAAACAACAGATACATTTTTAGAAAGGTTTTTATTTTTAATTAGCCATCAACAAAACCCAAAATATAGCCTACACACCGATTTACCATGCGGGAACAATCGTGCATTTAGAAGACAAATACAGCAAAATTACTAAATATCAACAGGATATTTACACATCCCAACCCTGCAATTTGTGCAATCAATACATGTTTATTCTTATTTATTTTGTCCTTTATTTGAATATTTGCGGAAGTCCATGCAGTTTCGAAACATGGTCTCGAAACATGGAAGTTGGTGACCTAATCGCGTGGCGCGCGGTGTCCGGGCAGGCGAGAGGGGGCAGAGAGCAAAAGCATGCGCAAGCTGGCTGATGCAAAAAGCAAAGTTTCTTTGTTGCAGGGCGTTTTTAAGTGACCTGGTCTAGTTCGTCCCCATGGCACTATCTGCCAATGAGCAGTTGCCATGAAGGGCGGGGCCATGCCCCGTATGACGTAGGAAAGGTCAATAATTAACAGACTGCATGTAGATTTCACGTGGTAAAACTCTTGCAAGATTGAAACTATCTTACATCAAACGTTACAAGATGAATACTGTTTGTACTACTAGTTTTTCATTTATAACATCGTATTGCAAATGCCACTAGCTTTTGTTCAATACCAGACAGCATACATTTCAGACACATACAGATCATTTTACTCTGTTATAAGGGTTAAAACAACACATTGATTAACCTGGTTGATTGGAATAAACAGCATATGAGGAACATTATGGCATTTTATTCAAAGATACATCTGCCTTAGTTATAACATTTTAAGAGATTGTCTTCCATTCATATCCATTAATGTCTCTAAAGATCTCTTTGTCTATGCGAAATTGTTCATCTGGCAAGTCTCGTGGCCATTGTTTTTAATTTAATTGATTTAATTAATCATTGGGTAGTTAGCCGAAGGGTAACAGAACATCTGCGAAGAAGTACTGGTCAGAGAAGCCCGAAACCAATTGGCGCTTCGTAATCCAGATGGTATAAGCCCTCAAGCTAGTTCAATGAATAAGACAATTGGAGATGCGCAAGATTTCAGATTCAACTCGTGTTGACCACTGCAATATGCCGATGAGTTCCTACATAGCCTCCCCCCTAAAATGTAACACTGCATATGGAAAGCATTTTCAATGCACCGTGATGCACCTAGATATCGAATTGAGCCGAATCGAAGGCATGATAATCGTAACCGAACCGAACCGTGGGACCAGTATAGGTTCACACCTCTAATATCTTATTCCGTTTAAAAGTTATAGCTACACTTAGCATTTAGCTGCAATAAGCATTAACCATTTTTGTCTACTGTATCGTGCGAGAATCAAAATTTCTCAACTTTTTTTTTTTTTTTTTGGATAATTATTGATATTCAGTGTCCAGAGAACATTTCTGAACTGGTTTGTTTCAGATTGGGCAAAAAACCTGAGACTAGTTTGCAAAAGTAGGTTTCAGACAAATCTCGATGTAGCTGTAAGAATTGAGATATTACAAATACTTTGATGTTTTTGACAATTCAAACATGAGCCGAAAACAGAGACAATTGGCTTCACAACCCAGCAGGTGGGAATGCGAGAAAGAACCAGTTCCCGCTACATTTACATGTGAATCCGCTGAAACTCGACTTCAATCACCCCAACTCACACATATGATCATTTAAAAGTCTGAATGTTCTAAATTAACCCGTGACTTTATCTATCATGTTTGATATCATTTGAAATGTCTCTGCGACTGGTACAATGGTCTCATTCCCTCAGAAATAGACATAACCAAAACAATGAATATAAAACAGGCATCTTTTAAACCACTGTGAAGGGTGTGACTGTCCCACAGGCAGCACTAAATGCAAATGCCTTTTGTTATGCTCACCCCCCTTTCCTTGAGGGGATTCTTGGATTACTTAAGGTAAGGTTTGAGAAATGTTCGGCACGATTCTGCTTACCCAGATCAGCCCGTAACATGGAGCATACGCTCCATGTTATGTATATTTTGAAGTCAGGAATGCATCATTTAATCTTGGATTTATCTTTGATAACTTGATGTCTTTATTGATCGTTTAAGAATTGACTGAATGAATTTGGCATAATACACATTTACCTGACTAATAAATTGTTATGTTTTGAATTATTCAAACAGAGTTCGTGTTATTATCTCTAGTAGATTGTGGTAACACCACAAGCCCCTGTACAGGTTAGTAGCGGACTAAAACACGGTAGACGGAGCATTGCGGCACGCTATACGATGTCTTTAGAGCTCCGACTAACACATTGGCATTAATTCATGTATACTTAGACTGTAAAAGGTTATCTAAGGGGATAGTCCTTCACCTGTTAAACTTATAATACTATTTAGATAGTATAGTGATTATTCAAAGTTTCAAAAGATTAAAGTACATTCAAAGATTAAGTACGACTGGTCTGCTTAATTCTATAGTAATGATCATTATATAACTAAATAGCTCTGTTTGATTTAGGAGGTAGCAGATCTATGGGGACCGCATAAAAAATATCCTAATCTGAGCAAGTAGGGTTCTGCCTTTTTAGGATAGCGGTCAATCGCCACTGTTTAGTGACCAAGACTGACATGCTTGTGCTTAAGAAATTGGATACTCGGCCGGTACAAGATTCAGGATGTTATAGGAATCCCAATGAACGAGAATAACATAAAATGATGAACCGAAGAGAATATTCAATCATAATCTAAAATAATGTGAAAGGAAACAAAATAATCTTATCAATGTTTTATAATTGGAGTCAGATAAAACGAGGATAATATATATTCATATTCTAAACCACCTCATAATAAATTTGGAGTCAGATATGTATGAGTTAAGTTTAAAGTAAATCAACATTGTGCACTGGAAAGGCTGAACATGCAGTGAACCTTCATCCACCAGTGGACACCGTCATTGTACCAACTGGCTGGACCCTACAAGCAGAAAAACTTTTTAAGGTACAGAAAATCTTAGTCGCTTCACTTTTGTTCGAGCTGACCCAGGGATTCCAAATATGTAAGTTGTTTGAGTCTACGACAAATGGTGTACAAATGATGGCCAAAAATGTCCAAAATGTTGGACCTATGGTACGATTTGGCTGATTTTTGTTGAGCATGTAGTGTACAGGAGTACCACCATCTGACCAAGTTTTAGCTCTCTAGGTCTTACAGTTTGGTCTGTGCAATAGTAACTTCGGCAGAAAAAAAACATAATAAGAAGAGCAAAAATTAACAAAAACAATAGGGTTTCAGCACTTCGCGCTTAAACCCCTAAAAATCACTTATGCGTTGCCAATTAGTCATTGTACGGAGTTAACAAGAACTGTCACAGTTACACACAAGGATGGTTATTTAATGACTCATTTACACTGACTGGTACAGTACGGTACGGGTCACCTTTATCAGGCTTGCGTTTCCACTACCAAGGATACCCTTATGGTGGATGTGGTCATCTAGAATAGAATTAGTTGACTAAAATCTTATGAAATTTAGTCTAAAACTAGACTAAAACTAAAATTATTAAGAAGACTAAAATATGACTAAAACTAAAATAAAATTTTAGTCAAAAGACTGAGACTAAAACTACATCTAAATTTGCTGTCAAAATTAACACTGTTCTTGATCATCCAATCACAATGCTGGATTTAAAAGGCACCATCTTTTCCATCCCACTTTCCAGAGAAAGGATAATAACATTTTCTAAGAAGTTGGAAAAAGAAGTGGAAGAGTGGCGGTGTTATACACGTGAAGGAAGAGTAGTAACATCACATTGTAACACATACGTTCAAGATCTTGGTAGGCTCTCTTTGTTTGACCGTTACTCTGAGGGTGGAAACCAAAAGAAAGATTAACTGTCGCCCCCAGTAAATGAAAAAAACTCCCTTCAAAATTTAGAGATGACCTGAGGCCCCTTGTCAGAAACCACATCTATCGGGAGGCCATGGATGCGAAAGACATGATCAATGACAGCAACCGCTGTCTCTCTGGCTGATGGTAATTTGGGCAGAGGGATAAAGTGAGTGTCTTTAGAAAACTGGTCCACTATAGTCAAAATAACCGTATTGCCGTTGGAGGGTGGGAGACCTGTGACAAAATCTAGCACAATATGGGACCAAGGTCTCGATGGCACTTGCAGCTTCTCAGCAGCTGCAGAAGCCCAGCAGGAGGATAAATTGAAGTCTTAGAAACAGCACAAACTGAGCAAGCCAACACAAAATCCCTTATGTCACGAGCCATAACTGGCCACCAGAATCGTTGTTTATTAGAGACAAGGTGCGACTCACCCCCAAATGACAGGTCAAATTGGAAGAATGACCCCAATGGATGACATCAGACTGTAATCCCTCTGGCACAAATAAACAACTTGGTGGGCATGCAGACGAAGGCGTTACGCCTTATAAGGTCATGCGGACCCTCGACTCAATCTCCCAGGTGACAGCAAAGATACCAAGTCTGCGTGGCATAATGAATTTAGGAGATGATGCATGTTCAGAGTGATCAAAAATTCGAGATAGTGCCTCATTAACATTCTTAGAACCTGTTGATATGAGATGGAAAATTCGAAACGTCTGAAAAATAAAGCCCACCGTGCCTGCCTTGAGTTCAATCTTTTGGCTGACTGCATGTACTGCAGATTTTTATGATCTGTCCAGACGATAAAGGGAACCCCCAAACCCTCTAGCCAATGATGCCACTTTTCCAATGCAAGTTTGACAGCCAGCAGCTCTTTATTCCTAATATCATAATTTTGTTCTGCATTGTTTAGACGGTGTGAAAAATACACGCAGGAGAACGCTGGGACAGGATAGCACTGACCCCCACCTCTGATGTTTCAACCTCCACCACGAACTGCCGTGATGAATCAGGAGCATTGAAAATGGGAGCTGAAATGAAGCAGCTTTTCAGTCAGTCAAATGCAGCTTGCGCTGCATTAGACCACCGTAATGGAGTCTTGATGGAGATTAAGCCAGTCAGCGGGGCGGCGAGCTGGCTGAAGTTGCGAATGAAACGCTGGTAAAAATTGGCAAAACCAAGAAACCTCTGCAGGGCCTAACGGGAGTCTGGGGTTGGCCAATCTACCACAGCCTGAACTTTCTCTGAATCCATGCACATTCCCTCGACCGACACTATATGGAAAAGGAACAGATTGTGCATGAAATACGCATTTCACCGCCTTGACATGAAGCCAATTCTCTAGCAGCCTCTGAAGTAATCGCCTGACATGTTAGATATGTTCCTGGAGAGAAAAGGAAAATATCAGTATGTCATCCAGGTAGACATAAATTAACTGATCTATCAAATCTCTCAACACATCATTCACGAGTGCCTGAAAGACTGCAGGGGCGTTGGACAGACCAAAAGGTAGAACACAATAATCAAAGTGCCCCCAAGGGGTATTAAAAGCAGTCTTCCATTCATCGCCTTTTCGAATATGGACTAAATGGTAAGCATTGCGGAGATCTAATTTTGTGAAAAAGGACGCCCCCTGCAAATGTTTAAAGGCAGAATACATCATCAGCAAAGGATAAGTTTTCTTCACCATGATAGCATTCAGCCCTCGGTAGTCTATACAAGGACGGAGGGAGAACATCTTTCTTTTTCACAAAAAATCCACCCCTGCTGGCAATGAAGAAGGACGGATGATCTTGGCATGCACTAAATTCCAGGGGTTTCATTACCACGACCTAAAATGGGCGTGGCTCGGTCAGTGTTTGGGAAACGCCCCCTTAAAAAAAAAAAAAAAACAATACTGAGAGCTCACCGATCAAGCGCAGTACAGGTTCTTTTTTAGCGCGGTCATTTCGAACAGAATGGTTATGGATAAAGAACCTACCGTGGTGGATAACGAAGGAAAAAACAATCATACAGGTTATTTTTTGTTTCTGTTTTTATAATGTTATATTTTAAAGATTTCATTAGTAAAAACAGCTGACCTCATTTTACTGTCTCTGGGCTTTTGTACTTCCATTTTAAACCAAATAATAATGGTTGTGGTAAGATTAACAGTGTTTTTGTAGTTTAAAATATGGTATTCAGTCATGTTTAAACAAACAAATACCACATTTTCTGTAATAAACTGTGGTTAATTTTTCGTTCTCGATCTTAGTTAATTAACATAACTCATAATTATTTTCCAATTTTATTTAAAGTCATAATACACAAAACAACTGAGATCAGTACAGGTATCTGATGTTAACTAATATTAAAGTGATCATACATGAAAGACCTGAGATCAGGACAGGTATCTGATGTTACTGTATATAATATAAATGTGATCATACTTGAAACACCTGGCATCAGGACAGGTATCTGATGTTACTGTATATAATATAAAAGTGATCATACATAAAACACCTGGCATCAGGACAGGTATCTGATGATAACTAATATAAAAGTGGTCATACATGAAACCCCTGAGATTGGGACAGGTATCTGATGTTACTGTATATAATATAAAAGTGATCATACATGAAACACCTGAGATCAGGACAGGTATATGTTGTTAACTAATATAAAAGTGGTCATACATGAAACCCCTGAGATCAGGACAGGTATCTGATGTTAACTAATATAAAAGTGGTCATACATGAAACATCTGAGATCAGGACAGGTATCTGATGTTAATGTATATATTATAAAAGTGATCATACATGAAACACCTGAGATCAGGACAGGTATCTGATGTTACTAATATAAAAGTGATCATACATACAACACTTGGCATCAGGACAGGTATCTGATGTTACTGTATATATATAAAAAAAGTGATCATACATGAAACACCTGAGATCAGGACAGGTATCTGATGTTACTGTAAATAATATAAAAGTGATCATACATGAAACACCTGGGATCAGGACAGGTATCTGATGTTACTGTATATAAAAGTGATCATACATGAAACACCTGAGATCAAGACAGGTATCTGATGTTAATGTATATAAAAGTGATCATACATGAAACCCAAGATCAGGACAGGTATCTGATGTTAACTAATATAAAAGTGATCATACATGAAACACTGAGATTAGGACAGGTATCTGAAGTTACTGTATATAAAAGTTATCATACATGAAACACCTGAGATCAAGACAGGTATCTGATGTTAATGTATATAAAAGTGATCATACATGAAACCCAAGATCAGGACAGGTATCTGATGTTAACTAATATAAAAGTGATCATACATGAAACACTGAGATTAGGACAGGTATCTGAAGTTACTGTATATAAAAGTGATCATACATGAAACACCTGAGATCAGGACAGGTATGATGTTAACTAATATAAAAGTGATCATACATGAAACACCTGAGATGAGGACAGGTATCTGATGTTACTGTAAGTGATCATACATGAAACACCTGAGATCAGGACAGGTATCTGATGTTACTGTATATAAAAGTGATCATACATGAAACCCGAGATCAGGACAGGTATCTGATGTTACTGTATATAATATAAAAGTGATCATACATGAAACACCTGAGATCAGGACAGGTATCTGATGTCAACTAATATAAAAGTGATCATACATGAAACACCTGAGATCATGACAGGTATCTGATGTTACTGTATATAATATAAAAGTGATCATACATGAAACACCTGAGATCATGACAGGTATCTGATGTTACTGTATATAATATAAAAGTGATCATACATGAAACACCTGAGATCATGACAGGTATCTGATGTTACTGTATATAATATAAAAGTGATCATACATGAAACACTTGGCATCAGGACAGGTATCTGATGTTACTGTATATATATAAAAAAAGTGATCATACATGAAACACCTGGGATCAGGACAGGTATCTGATGTTACTGTAGATGAAAGTGATCATACATGAAACCCAAGATCAGGACAGGTATCTAATGTTACTGTATATAAAAGTGATCATACATGAAACACCTGAGATCAAGACAGGTATCTGATGTTAATGTATATAAAAGTGATCATACATGAAACCCAAGATCAGGACAGGTATCTGATGTTAACTAATATAAAAGTGGTCATACAAGAAACACTGGCATCAGGACAGTTTACTGATGTTAATGTATATAAAAGAGATCATACATGAAACCCCTGAGATCAGGACAGGTATCTGATGTTAACTAATATAAAAGTGATCATACATGAAACACTGAGATCAGGACAGGTATGATGTTAACTAATATAAAAGTGATCATACATGAAACACCTGAGATGAGGACAGGTATCTGATGTTACTGTAAGTGATCATACATGAAACCCCTGAGATCAGGACAGGTATCTGATGTCAACTAATATAAAAGTGATCATACATGAAACCCCAGAGATCAGGACAGGTATCTGATGTTACTGTAAGTGATCATACATGAAACCCCTGGGATCAGGACAGGTATCTGATGTTACTGTAAGTGATCATACATGAAACCCCTGAGATTAGGACAGGTATCTGATGTTACTGTATATAATATAAAAGTGATCATACATGAAACACCTGAGATCAGGACAGGTATCTGATATTTATGTATATAAAAGTGATCATACATGAAACCCCTGAGATCAGGACAGGTATCTGATGTCAACTAATATAAAAGTGATCATACATGAAACCCCAGAGATCAGGACAGGTATCTGATGTTACTGTAAGTGATCATACATGAAACCCCTGGGATCAGGACAGGTATCTGATGTTACTGTAAGTGATCATACATGAAACCCCTGAGATTAGGACAGGTATCTGATGTTACTGTATATAATATAAAAGTGATCATACATGAAACACCTGAGATCAGGACAGGTATCTGATGTCAACTAATATAAAAGTGATCATACATGAAACCCCTGAGATCAGGACAGGTATCTGATGTCAACTAATATAAAAGTGATCATACATGAAACCCCAGAGATCAGGACAGGTATCTGATGTTACTGTAAGTGATCATACATGAAACCCCTGGGATCAGGACAGGTATTTGATGTTACTGTATATAATATAAAAGTGATCATACATGAAACACCTGGGATCAGGACAGGTATCTGATATTACTGTATATGATATATAAAGTATTTGACACAAAAGCCCTGGGATCGGGACATGTGTCTTAAGTTATAACAGTATTAATGTAATCAGAAAGGAATATTAAGTTAATTTGTTTAATATAACATACACTGACTTCACATGAAACACCTGCGATCAGGACAGCTATTTTAAAGTACTGCATATAAAAGGCATTGGACACGAAACCCCTGCGATTACGTACAGGTATCTGAATCAAACGGCTGTTTTCACAATCTGCGCATGATCCGTGACCTATGCAAATTCACAGATAGGCCACGCCCACCCGATGACGTAGTAGCAGGTACGCTGTACTGAAACCCTTGGAAAAAAGTGCCTGCCGGATGATCTTAGCTGCTAGAGAATCAGAAATATATTTTTCAATGTCCTGCCTCTCTAGACAGAGAGCGAATAAAGTTTGCCTTTAAGCTGAGAAGTACCTGGCAATAACTCTATAGCACAGTCATAGGGACGATGCGGAGGCAGAGAAGCAGCTCAAGACTTACTGAACACTCTCCGAGGTACTCACTGGGCACGTTTGACAGGTCCATATGTTCTTCCTGAAAAACAGAATGAGACACAGAAGAACAGGCAGACAACAATCACATGGCATGACAGCTCTCACTCCGAGAAATTATTGATTCCTGCCCCCAATTAACATGTGGATTGTGCATTACCAGCCAAGGATCACTGGAGTGACAGGAGCCTCTGTTAAAAAAAATGAATAATTTTAGAGGGGTTACCAGAGGTGATCAGTCTTATAGGACCAGTGGAATGAGTAATGGAAGGAAGAGAAAAACCATTAAATGCATGAACAGATAAAGCCAATCAGCGCACTCCATTGTGCAACTTCATTAATATTCATTACTGTCATAGTGTTTAGACGACAGAGACGCCACATTGTGTTGGCAAAACAAGCATGAAGTGTTGCTTTTATAGTTCACTGCAGTTAAGTTTTGTATTGATTTTCTCTCTGTGAGAGCTCAGACTCACGTGTGGATTAACAGTGTACGCGATGCTCGACAACAATAACTTACATGTCTAAGGAGGAACATTGTTTACCTGAGAGCTATTCTCATCTGCAAATGCTGAGATCCGGATTCGCTTGTAGTCTCCTCTTAATAAAGACGCAGCTCTAGTTGCTGGTAATTGTCCTGTCTCTACAGATTTGGTAAGTGAGCGACCAGTGCTCTTTGTTTATTCAGTTTGTTCATATCGAACAAACTATTGCACTGAGTGTAAACATGTTAGCACTACAACCAAACTTTAACCTCATGTAGGATTCTCACACACAAATAACACACGCGGGTTTCTGATGCTACCTGTCGAGTGCATTTAAGTTTCCGGGAAATGCAGAGGTTTTTTTCTCATTCCCCGTGCGGTACCAAACATTGCATGAAAAATACACGCTTACATAATTTGACAACAGATGTCCATGTAAACACTTTCTCCCCTGTGTGTGTGTGTGTTGACTCAGCACGCCCAAATAGACACTCCCACACCATCTCACTTTAGTTCCTCCGACACTCCCCCTAAACAGAGCTGGACACGCCCACTTTTCAGACTTTTTCCAAAGTAGAGGTGTGAAAACACCCTGCTGAAATGAGGGGGTTTCATGGCCCTTTAACAGTAGAGGGGGACAATAAATAAAATTTCATATAGCATTTTTTTGAAGGGGACACAAATAATACAGCCGAATTGTACTAATAAAGTTATGTCCTCGCAGTTAAAAATAGTTTCATCATTATTATTAAAACATGGAGACTACGTCATTATGATTATTTTTAAAGTTTTTCTCAGGTTCAACGACAAAGCAAATTTTTCTTCAAAACTATTTAATGCATTGTTTGTTGTGTTGTTTACAGTCAACTGAATGTCTCCTGAAGCAGAATAAATGCAGGAAAAGACATTTTCCATACACTTTAAAACTAACTTGTTTACATTACACTTCTAAGGAGGAACATTGTTTACCTGAGAGCTATTCTCATCTGCAAATGCTGAGATCCGGATTCGCTTGTAGTCTCCTCTTAATAAAGACGCTGCTCTAGTTGCTGGTAATTGTCCTGTCTCTAAAGATTTGGTAAGTGAGCGACCAGTGCTCTTTGTTTATTCAGTCAGTGTAAACATGTTAGCACTACAACCAAACTTTAACCTCGTGTAGGATTCTCACACACAAATAACACACGCGGCTTTCTGATGCTACCTGCCGAGTGCATTTAAGTTTCTGGGAAATGCAGAGGTTTTTTTCTCATTCCCCGTGCGGTACCAAACATTGCATGAAAAATACACGCTTACATAATTTGACTACAGATGTCCATGTAAACACTTTCTCCCCTGTGTGTGTGTGTGTGTTGACTCAGCACGCCCAAATAGACACTCCCACACCATCTCACTTTAGTTCCTCCGACACTCCCGCTAAACAGAGCTGGACACGCCCACTTTTCAGACTTTTTCCAAAGTAGAGGTGTGAAAACACCCTGCTGAAATAAGGGGGTTTCATGGCCCTTTAACAGTAGAGGGGGACAATAAATAAAATTTCATACAGCATTTTTTTGAAGGGGACACAAATAATACAGCCGAATTGTACTAATAAAGTTATGTCCTCGCAGTTAAAAATAGTTTCATCATTATTATTAAAGCATGGAGACTACGTCATTATGATTATTTTAAAAGTTTTTCTCAGGTTCAACGACAAAGCAAATTTTTCTTCAAAACTATTTAATGCATTGTTTGTTGTGTTGTTTACAGTCAACTGAATGACTCCTGAAGCAGAATAAATGCAGGAAAAGACATTTTCCATACACTTTAAAACTAACTTGTTTACATTACACTTGTTAAAATGACAGATGATATTGTAAATCAGTGAGCCTGTGAGGTTCATCTGCTAAACAGCCACAACTCTGAAAACATAAAAAAATAGTTCATCCCAAAAGAATTATCATTATCCCTTCAATAAAGCATAACACCCTTACCTGACACTGTACATCTGACTGACCCTGCTCTGCCTGTTCCTCAATCATTTCTTTCTCCTTTGCCTGTGATTAATATTGTGACATTAGTATTTTCATAAGCACCCTTTCCTTAAGCCAAATTGCCTTAATATGTGAACTTTTTGTACTTGGCGTTTAGCTGCACTGAAAAATTATCTTATGTCTATTTTCTCTGTCATTTTTTTTTTTTGTATTTGCCAATACATGACACTGCAATGCAAGTTTATTTATACTGTAGCATATTTTATGCACAATGGTAATTCAAAGTGCTTTACATAAAGAATGCAAAACTATCATAAAAATAATCACAACAATAAAAACAAAGAATTAAAAATGGTTAACATTTTAATTTCAAATTAATTGAGCCACTTAAATAAGAATAGAAACTGATTATACAAAAATACAGTGGGGTTAGTATGCATAGTGCTCATTTAGCAAATACACAACTAAACAATATGCTAATTGTGGTCGTTAATGTTAAGTTTACATTTTGCCAAGTCGTCACAAATTAAACAATGCATGGGAAACGGCTTTAGTGTTAGCAACAAGCTAGGGGACAAGCCTTGGATGGGAGGGGACATGTAAACACAGAGCCACGTACTTGGACAACACAAATAGACGTAAGACACGAGCACACGATAGATGAACACCTTACCGTGCACTCACACATATGCAAATCTCAAGTCTCATCTCAGCGTCAACCAAAACCGAAACCAACTAGACGAAGACGCAGAGAATGAAACATTGCAATGCTGACAGAACAAAACACAAACTTGAGTACAAGAGTTCGCATCAAGAAGTGTGCGCATTAAGTGGGAGCGTGCACGCTCTCCGCACACCCATGACGGCGCGCGCAGACAGAGACACACAATGACAGAAACAGGATAAGACAGAGCTAGTGTCCGGACTCTCCCACCAAAACAAGAATTTACAAGACCAGAGTGACAGAACCCTGACAGTTCTGTCACGTTACCAAACAAGAGAGGATCCAATTGCAAATGAATTATTTAATGAAAAATAAACAAAGTATCGAAGGATACAAAATGGCTGGAAGCCAGAGAACACTAGAAAAGCCTCCAAAACAAAGAGTGCCAACAGGCCAAAATAAGTAATCATCCGATGATCAAAGCATAGATAATCCTGAGAAACAACAGACAGGCACAAGAACAACAACGGACTGATAACCAGCAGTAACCACAGACTGAATAAATAGCCAGTGAAATCAGGATCAGCTGGCGGGTGCTGATTAAGTCAGCTGACTAGATATAGCACGCTCTCAACACAAAAAAGGTGAACAAACACACACTCTCGCACATGACAACACACATGGCATGACACATAATATACAGACGCAACACACAGACCCATAAACCATGACATATTCTTGACACATGAAAATGTAAAGCCCGCAGCTCAAATGTGGAAAGTAATTTACCCATATTTAACAGTCTTTTCACTGCTAATTTTATGTCATTTTGCTCACATGGATAATTGAAATTTAATTAGATGATGTCATTACGCTGCTATGCCGTCAGCCAATCATTGCAATGCTGACCATGATTTCAGGAATCGACAGATCTGTACTTCACAATACACGCAATGATCTCAGATCTGTTCATTCAGACATTTTATTCTGATTTGCGAACTTGTTCTAAGAACCAAATAAGGTAGAGATCAGTTAGAGATCAAGATTAAAAGATCCAGGATCTGCCAGATCATTTTAGATAATTTAAGCGTTGTATGAAGAACGCACCCCTGGAATACAAGGACTTTCTAAACATGTTCGCATGGTAAATATTCAATGCAGCTTCATATGTTTTAATGTCCTCTTAAAGTTTTTGTTTTTACTTTTTCTTAAGACCTTTGTGAGTTTTATTTTTTTGTAATCATCTGTGTCAACAGGATTAAGTAATTTAATGTTTAGATTTGATTAGTGTTTGATGTTTTTAATATGTAAATATATTAAATATTTATTGTTAATGAACTGATTTATCCATCAAAAAAGTTATTTCATGAGTTCAGATTACCTTATATGTAATATTCAGGTGCCTATACTAAACAATGGTTAAAGTAACCTCACAAAAAATGCGTACATTTTATGTTGTTTTTTGACATTTTTGCACATGTCTGAATGTATTAATTAAAACCCCAGTGTAACAAGGTTCTTTGTGTGGGAAGAAGAAGACAGGGTCAGCGTTGAGGTAAGTAACAATGTTGTTTTTTTCTTGCTTTAAATCAAATGACAGCTCCCACTGTGTGGTCCCACTGCCCCAGGTCATCCTCGTTAGTAACAAGCATAGCCAGCGCCACGTCCTCCGGCTCCCTCCACTGCCTAAGCAGATTAACGTGATAAATCTGACGCGAGTCAGTCCTGTCCGAACGAACCACCTTGTAATCGAGATCACTGACTTGTCACTTGGCGAGTAATTTAGAGCTGGAAGTGGGTAGCAGTACAAGTACTTTATCTCCCTGTGAAAATTTTAGTGCCCTAAAATTTAAGTTTACTGCCCTTATCATATCGCCGGCGTTGGTCATCCTGAGCCTTAAGCAAATTCTCTGTAGAAAGCCACCCCAGTGTGTGGAGTTTCGCTCTAAGGTCCAGGATATATTGAATTTCATTTTTACTTTTAGAAGGCTCGTCCTCCCAAGCCTCTCTAACGACATCCAAAACCATAATCTCCATAATTGGTAATGGGCGTAAAGGCCCTTTTGGGGTGGCCGGTGGATTTACCAGGTGACATTCACGGCACGCAGCGCACCATATGCTGACGTCACCGTGAATGCCCGGCCAAAAGAATCTGGTCATGAGGCGATTTAGTGTGGCCGCCTGACCTAAACGTCCGGCCATAGGATTAGAATAAACCGCCTGAAAAAGCACTTCCCGGCGGCTCTTTGGTACTAATAACTGGGTTTTATCTTCTTTTGTTTGAGTGTCTTGGGTCACTCGATACACCCTATCATTAATAACCGCAAAATACGGGTAGGAGAGGGGTTGATCAGGCTGGAGGATTTTCCCATCAATAACTTGCACTCTTTCGAGTGCATGTTTTAGCGTATCATCACGCGACTGCTCCAGGGGAAAGTCTTTATACTGGGAAATTCCCAGCCCTTCCCCTGAGTCAGCGCATGATGTCACCGCCTGGGATTCCCCCAGCTGAGCGACACGCCCCCTATCCGGCAATTTCTTCTTCCAAGAAACACCCGCACATAAAACTCCCAATAATCTATTAAATCCAGCCCAATTAGTTCCCAGAATTAGCGGGTGTTTGAGGTGCGGGTTAACCGCTACCTCTACTCTATGCTTTTCCCCCCGAAATTTAATATCTATTGCCGTTAGCGGGTAGTGAATTACATCCCCGTGTACACACCTTACCCTTACCGTGCGGCTCGTATCCAAAGCCGGGTCTTGAAGCAAGCTTTGGTGGATGGAGGTCTGATTACACCCAGAATCCACCAAAGCTTGATATGTACCCCCTTTTATACTCACAGGTATCCGGTATAGCCCGTCGCGACCGGGGGCGACTGCTGGCACATCGGGCAGGCGGACCAATGCACCCACCTCCATCACGGAGCAGTTCTCTGGTGCATGATCCTCCCCCCCGCAATGCCAACATGCCGGCCCAGACCTTCCCGTCATACCCCCGGGGCCAGCAGGACCAACTAATTGGGCCGGAGAGAGACCAGTCATTGCTATAGGCCCGCCCATGGCACATGCCTCCCCGTCTCTATCCCGAAAGGTGCCCCAGCGATGCGTGCTGCGCTGAGGCTCCGGGCCTGGGATCCGCCTCCTGGGAGTCGGAAAGGGGGGTCTCCTCGATCTGGGCCTGGGAATAGGAGGGGAGAGAGAGAGAGAGGTTTCTTCGCCGACCCTGGACCTCGCTACCAGGTGATCCTCCACCAGCTGGATGGCCGTTTCCAAATCGTCTGGTCGGTGGCACTGGACCCACTCCGATGTTCGGGAGAGAAGGCGGGCGATGAACTGTTCCAGTACCGCGTCCACGATCTGATTGATGGTCTGGTCATCCTGCACTAGCCATCTGCGGCAGGCGTCACGGAGCTGCTGGGCAAATATGTCTGGGCTTCGCCCGACAGCAGCGGGATGACTCTCACCCGCCAATCGGCCCGCGGCCACCCACACGCTCCTGCCATCTTCTCAAATAAGTCCAAGAAGACTTCCGGGTCATCAAGCGGCCCCATTTTGTGTAGTGTGAAGGGAGGGTGGGTGGCTGATGTTGCTGCGGGCTGGATCCCCTGCTTCAGCATGCTCTGGCCTCCACCAGGATTTTGAAACGCTCCTCCTGCTCGGCCCGGATGTCCAGGATCTCCTGGTGCTGTTCACGGTGGAGGACCGCGAGCGCCTGGATCACTTCCACAAATGGACTGGTTGACGGAGTGGTCATCTTAGGGGCGAGGTCTCTTCTTCTTTCCCAGGTTTCGGCACCACTGTAACAAGGTTCTTTTTGTGGGAAGAAGACAGGTTCGGCGTTGAGGTAAGTAACAATCTTTTTATTTTCTTGCTTTAACTCAAATGACAGCTCCCACTGTGTGGTCGTCGCTCAGCTCTTTCTCCCAACTGTTCCTCCCGTTCTCCTTTAGACGGGTGTCTCTCCGGCCCAATCACTAGAATAAACAGGTGTTGCTTATTATTTCTGAATGGCCTGCTGATTAGGGCTCTGAGCATGCTCTCCCCCTTTATTGGGTGTTCGATCATGCTTACCTCTCCACACCCAGCTTTGAGTATATTATGAAAAAAATGCTTTATAAGGTATACTTTGTAGAAATGTTGGTAACACTGTATAGTAACTACACAATATACATAATTTATTAAGCATTAGCATCTAGTGAATTCATGATCTGTAAAGCATTAACTCTACATTGATAAACATTAATAAGCAGTTTATAACTGCAGCTATAAATACTGTATTCTTGACTTATAACCACATATATAATGTGCTTAATAATTGTATTTTTATACTTTGTTAATGATTTATTATTCATTACTAAATTAAGTATTGGATCATTTACAAATCATTTGTATTTAAGAGTAGTTTGAGGTTAAGATCATTCAGAATGATTTAGTAAAGATATAAAAACTATTAAAATTAACATTTATAATTAATTAAAAGATATATAGTAATGAACTCAAATTCATGCAGTTTTGTGTCCTAATATAAAGTGAGGACTATTTATGCTTTATAAATCACTAATAAATGACAGTTAAAGGCTCAGTATCAAATGAACAATAATCTTTGCAATCTTATCTAAGAAGTAAAATTACTGTAAATTTTAAACATTGCTGAATAACAAGAGTGTCAACATACCACATAAAACTGGATAAAAGAGCTACAATATAATGATTTAACAATATAACAAGATGCAATGTTTAAATTGTACAGTAATTATATTTTAGATAAGGTTGCAAAGATACATTTTTTATTTGAAGTACAGATTTATTTGTGTATCTTCAAATGAATAGAAATTAATATTTAATTAAATTAATCATTTTTCCTGTTTAGAATATACCTGAGCCTTTAATTGTCATTTATAAGAGATTTATAAAGCATAAATAGTCCTCACTTTCGATTAGGTCACAAAACTTCATTAAGTTGTAAAGCATTTATTAACACACAAATTAATTATTAATATATCCCTGAAAAAAAAAAGAAATATAAATGTTGATTTCAATAGTTTATTAATCAAATAGTAACTCATTCTGAATGATTTTAAAAACCTCCAAATACACTTAAATACAAATGGTTTGTAAATGATAAAATACTTAATTTAGCAATGAAAAATAAATAATTAACAAAATATGAAAGTACAATTATTAAGCACATTATAAATGTGTTAGTGAGTCAAGAATAAAGCATTTGTAGCTGCAGTTATAAATGGCTTAATAATGTTTATTAATATAGAGTTAATGCTTAACAGATAATGAATTCACTAGATGCTAATGCTTAATAAATAATTTACAGTGTGTAGTTATTATAAAGTGTTACCGAAATGTTCAATACAAAATTCATTTTCTCAATAATGTCTGTTTAATAAAAAATAATTAATAAATGTGTCAGGGTTTAGAGCATTATTATTTTGTAAACATAATTAACTCCAGATCTGACTGACATTTTCAGATTGGGGAGACTTTTTTACAGTGCATGTTCATAACATTAAGAACTTCCTTTTTTGTATTTTTATATCTAAGAAAATATAGAATTGTACTAATATTAGTATTTCTTATTAATACAGGTAAATAAATAAAAAAAATGGAGAAAGATGAGTTTGAGGAACACTTCAGCACCTGAGGTTCCAGCTCTTTTACTATGTATGTAATCACCAGAGATGGCACTGTTGCACTGCTGATGATCTTGCATATCAAGTCTAGCTGTGCCTCTGAAAGATAAAGCTTGAGTGAGAAGTGACTGATGAAATCTCATATGCTGCACTTCTGGGAAAGACTTTTTTCAAAAATGCCATTATTAAAAACTATCCATAGAAACAGACCATAGACAACAATAGATCCATCCATCTAATCATCTTCCTTTTATTAGAGTAAATGAGCTGTTTCATTGCGGACTATGCTCTTCTATATTACATTAGAGTTGTTTGGTCCAGATCCCTAATATATATATATATATATATATATATATATATATATATATATATATATATATATATATATATATATATATATATATATATAGCTACACCTGTCCAAGCCTGGCTACCAGAAACAAATGCCCTTTTTAATGTCTAAAATGTTTTTTTTATAAACTTGTATATTAAAAAAAAGTAGACCACTTGACAATTCTCAGTTTAATGATATATGTGTCATGTGATGGACTATAACAATGGAATTAAGGGTCCAAATGCAAGTTTACTAACAGGATGATCAGGCAGGCAACGGTCAGCACAGGAACAAACAGAAATGTACAGGCAATCCTGTGGAGAAAGTTCTGCGTCTACTCATTATTCTGTTTAAGTTTCAAGTACATTAGCATACAAAAATTCCCAGCAACTTCTGGTTCATGCAGACTTAAGGCTGATTTATACTTCTTCGTCAAACGCCGGCGTATGCTATGCTCGTCCTGATTTTGCCAAGTGCTAGTTGTCCTGAGACCAACATAATTTATGATGACCCAGGGACAACATCTCTATCAGCCAATCAAACGTTATTACGTCATCATTATGAGCCTCCTGCAGAGTCCGCCAAAAACGCAAATTCAAAAAAGAAAACACACACACCCACGCACAGGCAACTGCCATTTTCACCAGTGAAGAGGACAAGTGAAGAGGTAAGATCACCGGTTTTCTTCTATAAGTTTACAGAAGCAGTAATGATTGTAAAATTCATATGTGTTTATGGATTTGCCTTTTTTTCCAGCGAAGTGAACGAGCAATGTTTAACTTTTGTTTGCATTAAGTTAGCCTAATTAGCCGTCCCAACCTAACGTTAGATTGGTGTGCTGCTCTACCGTTACTGTGATTTCTGGTATTAATTAAAACAAGCTAACAATATTGTTTTGAATATTTAAATCTAGCAAACGTTATTAAACGCGACTAAACTTGGCTTGCTAATTTAGCGACCTTTTTTTTCGAATAATTCGGTTTTTAGCATGTATTATGTCAATGTCATTTAAAGACAAACGGTAGAAATGTGGATTAAAACAGCACTAGTTTAAACACAAGACAGTAACGTTAGGTTATTTGAGACGTTAACTACTGTGAATCGCTGCAAAATTCAACTAATGTTAGTGATTTAATTTAATTATTTATTTTGTTAAATATGTTGACCTCAGGTCATGATCGCTGATTTATATATATGTTAATCTCAGGTCATCATCACTGATTTATTAATACGTTACAAGTCATCATCACTGAATTATTAATAATAATATGTTAACCTCAGGTCATCATCACTGATTTATTTATATTATTAATATGTTAACCTCAGGTCATCATCCCTGATTTATTAATATTATTAATATGTTAACCTTAGGTCATCATCCCTGATTTATTAATATTATTAATATGTTACCCTCAGGTCATCATCACTGATTTATTTTTATCATTAACTTAATACGTTAACCACAGGTCATCATCACTGGTTTATTAATATTATTAATACGTTAACCACAGGTCATCATCACTGATTTATTAATATTATTAATACGTTACAGGTCATCATCACTGATTGAATAATTAATATTAATATGTTAACCTCAGGTCATCATCACTGTTTTATTTATATTATTACTATGTTAACTTCAGGTCATCATCACAAATTTATTATTATAAGTAATTTATTAACCTCAGGTTATCATCGCTGATTTATTAATATCTTTAATACAATAACCCCAGGTCATCATCACTGATTTATTAATATCATTAATATGTTGACCTCAGGTCATCATCACTGATTTATTAATATTATTAATATGTTAACCTCAGGTCATCATCACTGATTTATTAATAATATTAATATGTTAACCTCAGGTCATCATCACTGATTTATTAATTTTAATAATACGTTAACCTCAGGTCATCATTGATTTATTAATATTATTAATATGTTAACCTCAGGTCATTATTGATTTATTAATATTATTAATATGTTAACCTTAGGTCATCATCACTGATTTATTAATATTATTAACACTTTAACCTCAGGTCATCATCACTGATTTATTAATATTATTATTATGTTAACCCCAGGTCATCATCACTAATTTATTAATATTATTAATAAGTTAACCTCAGGTTATCATCACTGATTTATTAATATTATTAATACGTTAACCTCAGGTCATCATTGATTTATTAATATTATTAATACGTTAACCTCAGGTCGTTGATTTATTAGTATTTATTATGGATTAATTATCATTATTATGGATTAATTATCATTCTTTAAAATAACATTGCTCTAATATGAAATTACCAAAACTAACTCAGAATCATATTATTATAATTCAAACTTTGTATATACTATTCCATATATTATGATGCATTTTTTAAACCAATTTAAGATGTTTGACAATGTTAAGATAATATGTTGCATTTTGGCATGTTTTTTTTACTTATTTATAGACTATTTATAGACAAAGTTAAATAAAAAATATCCTGGGTTTGAAGAATGTTGTGTTCCTGGACTTCACTGAGCAAGTAATAGTTTAATGCAGTGGTTCTCAAACTGTGGTACGTGGAGGAATCGCTGAATAATGAAAGAAACATTAACACTTTTAATCCTTTAATGTGTAATATAACATCGATGTGATCAGCATTGGCTGTTTTGTGAAGCGTACAACCACAACGCTGTGCTTAGAGTGTTTATTTTAGTGCATTGTGTCATAAGCCGCTGAAAATCAGTTTCCGAAGTTTAAGAATTGATTCTGGAGCGTGATTTGACTGACATGAAAAGTAGCCAATCACAGTCGACCTTGTCTAGTTGCGTGAAATGTAAGGGCGGGACAAAGGCTTTCTGTGTTGCAGAGACAGAAAAAACAACTTAAAAACAAATGTTTTGTTGGAATAATGCTTCTCGGATGTTTTCACTATAGAGATGTCTAGCAGAGTAATTAAACCGCGGACATATTTCCTGCCTTTTTGATGATCTACAAACACGTTTCGCTCTCCGACAGCCAGTCGACTCGCCTCTGACCTGTCACTCCTCTAAATACATTCTGAATGGCGGCGCGGGAATGAAGGTATTGCGCAATAACTAATTTCTGCAAAAGCAGCGAGTGCTCTATTTTAACACGAGAGCGCATTCATGTACGCAAATCGCTAAAACAGATATGCGAGCTCTTAAATAGGCTTTTTTCAAATGAACTGGAAGTGCTCTCATGATCGCGTGTGTGCTCAGATAGAATACAATCTCGATCTTTCCACTATTAAAGTAGACATTATTTGTCTTTGCTCCTTGACTAAATTTTAGTCAAAAGTATTCAAAGTTATCAAGTATTTAGAAATTGATTGATGCATGATCGATGACAATGCTAATGGTCTTCTTATTTGGCTGTGTTGTCAAGTGAAACTTACTTTTAGCAAAGGTGGAACTTTTTTATTTCTTTACGACAAAAGAATTATGCTGGAAATGTTTCTGGATGAGGTATTTGTGTGATTTACACATTTAGCTGTATTCTGATCTGTCTTTTAGCATTACAGGTCAAAGCAATCCATTGTTACTTATTGTTTATTTATCAACATTTACAATAAGGCTCTTAAAGCACTGCTTTGATAAGTGTAGTGTTGTCATATTTCAAATACCTCAAGTAAAATAAAGTCATTTGTTTTATTTTTTACTGACAGTGTACTTGTATTTTTTTTAAGTTTCTATTTTAGATTAAGATCAAGTGTAAAATAAAATCTACATGTGATGGACAGCTATTTAAGAAACAAATTTGCCATATTGTAAAGAAAAATAGTGTAAAATATGTAAATAAAAGGCTAAATAAAAATCTTTTTACCATATACTTTAATTTAACCTTTCAAAGCTTAAAAATATCTTTTTTTTTTAAAATGGGCAAAAAGTGTCTCTATGGTGTGAAAAAGATTAATTGTCATGAAAGAAAAAATCGACCATACTTCCTTTTTTAGTGCAAATTCCTATACACGTAGCTTTGGGATTTAAGCTATCAAGCCATTAAATCAGGTTTACACTTAAAAAAAGTGATTTCATAATGAAAATTAGATTTTTATTTTTTTTTCAAAAGTAACCAACTAGTACT